>NW_027508975.1:11070000-11445000 GCF_051911475.1 Siphateles boraxobius
CGAGCACAGCTTGTAGCTTATGATGCCACAGTTTCAATGTAACTTTGAGTGAGGACTGTGGTACGGCCTATAATCAGCCCTCAAATTCAAGCTGATAAATGGTTCAGTTCTTTTTCCCTTTTGCAAATCAAGGCTCTAAATCAGTAATAAGTCAACATGCTTTGCTGACCTCATTCATTAGAGTTAGATGAGATGTCAGCCTGCCAGATCCCTCTATGAAGGAAAACAATGTGTTCTCATAAAACAGTACAGTGGAGCCCTGATGAACAAAGAGAGAAAGCTCACAAGACCACTTGAACCATGGTCACCACAGTATTTTATATACTCTCGCCACTTGACTGGTGTTTGCTAAGGCAATATCACTATTATTAAAGTTTTTTTTTTTTTAAACTGTTCATCCAATAAATCAGAATTTATAGTCAGAGACATCTGTTTTATAGCATACAACCCACATTAAAGGAGGAGGCAGTCACATCCTATCTAGGCATCAGAAAAACATACTGACATAAGTGTGGTCTAGAAGAAACCACCTAGCAATAACTTAGAGCACCCTAGCAAAATTTTTGGTTCCCCAAAGAAACTTTCAGTGAACAGTTCTTAAAAGAACCATTTATTTTCTTAGTGAGAAGAACATCATAATAATATAAAGAACCCCTATCCAGTATAAAAAAAACCTTTTGTGCAACAACAAGTTTCCATGGATGTGTAAGGTTCTTAATGGAACCATTGATGCCATTTGAGAATTTTATTTTTAAAGACTTTAGTAACCACCTTTTCCACCCTATTGGTGGCATTGTGGCAGCACCATTAAAAGCACCCCATTTCTTAAATATTAAGGTACTTTATTGGCATCTATGATCCATGAAAAATGTTCCACTGCACAAAGGGTTCTTTATAGTGGAAAAAGGTTTAAAAATGGTTATTTTAAGAACTGTTTAATGAAAGTTACTTTAGGGAAACAAAAATGGTTCTTCTGTGGCTTCACTGAAAAAAAAAAAAACTTTCTGGTGCAGACACATTTTCTTCACAAATTGCAAACCTTTAATTTAATGCAAGGCTTACATAACAGCTCCAGTGAATGGAATGACAATTAGTGGATATGTTTTATGAATACACCGTGCCATAACAATATCTTTAATAAAACATCACAAAAGGCTTCATATGAAACCTTCAGACATCTGAAGTGACAGATATAGCACATGATCATTCATTTATTCTTTAAACAGACATGTGACATAAGGCCAGAGACAAGCCTTGGGTTTCCCGGAAGTGATTGCTATATGATGTTTGGGTAAAGTGCTAGAGACCGAAGGCAATATATAGTAATGTGATTTCAATGCTGTTACGATCCATCAAGTGTATCTGAATGCCCATAGAAACATGCACAGAAATGTGCAGAATTGTAGTATCAGAGAGACTATAATGACTGTGCTGCAGTCTCTCAAGTTCAGTAATAGATCTATGATAGCTTGGTTAGTGTTCGGTGTGCTCTAGGTTAAGTGAGTCTTATTCAAGAGCCCTGGATACTTTGCGTAACACTCTGCATTTATCATGAAAACTCCTCACATTCTAAGCAGGTCATGCAAATTCAATTTTACAGCACAGCCTATGGCATCCTGGCAGTTTATTCAGCCACCTTTCTTGCAGGCATGGCTGACCAAATCAATTTCTCTTAAAAATCCCATATATACTTCCACAATGTCTTGATTAAATTATACCCATGTCTGCCAAAGCCCAGCACCACCCAACTGAGCCATCAAAGCTACAGGTCACAAACTCAGCAGAATGGAGAAACACAAAGTGATGATCTATTACATTAGACCAATGTAAATTTCAGATGGCTCAGGTAACAATAGTTCAACCAAAAATTAAGATAATGTCATAATTTACTTACCCTCATGTTGTGCCACATATCTATGACATACTTTCTTCTGTGAAACCCAAAACAAGATATTTTTCACTTCCTTTTTCCATTCAATGAAAGTTTGTGGGGTTTCTTACAGGTTTTTATAACATTACAGGTTAATAAAATTTTATAAAATGATAAAGAATTGACAAAAATGATCAAATATTGACTGAAACATTGTAAAGAAATTCTGAAATATTGATATTTCAGCAACATCACCTCGCTCTGAACTGGCTTTTTTTTAGGCCATATATTTTGTGTGGTCGATTGCCTCTTTGCCAGTTTTGGGGCCAAACATAACTGGTCATGTGGCATCTCTATCTACTTCACACTGTCCTTGGGGAATGGACGAGGCAAAAAGCCCCTTCTAATCCTTCTGTCACCAGAAACACTCACACACACTGACCAGTGCTTTACAGGTCAATGGCATGCTTCTGCCTCACAGACAAGAGCTGAGCGGGATTGGAGTCTGATTGAATGTCCTGGGTTAATTCTAGTCTCAGCACACACACACACACACACACACACACACACACACACAGACACAGACACAGACACACACACACACACACACACACACACACACACACACACACACACACACACACACACACACACACACACACACACACACACACACACACACACACACACACACAAACGGAAACACTGCGATTAGATTGACTAGATGAGGTCTGCTGGGCAGTTAAGTGGCAACCAAAGAGAAAGTAGGACTACAAGCACAGGAAAGGCAATACCAATAAAAATGAATGTGTATAAGCTGGCATCATGACATGATGGGAATTGTGGCATGTTGTGATCTCGAAAGCTGACACATATTCACGTAATACCTCATTCATTCATGTATTCAGGTAAATCTCATAACAAAAAACATTTAAAAACGCATTATTGTAATGCAAAAATATCATTAGTATTACCGTAATGCAAATTATCTTATTTTCATTAACATAATAAAAAAAAAACCTTTATATCAGGACTACAAAATAATCATTATTGTCATGCAATTTTTTTTTTATTTTTACAATATTAATACCAAGTTTTGGCATGAAACTCTAGACACTGCAGGCTGATAGGTCCTTAACTCATTTGGTAGTGATCGCATCGTCATCTACATAGCACAGCTGATTAGTTGCTGTTGCATCAGCGGCCAATAAGCTGCGGCTCAACATTCAAATACCGGTACTGTTTGTCTTAGCAGTCTGCAGCACGCAGAGGGGGGTTATTTCATGTATGCAATATGTGCAGCAGCAGCATGTCTTACATGCTCATGCTCAAAGCAATTTCTGTGAATGTATTGGCAGTAGGAAATCGGTACTCTCGGTACTTGCTTTGCAGCAGCAGGGGTGTAGCTGATCTATTCCACCAAGACCAAATACATTAACATTGCAACATGAGTTGTCATGACAGAATTACTTTACTGCAAATTATGTAATTAATAAAAAATATCAAAAAAATGCAAAAAATTTGCATCTTACATGCATCTTACATGTAACATTATTACCATCTTAAAGCAAAAAAAGTGTTAATTGCAAATCTGCAAATTGCAGTCTGGTTGAGTCAGCCAAAATTTCAAAAGAAACCCATTCAGTAGCAGAAGTGTGAACAGAAGGATAGTGGATTTACCTTTTGACGCAACTGACTACAGTTCAAATCCGCCTTTTATGATTTTAATAAAAATAATCATATTCACAGAATATGTTGTTATCATTACATTTTACAATGTAGGTTGCAATACTATCTGGCACTATTTTCACTAAGTATAAATAGCAACTAACACCTATTTCCACATAGTGCAAACAACATTCTGCTATTTATTTTCACTGTGTAAATAGAATCCATTGATATTTGCACTCTATATGCCTCTGCAAAAATCTGTGTAATGCAAAAAAAAAAGTGCTTAAATGTCATGAAGGCTAACTTTCATGTTATATATACATGATATATATATATATCAATTTTTTTTTATTTTTTTTTTTATAAATATGACCCAGACATTCATGACAGGATTTATGGTATACATTATATATGTTTCTATACATATATGTTAGTAAACAATCATCAATACCTCAAAATAGGCATTACGTGAACTAACAGGCAGTTAATGATTATATAGAAGAGATCTGTCAATTGTAATTGATCTTGACTTTAGGGAAGTCTTGCAGAGGTAAAGGCAGTTATACACTGTGCGAATTTCGTCCGATTTTGAGCCGAATTCTGACTCGTGCGACTCTTTTTCGGGTCGGGCCGATTTTCAGCTTTGTCGTACGTCGTTTGTCGTGCAGTGTTCGTGCAGTATACAAGGGGAAACGAGAGTCGATTAACCTCTCCCGATCGGCAATCGGATGGTCGGATGAATTTCTGGCATGTCAGAAATTTTGGTCGCTCCTCGTGACTATATCGCACAGTTGAAGCAGAGCTACAAACCGATTGCGCCTGCAATCCCTCACTGCGCCTGCGCGAAAACAGATTTTAACCATTTCAATCTGCAGAAAAAAAAACGAAAAGAGGGAACCCTAAGTTCTGTAGTTCAAACTAGCTACAAATTACTGTTGCTTACCTCCAGTTTGTCCAGTTATTAGGCCTACCCACGTCTTCCAAGCTGCGATATAGCACCGTGCCTCTTTTATTAATTTGTTAAACAATGTTTTTGAAATAAACCTGTTTTTAATTTTCATTGATGACTAATTATTGCAGTGTTCAGACATATTATAGACTGTTAATATAATTATATGCCTATAATTCATTGTAGCCTAATCGATCTAAATGTTTTAGACAATTTTTAAAGAGGATCCTCATTGAAAATTGTCTGAAACATTTAGGTCGATTATAATGAATTATAGGCATATAATTTTATTATTATTATTCCTCGAGGAGTAAGCTTCTATGTAATATTTTATTATCCTCACAGCGCATTGCGGCGATGTGCTGTGAAATTATTGCGTGGCAAATTAATTATAATAGCGGATCAATTTAATAATAAAATTAGCCTTCCCTAATACAATAATACTAATAATAATTTAATACATAAATTGGAAGTGCTAAATCATCTTGATTTTGATAACTGAAGCTTGTTTTGACAATATCTCTGGATACATGATATCGTCTACCAACCCAGCACGGGGGTTTATCGCACATATTTCACACGTATAGTGTGAGCAGTCAAGTCGCAGCTCGACGTTCGGACCGTATAGTGTGAGCACATAAATCCTGAGCTTTGGCTTTATATCGCATGCGATCTACTCGTTCAGTGTGAGTAGATACCTTGCTGAAATCGCACAGACATCGCACAGTGTATGCCCGCCTTTAGCGATATGGAAGGAATGAGGCCGTCTGGTGGGGTAGTGACCCGCCATCTTCATTCATCAGTGCACATGGTTCCTAACTCTGTGAACTGACCACACAGTTGAAGTGATCTCATCTTTGGAACAAGATTAATCAAAGATCCGGTTCAATCAGAGAGCAAGCATGTTTGCAGATCAAGATAAAAAGAGAGAGAGAGAGAGCGTGTCCACTACAACCTTAAATACATTTGCACCCTGCAAAAAATGGCCCATTTCTGCCTTAGAGCTTGACAAAAAAATTCAAGTGTGTCCTGAAATGACACAGCACTCAGACAGAAAGTGGCTGGTGGTGCCCTTACCTTAGCACTAGTCAAACGGAGAGGTAGAAGGCAGGAGTAACAGAGAGAGAGAGAGAAAGAGAGAGAGAGAGAGAGAGAGAGAGAGAGAGAGAGAGAGAGAGAGAGAGATATGGCCTGTCTCCTCTCTATCTGACAGGGACAAAGAGCTCTCTAATAAGAACGGCAAAAAAGGAGGGATGGATGGAGAGAAGGTGGAGGGATAAAGGAAGGGTAAGGTCAGAGAACATCCTGGAACATCCCGACTCAATGCGTGTTTGTGTGGGCACGTGTGTATGTATCCTGGTACGAAAGGAAGGGATGTGACGCCGCACAGGGTGACGGCAGAGTATGATATTTGCATGCATGAGCTTTTGTGTGTGACAGCTCTATATCTGGTGAGCTAAAAAATAATTTTTCCATGCTGCCAACATAAGTGATAGGTGTTATATAAGTCTACGGCAACTATAAATATCTCCCTACCTCAGAGTGATTTTTGGGTGTCTGAACAATTCATAAATCGCATCTGATTTTGCCAAAGACAGGAGTTCTTGGAGACAGACAGAAACTGGGCAGCACATTCAATTTCCTTATCCTTGTATCTACATTTGGTCTCTAAACTGGCAAAAACAAGCTCCATCAAATCGCTGTGTCACCGAAAAGGCTTCTTGTCAAGTGATGTTGAGGCTTGACGTGACAGGTGCCACTTTAGATTTATTTGTACACATGTCACTGTTTACGTTCCTCAACTTCTGCTGTTGTAAAAGATCAAAATTTGCATATCATGGCATGGAAGCTAGACTGCGTCTATAGATGATCTACCAGTGACCAGCCACTGCTGGAGGAATATGCAAAGTATCTATTCATCTATGTTTAGACTTCTTCTTTAGCATTTTTGAAATCGAAATATCAAAATTCAAAACATTTCTTGGAATAGTTAAAATCCCAATCCAAACTCTGAATTATTGATTTGAGATTCTTATCAAAACCCCTACAAACACTCTGTTAACAACATCATAATATTACCATTTTTGGGGGGTATATCAATCAATACCATGTTGTTTGGGCAAGTACCTTTAAATATCATGTAAATCTGCATATGATAATCGTTCAGGAACATAATATATCAAAGTGCCATGGTAATACCATGTTTTTGGGAAATATAATACTTTTTTGGACGTCCTTACTAAAAAAAAAAAAAAAACAGCCAAACCAGCCTAAGAAGGAATGGTAGAATCATGTATTTCTTTGACATACTTGGAATACCATAATCATTGTATCGTTGTGCGAGTTTAGTAATAATTCAGTACATTCTGTATATATCAATGTATCATGTTTTTGGACGTGTCATATCACATTTTTGTACCATGCTAATACCATGATTTTAAAGATGTGTCATGGTAATAACATATTTCTGGACATGTTTCATATAACATATATCAAAGTGCCATTCTAATACAATCTTGGAAGTAAGAATTTCATATAAATACATGTTAAATGAGTATGGTATTCATTTAGTATTATAATAGATAACATTACCATAGCGATCACATTTTATCTTGTATTGTGTATCATGATATTCCATTAAGTGCCTTGGAGTACTGCAAAGTAACTAGTTATGATACCATGTTATATGTAAAATAACCATGGTATGACCACCTGATGCAGTCACTATACGTTTTTACAAGGGCCTTCGGTTAAACTTGCAGTAAAATCCCTCATATGCACATAAACACACTTTCCTCAGTGGAGGATGTGGGCAAAAATTCCTGCAGACGCAGACGAAAGATTCATGGTTTTGATGGCTGAGCAGCAGCAGCCAGAATATCAGATTAACGACTAATTCAGAAAAATTCTGCTCTGATATCCAGCCCAGTTGCCTGAGGTCAAATCTTTACCCGAGACCAACTTCTCATCAACAACAACAACAACAACATCAACATAAAAAATCAGGTTAATCTCAACTATGTTGAGATTTGTGCAATTAGCAATAACACACATCCAAGAGATTACATAACGGTCTTGTTGCAGAATGATTTGTGACCTAAACAATAGGATTTTGCTGTATTTACCTCCCAAGAGAAAATCAATAACAGCATAGCCTGAAACTGTTCTATCATTTCCCCAAATCCCATATTAGAGGACAGTCTCGTTATAATTCATAGAAACCCAGTAAATTGGACAGAGTAGACAAAAGTTAGCATTAAACCTTCCTGGAGGTAATAGTTAGTCAGTTTTGCACAACTGTGATCCACTGCTGTTGAGTATGCAGACAGGGATGCGGACAAGGACGTAATATCATTGTAAATTCATGAGGCAGTTGTTATTTAGCATCTCTAGAGTCAATGCCACTGTAGCCTGGGAGAGAAAAAAAGATAATTCAGAAATCATTCTAACATGCTAATTTGCTGCTCAAGAAAAATGTCTTATTATTATCAAGGTTGAAAACAGTTGTGCTGCTTTATTTTTGTTGTTGTTGTTGTTGTAACCGTGAATTATTTTTTGAAGATTCTTTGTAACATTATACAAATCTTTTAAACCACTATCAATTAAATGACTGTAACTTTCAATCAATTTAATGTTTCCTTGCTAAATAAAAGTATTAATTCCTTTAAAAAAAAAGTCTCTCTGACTTACTTAAGTCTAAAAACAAAGAGCTCATTTAACCCCCCGGATCTTTTGTGACAACATGCCTCCATATATGCGTATAAAATGATTACTGTTCTGATGAGTACTGATTACTGATGAGCGACACCTGGGTCACAATGATTTTGACAAGTAAGACATGTTCCTGGATCAACACATTTTGTTGATCCTGGAATAACATTCCTGTCCCAAAATTTAGTCTTTACCCTATCCCTACCCCTAAACCTAACCCTACCCATAATTTTTCCCTAAAATCAGAGGGAAATGATAGGTGAATAACACGGATGTTGAAGCACCTTACCCTGGTTCTAAGCCTAAACTTGACACAAACTGTAAACTTGTCCCTCAAATCTGATTGGTTGATTTGGAAGTTGTTCCAGGATCAACAAAGATGTTGATCCAGGAACATGTGGTACTTGGTGAAATCACGTTCACTGCGACACCTGCGCGACGCACCGGTCTCGTATCTCCCACGGCCCTCGGCCTGCTCGCCACAAACACCACTGTCCACAAAACACACTCAGCCTTTGAACAATTTCCACATGTGAAAACTAGCCCCAGTCTCCTCTAATACTCTAATAAGTAATTGCCCCAACAAGTTGTTTTATTAACAAAGTTCAGGAGGGACACGTTCAAATTATCTATCCAATCAGCACGAGAGGAGGCATATATGTATATGCATTCGTGTCTCACTTCAGCAGGAAGCATGAAGTGCTCTAAAACTTCCTGGTAGACGGCTGCATTGACCTTGGACCTCAGAAAACGTCTCAGGTTACGACTGTAACCTATGTTCCCTGAGAACAGGGAACGAGACAATACGTCAACGACGCTATGGGGAACGCCTCAGGCGTGACAGGTGTCTGAAATCACTATCAAATCACGTCAATCATATTGACCGGCGACAGCCCGTGAATCATTAGCGTGAATGATTAACGTGCGACCTGGAAGTATAAAGGGGCGCCTTGCAAACATGACAAATAACCTTATCGTCTGAAGGGACTGTACGGTAGGCAAGCCCCGCGGCATGGCAGGGAGACGTATTGTCTCGTTCCCTGTTCTCAGGGAACATAGGTTACAGTCGTAACCTGAGACGTTCCCTTTCGAAGGGAACTCAACAAATACGTCAACGACGCTATGGGGAACGATATACCAACGCCGCCATGCTAAGGGGAGTGCATGCCAAGTGGCAGTGACAACTGTCAGAACCAGCAACTTCAAATGAAACGCTAGAACCACTCACCCTCAGGTCACACTGGGCTGTCAGTGACAGCATTCCCTACGGTCATAGCCCAAGCTACAGCCTCACAGAAAAACCTTCATAAACATGGTTAAATGAAAGGTCTACCTGGGCCGGCTCCGGGCCTGGAACCTCAGCTTCCAATTAGAAGGGGTCCCTTCTAGGGAATGTGGCTAGGGAACCCAAGGGAACCCCAGCCAGTCACTATTCAGGGGAACGTACTCACCCCGAAATGCCACCAGGACGGCCTGACCTGGCGCCAGTACATAGACACTTAGTCTGGCCAAATCCTGTCTGTCTGAAGACAGAGCCTCTGGACAAATGCCTTAAGTAAGGCATCCAACCCGAGGGACTGCGAAGCTGGCAGTGAACCACTCGGCCCGGATCTCAGAGACGGGATATCCCGGAGAGTATGACTCAGCATAGTGCTTTCCGACCCTTGCTAGCGAGGGGAGTTTCTCTACTCGATCCACGGATCAACCCAGTGTCTGTGTTTCAAAACACTGAGGAGGCCTGTGAAGGCCTAAGGGCTGATCTAACTGGGAGGCCTCACGAGAGGCCTACGACCGTCTGACCAGACTCAGGAAGCCGCATGCTCAAAGAGACCCTCGTGAGGGGAGCACAAGGTCTGCCTGGTAGGCAAACCAGGCTGTAGGCAGAAAAGGTTCCGGGAGGGAACCTTTAGCAGAGAATGAACACTTTAGCGAGCCAGGGCGCAAGCTCACCTTCAGCAGCTGCCTATTAAGGCTAGCTGAAACTGATAGCAAGAGACCACTAGCTTCATAAACCCAGCACCACTAGGGAGCGTTACAGGGAGGCCCGGAGAGGCCTACTACCTGATCCTTTAGGGAGGCACGTGAGGCCTACTACCTGATAACCACAGTACGTGGGAACTCACCTTCAGGGAGGCCTGGTGAGGCCTGCTACCCTACGACCACAGTATGTGGGGAGCTCACCTTCAGGGAGGCCTGGAGAGGCCTACTACCTGGTAACCACAAACTGTGGGAACTCACCTTCAGGGAGGCCTGGTGAGGCCTACTACCTGACCGTTCTCAATCAAGGAGGCCTGGAGGAGCCTACTACCTGATAACCCCAGTATGTGAGATGCTCACCTTCAGAGAGGCCAAGAGAGGCCTACTACCTGATAACCACAGTACGTGGGAACTCCTCCTTCAGGGAGGCCCGGTGAGGCCTGCTACCTTACAACCACAGTATGTGGGGAGCTCACCTTCAGGGAGGCCTGGTGAGGCCTACTACCTGGTCACCACTATCTGTGGGAACTCACCTTCAGGGAGGCCTGGTGAGGCCTACTACCTGACCGTTCTCATTCAAGGAGGCCTGGAGGAGCCTACTACCTGATAATCACAGCATGTGGGAACTCACCTTCAGGGAGGCCTGGTGAGGCCTACTACCTGACAGCCAAAATATTTGGGAGCCCACATCCAGGGAGGCCCAGAGCGGCCTACTACCTGACAGCCACAATATTTGGGAGCTCACATTCAGGGAGGCCCAGAGAGGCCTACTACCTGATAGCCAACGTAAGTGGGAATTCGCCTTCAGGGCGGCCGGGTGAGGCCTACTACCTGATAACCATCTTAAGTGGGAATTCACCTTCAGGGAGGCCTGAGTGGCCTACTACCTGATAACCACTGGTAGCTTTGAGCCCTGAGTCCGGGTGAAAGTATAAGGTGGCCTGCTAAGGCCAGCCAGCTGGGGACTCGCCTATCAGGGAGGCCTGGTCGGGCCTACTAGCTAATAGCAAGTCATATTCTGCCATAAAGTACACTGTTGGAAACCATACTACACAGCATAATTCACTAATGGGCTTCCAGTAGCGCTATAAGGTATGTCCCACAATGTTGGGACTCACCTCCGAGGAGGCCTGTTTAAGGCCTACTACCCATCAGTGAGTCAACTGCCCGAACCACCAAGGCCAACCACGTAAAGTGAGCTGGCCTACAGTGCCCTCTGGGGGGCTGTCCAATCAAGGAGGCCTGCTGAGGCCTACTACCTAATGGCGCAGCCTTCGTTGGCAGAAAAACTGTTTACACAGCGCCTACAGCATCCTGGTGCCTAATCACATTGCCCATGGCAGTGTACTCCGCAAGAAAGCTACCACCCTTAAAACAAGGGGAGTACAACATACGCCACTCTGCCTCAACGGAGGCCCCAGTTAGTCAGGGGCCTACCATCTATGCATGGGCGTCAGCTCAGGGCAATGCTCTGGCTTCAGGGGAGCGTACTTCGACCAAAGAAGAAGTGAACTTCATACTCGACCCGAGCCATAGTGGTGCGAGGTGGGATAAAACAGAACTGGGAGTGAAGTGCTCAGACCTACCCTGTATCACAGGGGAATACTCACACCTCACCCTGAGGTTACCAGGGTGCGGGCCTGCCAGCGGCTCTAGGGGTGACAGAAATGTATCTGTGCCCAACCTAGGGGAGTGGGGCTTGAATGAAAGCCAACCACCTACAACCTAGCGCTCGAGCAGTAGCTCAGCGAGGTGAGTGAAGCCTAAACTGGCGGCCTAAATCCGTAGGCCAGTTCTGCATGGCAGAGTCGGGCAGGAAACCCAGTCTTCTTCGTGAAGCGAAAGACGGCCTAACCCTGCTCAATAAAGACATATATACCACGGAGGCCTGTTTGAGGCCTACCATGTCCTTACAAACCATCCTCAGCACCACGCTGCATTACTCTAGGCACCCCAGAATGCAGAGAAGGGGGCGGGCCTTGGCCTAACGACTCCCACGGGAGGAGGCTGTTTATACAGGGATGCTAGAAACCAACATTCACACAGTGAAGGGTCAGAGGAAGAAATGCTAAAATTTTTAGCAGAGCGCCTCTATTATCCCTGGCACAGCCTAGGCCAGCTACAGAGGCGGCCCTGGTGAGGGCCAGCCTGCAAGCATAGATCAATCTCAGGGCTCGGAGGAGCCACAGCCTTACTAAAGAATATAGTCTGTATTATTCCATACAAAGGGCTGCAGAATCGCTCAGCCTAATGAAACCCAAACAGAGCTCAAGGGGCGAAATACTCAGGAAGAAGTCAACGGACCCGTGGGCCGGACATAAGATCTATCTGAAGCTCTAGCGTCAGTCAACACTCTAAGTAAAAAATTCTAAGAGAGAGACCAACTACTCTACCCTGAGGTGGCTAACAGCCCGAAGGCTAACATAGTTATCGTTCTGGCCACCTAACGGGGAACTTCAGGGCCCTAATGATCCAGGAAACTTCTCTTACCTTATTACCTTGACATGACCCCATAGCTCTATACAGGGAACGAGGTCTGTAGAGAGATACATCTCGGAATTTTAATTCACAAAAAATTACTCTTAAAAGACCAGTCAGCTCACCTGCGGCGTACGGAGTGAAGACTCGCCAGATAGTTCTTTAGGACCCTGGGGTCCACCACTTTACATGCCTGAAAGAGGCGTTTCTACTAGCCAAGCCTAGGCGGGCCATTGGAACATCGTTCTTATCATAGGCCCTGCCCCAGGCCTAATGTAATGAACGTCTGGGGAGTCAGAAGAGAGGAGAGGGCTGGATTTCTTTTTAATGAAGCCCTCCGGGGAGATTATCCATCAGCGACACTGTGTGCGCTTGTGCTGAATAACCTCCCTCAGATCCCTCTTCTTGCGGGAGTCACGCCTCTTCTGTGCCCTGTTCCTCCACGGAGGGGGCGCACGAGAGGCGACACTGGCTCTCTGGCCCTGTCTACGGTCCTCGGACCGTGAAGGGCCAGGCCCTCCCGCCTGCCTGGGTGTGGAACCGGATCTCAGCGGTATGCAGGATCCTGCAGCAGGTCGGCCTGATATGCCTGCAGCACCGCCATAGTGTGCAGGGAAGCACCAGCCTGAACCGCTGTCGTGTATGCTCTGCCATTCAAACGTGCTGTTGACTTTAGCGGTTTGGATGGCAGGGTTGGAACTCTCAGTGTCGACGCCTGCCCAGACACGAGATAGTTCGCAAACGACTCGTCAAATGGGCGGCATCGACACATACTCATGCTCTGCGATCCCCTCAACATCAGCGAAATTAACCCGCTGATGTCGGTGAATACGGGCAGAGTATGGGCTCTTCCATGCCCTCTCGATCTCCGTGTGAAGATCAGGAAGGAATGGAAGGCTCACCTGAGCTGGTGTGTATGGCAGGGGAGAAACCGATCGCCAAGCCTACCGCGAGCGGTCTCTCCTCTAGCGCGTCGCCATGGCAGCTACAGCCTGTTGGCGGCGCGCTCCACAACATCCACCAGGTCTGCATACACGGGGCAGGGTGGCTGAGAGGGTTCAGGATCTACCTGATTATAAACCTCCTCAGCCATCTCCTGCTCGTCCTGAAGAGCAGCAACTGCAGGAAACCATTGGTGCCTGCAGTTCGCCCTCGTCAGCCGTCGAATCATTTGAGAGATTTACAGGACTCTCAAGATGATCGATGAGCTCTATCTGGAAGCCCATGATGCAAGTCGCCGCTCTGCCTCGGCACGAGCGGGACCACGCGGACCAGACGTTGAACCCCCTTCACTCGAGAAGAGGGCCAGACGAGAGCGGAGCGTTTTAAGAGAAAAACGCTCACAGTTCACACAGAGGATTCCCTCGAGAACCTCTCGTGCACGCTCTTCTCCCAGGCAGGAAAAAACACACTCGTGTGCTGTACATTTCATTTTCTTACCGTTTCATTGAGTAGCGTTTTCAAACAGACAGTCCCTGAAGACGATGAGATGATTTGTCATGTTTGCAAGGCGCCCCTTTATACTTCCAGGTCGCACGTTAATCATTCACGCTAATGATTCACGGGCTGTCGCCGGTCAATATGATTGACGTGATTTGATAGTGATTTCAGACACCTGTCACGCCTGAGGCGTTCCCCATAGCGTCGTTGACGTATTGTTGAGTGCCCTTCGAAAGGGAACACAGTGGACCAACACCAGCAGATGACATGGCACCCCAAACCATCACTGACTGTGGAAATTTTACACTGGACTTCAAGCAACGTGTATTCTGTGCCTCTCCTCTCTTCCTCCAGACTCAGGGAACTTGATTTCCAAAGGAAATGCAAAATTTACTTTCATCAGAGAACATAACTTTGGACCACTCAGCAGCAGTCCAGTCCTTTTTGTCTTTAGCCCAGGCAAGACGCTTCTGACGCTGTGTCTTGTTCAAGAGTGGCTTGACACAAGGAATGCGATAGCTGAACCCATGTCTTGCATACGTCTGTGCCTGGTGGTTCTTGAAGCACTGAGTCCAGCTGCAGTCCACTCTTTGTGAATCTCCCCCACATTTTTGAATGGGTTTTGTTTCACAATCCTCTCCAGGGTGCGGTTATCCCTATTGCTTGTACACTTTTTTTCTACCACATCTTTTGCTTCCCTTCGCCTCTCTATGTGCTTGGACACAGAGCTCTGTGAACAGCCAGCCTCTTTAGCAATGACTTTTTGTGTCTTGCCCTCCTTGTGCAAGATGTCAATGGTCCTCTTTTGGACAGCTGTCAAGTCTTCCCCATGATTGTGTAGCCTACAGAACTAGACTGAGAGACCATTTAAAGGCCTTTGCAGGTGTTTTGAGTTAATTAGCTGATTAGAGTGTGGCACCAGGTGTTTTCAATATTGAACCTTTTCACAATATTCTAATTTTGTGAGATACTGATTTGGGGGTTTTCATTAGTTGTCAGTTATAATCATCAAAATTAAAAGGAATGAACACTTGAAATATATCTGTCTGTGTGTAATGAATGAATATAATATCCAAATTTCACATTTTGAATGGAATTACTGAAATAAATCAACTTTTTGATGATATTCTAATTATATGACCAGCACCTGTATATATAGCCGACACACCTACCACAGTTCCCCTTCAGGGAACTCAAACTGCGTGAAACGCTGTGGGAACGCCCCAGCGTGAGGGCGTCATGAAGCACGTATGAAATAAGTCCAATGGCGAGACGGAACATCATAGGCGGGTGACGTCATCAACCAGGAAACTATATAAGCACCCCAAAACACAAGCGCATCAGCTTCTGAGTCTTCAGCAAGCGCTCTGTGTATGAATACATCAGTCTGTGTCTCAAAGTGTTTTTGTCTGTCCTTAGAAATTGCTAGGCAGGAGTTTTTCACATATAAAAAAACTATAAAGAGACTATATATATATATATATATATATAATATGGCGAGCGAACAGCAGTTCAGAAAGTGTGTTCATCCCTGCCCACGTTATATATCACAGGTGGGGATACTCACGATCTGTGTGTTGTTTGTATGGGAGTGCAGCATGCCCAGTCAGCTCTCGAGGGAGCTGGTTGTGAGCATTGCGAGCGTTTGTCAATGACGCTCCCGCCGAGCCCTCTTCGAGGAGAGTGGTTCGGTGCGCGGTCCCCGCGGTTCGGGTCCCGCTGCTGCCGAGGCACAGTGAAGGCTTCAATCGTGAGGATCGCAAATGGATCTATCAGCGGGGATTGAGACAGGCTCTGCCTTATCTCAGCCCTTACCTGGTAGATCCAGCGCCTCAGATCCGGGTTTGGAAGCACGCACTGCGGTTCCTTCTGCCCGGGCTGAGGCACCATCACTTCGACTATCCATCCAGTTCTGAGGAACTGGATGTTGAAAGTGTGGATACAGCAGAGACTGGGGACTCGTCACTTCAGTCTCCTGCTAGTGAGGAGCTTATGGAGGTGCTCACTCGCGCTGTAGAAAAACTAAGCATTGAGTTGCCAGCTGATAGACAGGAGTCTCGTTCAAAAAGTAAACTAGATGAGAGATTTATGCCTTCTCGGGCTGCACCTCCACGCCGGTGTCTTCCGTTCTTTCCTGATCTCCACACTGAGGTGTCGAGGTCATGGAATAGACCGGTTTCATCCAGAATATTTAGTCAGCAGACATCTGTTTATTCAAATATTTCTGGGGCTAAGAGCTATGGTTACGGGGCGATGCCTAAGGCTGAGGAAACTCGAGCGAGCCGTTTGTCTCCAGACATGGCCTTCGTCCTTCAAGACACCGGCATTGCCCACCAAGCCATTAAGAAATATCTCGGCTTTGTTGGGCAAAGCTTACTCGGCGGCAGGTCAAGCGACAGCGTGCTTACACACTATGTCGATATTACAAGCCTATCAAGCAGACCTATTAAAAGATATGAGTGAGGGGGATGAAATTAGTGCTGACATAATATCGAGAATTACGTCAGGCAGCAAATCTATCTCTCCATCCCACCAAGGAGTCGGCCAAATCAGTGGGCCGATCTATGGCAGCCATGGTGGCAACGGAGAGACACTTATGGTTGAATTTATCCAACATGAAAGAAAAGGAAAAATCTGTTCTCCTGGACGCCCCGCTTTCAACTGCTGGCCTCTTCGGTGACTCAGTAAATTCGGTCATCGAGAGGTTTCAGGGAGAAAAAAAGCAGGCGGCGGCGCTCCAGAAATTTCTCCCCCTCCGTGTTCATGTCTCCGGGGCTGCTGGGCGGGAGCAGCCCCGGCCGTCGAGTAGCTCCTCACATAGGGCGCAACAAAAACAGAGCGTCGCGTCTCGTGCTCCTCCTCAGCAAAGTTGTTCCCAGTTGTTCCCTGCCGGTGCGCCGTTACAGGGCACTGTGTCTGCCACTCAAAATATTCCAGAGGCCAGTCACGAGATGCTGGTACCCTTAGTAGAATGTTTGGCAGATTGGAAAAGCCTTTCAAATGTATCTCAATGGATCCTGCAGACTATCGAGTATGGGTACGCGATTCAGTTCAGATCCACGCCCGCCTCGCTTCAGAGGGGTCCTGCCCACAGTGGTGGGCCCCGAGCAGGCTCTGGTTATGGAACAAGAGGTGAAAACTCTTCTGCTGAAGGGGGCTATAGAACGAGTTCTTCCTCCCAGCAGCGAGTTGGGTTATTACAGCTGCTATTTCATTGTTCCAAAGAAGGATGGGGGCTTACGTCCAATTTTAGATCTGCGCCTATTAAATCGCTCAGTAGGGAAGCTCAAGTTCAAGATGCTGACTCTCAAGCAGATCGTGTCAGAGATCAGGTCCGAGGACTGGTTTGTCACGATAGATCTAAAGGACGCATACTTCCATATTTCCATCCTTCCTCAACACAGGAAGTTCCTGAGGTTCGCTTTCGGGGGCGAGGCGTACCAATATCGGGTTCTTCTGTTCGCCCTAGCACTTTCTCCCCGAACTTTCACGAAATGCCTGGAAGCAGCTCTGGCTCCGCTGCGACTCCAGGGCATCCGCATTTTAAATTATATCGACGATTGGTTGATTCTAGCTCAATCAGAGCATCAGGCGATTCGGCATCGAGATGTTGTGCTCGCCCATATCAAAAAGTTGCGTTCACGCCCGTTATACAAGCTGGCATGCCAGATCCCAGGGGAAGCTTCTTTCATTGAGGGCGATTTATATCAGAATCAGAAATCAGAATCAGAAAGAGCTTTATTGCCAAGTGTGCTTGCACACACAAGGAATTTGTTTTGGTGCTGAGGCTTCCAGTGGACTATACAAATACAACAAGAAACATGAAACATAATACTACAAATTATAAGAATAAAGAATAAAAATAAAAATATATGAGAATAAAAAGTATCACACTTAGGTTTACTCAGAATAGACATTTCCAGATTTACAGATTATGAACATATTTACAGTGTTTTGAATATTATAATAAATAAATCTAAATATAAGTATAAGTATCAACCGAGTTGTAGGATATTGCACTAAACAGTGGGAGTATTGCACTTAAGGCATATGCCTTGGGAGGTGTGTTAACTGTTCAGAAGGGAAATGGCCTGTGGGAAGAAACTGTTCCTGTGCCGAGATGTTCTTGTGGCCAGTGATCTAAGTCTCCGTCTTGACGGTAACAGTTCAAACAGGTGGTGACCAGGGTGAGTGGAGTCTGTGGTGATTTTACCTGCTCTCTTCCTCACTCTGGAAGAGTACATGTCCTGGAGGGATGGCAGGGGGGCACCAATGATCCTCTCCGCAGTCCGGACTGTCCGTTGTAGTCTCCTGATGTCTGATTTGGTAGCTGAACCAAACCAGACAGTGATGGATGTGCATAAGACAGACTCGATGACGGCTGAGTAGAACTGAATCAGCAGCTCCTGTGGCAAGTTGAACTTCCTCAGCTGGCGAAGGAAGTACAGTCTCTGCTGGGCTTTTTTTTACAATGGAGTCAATGTGATTGTCCCACTTCAGATCCTGAGAGATGGTAGTGCCTAGGAACCTGAATGACTCCACTGCTTCCACAGTGCTGTTCATGATGGTGAGTGGGGGGAGTGCTGAGCTGTTCCTCCTGAAGTCCACGATCATCTCCACTGTTTTGAGCGTGTTCAGCTCAAGGTTGTTGTAACTGCACCAGACAGCCAGCTGTTCAACCTCCAGTCTGTAAGCAGACTCGTCACCGTTCCGGATGAGACCGATGACAGTGGTGTCGTCGGCAAATTTCAGGAGCTTGACAGAGGGGTCTTTAGAAGTGCAGTCATTAGTGTACAGGGAGAAGAGCAGTGGGGAGAGAACGCACCCTTGAGGGGCGCCAGTGCTGGTGGTGAGAGTCCTGGATGTGTGTTTCCCCAGTCTCACTCGCTGCTGCCGGTCCGTCAGGAAGCTGGAGATCCACTGACAGATCGAGGATGGTATGGAGAGCTGGGTCAGTTTGGCTGTGAGAAGATCAGGCATGATGGTATTGAAGGCTGAACTGAAGTCCACAAAGAGGATCTTTGCATAAGTCCCAGGTCTGTCGAGATGTTGCAGGATATAATGCAGTCCCATGTTTGACTGCATCATCCACAGACCTGTTTGCTCTGTAAGGAAACTGAAAGGGATCCAGCAGGGGTCCAGTGATGTCCTTCAGGTGGGCCGGGGTATTTAAATCAGGGGGCAGACATCCTGTCGAGGCAAGGGCCGAGGCCCGGGGAATGGAGACTCCATCCTGAGGTGGTGGAGCTCCTATGGAAACATTTTGGTCATACCGAGGTAGACCTATTTGCATCCAAGGAGACATCACACTGTCCACTGTGGTTCTCTCTAAGCCATCCAGCCCCTCTGGGGTTGGATGCTATGGTGCAGGCGTGGCCGAGGTCACGTCTGTACGCATTTCCCCTGATTGCTCTGCTCCCAGGAATTCTGGAAAGGGTTCGCCAGGACGCGGTCAGTCTACTGTTGGTAGCCCCGTACAGAGTTTGGTTTGCGGGCCTAATTTTTCTCCTCGACGGCTCTCCTCTGGAGATTCCGATCAGGAGGGACCTTCTTTCTCAGGCGAGTGGGTTGATCCTTCACCCCCGCCCAGAACTATGGAGGTTGTGGGCTTGGCCTCTGAGGGGGCCCAGCTCATAGAATCTGGTCTCTCGACTGAGGTCGTGGAGACCATCCTCCACTCCAGAGCTCCAGCCACTAGGAAATTATATGCCTTGAGGTGGAATATTTTCACCTCTTGGTGTGGGGAACACCAGTTGGACCCAGTTAACTGCCCGGTGGGTGCAGTGCTGGAATTCCTTCAGAAACGTTTCTCCACAGGGTTATCCCACTCCACACTGAAGGTGTACATGGCGGCCTTATCTGCTTCCTGCTTCCTGCTATACAAGCCAGGAATACGGGGGGAGTATTCTGGGTTCGGGACACATCCCCCTCGGATAGCACACCAAATACGCATAATCTTTTACAATTATTTGTAAGTGTGAACTTGTGAATTCATTAGAAGGGCCAATCATACTACTTCTTAACCATCATCTTTGTAAACATTGATTTTAAGAGTCTATGGGCCCTATTTTAACGATCTGAAATGCAAGTGTCAAAGCGCAAAACGCAAGTAACTTTGTGGGCGGATCCCGGCGCTGTTGCTATTTTCCCGGCTGGATAAATGCCTCTTGCGCCTGGCGCAAATCTAAAAGGGGTTGGTCTGAAGTAGCTTCATTATTCATAGGTGTGGTTTGGGCGTAACGGGAAAGAAACCAATAAGAGCTTTATATCACATTCCCTTTAAGAGCATGATGAACGAGGTGCGCTTGTTCCATGGCGGAATACTATTATAACGGCGCATTTACCAGGCGCGCTTCAGAATCGGTTCTCAGCCGAGGAGATTGATGTTCTCGTCAGGGCCGTAAAAGAAAGAGAAGTGACATTGGGGATGGGACTTAGTTACATTTTTAATGAATGCAGTGTATGCTAAAGACGATCCAGCATTAGCAAAAAACAGCGAGTCTATTACGTTAGCCAAAATCAGCGGTCAAATCGCTCCCTCGTGATTTGTGAGAGCACTCTTCCCTTCGATTAGCCTAATTTTGATTTTTGTAAAGACAAGAACAGCTTAATAAAAAATATAAATTGTTTGTATCAATAACGTTTACTGATGGTCGCCGTTACGTTACAACACACAATACAGTGCTAGTTAGGAGATCGATCATTTGATTAGCTAAGCAAATCCAATTACTCTCAGATATCACAGCAATGAAACCAGGTTACAACTGGGGAAATAACAAATACAATTAGGATTATTATATTAAGTAGTCTAAACAAGTGGTGTGTGTGCATGTGATACATCTTTCTGATTTTATATTTGTTATATAGGCTATTATTAGCTACATGGACCTACAGTGTAATGTAGGCTAATTCAAGGATAACCAGAGGTTTTCACATATTGACTTTTGCAGGCCAGAGTAGTTGAAGAAAGTAGCTGGAGCCTAACCATTAAAGCTAAAAGTCCTTCGACACAATTATTGTACTTTTTTATATTTTCATTTTGCTTGTTATAATTTTACTTTTTAAAAGATGCACGGTTTTGTTTTGTTTGAACACTGCACTGGGCTTATTCCTGTTGTGAATTAAAAACCTTTGTAGTGTGTAAGGGCATGATTAAACAATAATACTTTGTTTTTGTGTTTGTTTTGTTAAAGCAATTCACATATAGGGATTCCCACCGTCTGCCCCTGCCACCCTGCCAAGACCTCTTGCCACCCCTTTGCCCCCCCATGTAAAATTTTCTAGATCCGCCACTGGTACGCGCAACGCGCCATTGACTTTAGACTAGTTTTTTTCTGGTCAGTGGCGCAATTGTTTTATAGAACAGCAAAATAGCATGATGGAAAGTTTGCGCCGGAAGACGCCTCCTCTTTACGCTGAACCGCCCCGGGGAGCGCAAATGTATAATAATAATAATAATAATAAACTTTATTTTATATAGTGCCTTTAAAAGTAGCATCTCAAAGCATTTTACATAAAAATAATGAAATTAGAAAGATACACAACAGTCTAGGCAGTAAAAACTAAACAAGCAATAAAAATAGAAAGCCAATATAATAACAAACACAGTAATCACACGAATCACATTAAAGCCACCCTAAAAAAGTAAGTTTTAAGAGACGATTTAAAAACACTAAGGGATTCTGCATTCCTAATCTCAGAGGGCAGGGAATTCCACAATTTAGGAGCCAAAGAAGAAAAAGCCCGATCACCCATAGTTTTTAGCCGTGTTGTTTGGACAGTTAAAAGACCAGCTTCAGAAGATCGTAAAGCATGTGTAGGAGTGTAGGGGGTTAAGAGCTCACACAAATATTGAAAGTATTTCTTAGTTAACCGAAGTGTGTCTGTGGAGGGAAAAGTCCGCTTTGCGCGGGTGCAAAATAGGAATGATACATGCGTCAGTGTACAAAGTCATTTGCGCCGGGTGCAAGATAGGGCCCTATATATGCATCAATAACCTCTCATGAAACCCAATTTGTTCTGATTCCAGTTTTATCCAACCAATATTCTTCTTCCTCAAAATCTTTTGACTTTCTCTCTATCACACACACACACACACACACACACACACACACACACACACACACACATACACACACACGCACACACACACACACACACTATGAAACAACCTGAACCGACTAAAGTAGCTTGACCATCCATAAATAGGAGATAGGAGGACACGGGGAGAGAAAAATAATGGCTGTGGAATGCCTCATTGGTTTTGACGGTGTTGTAGGATGAGGGAAATGACAGGTTTTATTTGAGGGAGAAGTGCAGCCCAGCTTGGAGGCTGCTAGATATTGCTATTAGTGTTGAGGAACCAGACCTGTCTTTCCTGAGGAGCAAACATGGTGAGATCCTAACAGATACACATACACTCAAACACAACCACAATGACCCAATTATACACGCTGTTAGATTGGGACAGTTCAAATGCATTGGAACATTCCTATCAAATTAGTATTTAGCAGTGTTCAGGAAGTTACTCTAAAAAAGTAATTAATTACTAGCTACTGTTACATTTCCAACAGTGTAATTAGTTTACTGTACTAATCACTATCTACAAAAAATATTGCATTACTTACTACTTATTAGTTTCTAAATCCCATTGTAACCATGACCAGTTGAACAATACCCAGATAGACATGAAACTGCTATTTTAATTATTTCAATAAATAATATAAAATTGCATTTTAAATTAAATTCAAATTATTCTTGAACTAACCAAAGTATTTAAAGGGATAAGGTTACATTAAAAACATACATTTGAACTTTAGACATTACATTTTGATGTTAAATCAAATATTGTTTTATATGGAGTGGTTCTATACACTATACAGTATTTAATACAATTATATCAAGTAACTAATTAAATTACAGTAAAATTAAGAGTAATCCCTTACTTTACATTTTCTAGTGAAAAGTAGCCTATATGACAGTAATACATTACACTCAACACTGGTATTCAGATATACACTGGTATTCACTAGTCAACATTTGAAGTGGATCAAAACCTTTCATAAAAGTTATAGTTCACTTAGATATTGAAATACTGTTATTTATTAAATCCACACTCAAATGTAAGCCTTTTTTAAGATTTAAGCATTTAAGTTAATAGCAAAATTCCATCAAATTGAATTGAATAATCCTTACATATTTTAATTGAATAAGAGAATAATTCTTAATCAATTATTCAATTAAAATAAGTAAGCATTATATAAAATCAGTTTATTAGAATTTTTTTTTGGTTACTCTTCACACTTCATGTTTGGCTTTAAGACATGGAAGAACCAATGATGTCATTGATTTTGACATGCCAAGTTTAGGCATGACCATATATGAACATTCTAAATATCATCTTCAGTGTTCTAAAGAAGAAAGAAAGATGTTTGGAATGACATGAGGATGAGTAAATGATAACAAAAATTTTAATGAGAAAAATTTACATTTGCCTCTAATGAATGCTTTTGCACAAAAAAAAAAAAAAAAAAAAAAAACCTGGTATGACCATGCTGAACATGCTATTTTTGAGTACCACCTGATATCGTCTGTGCACCATGGTACTGAGCAATGAATACAGCGATGCAGACAGTGGATTTAAACATGTGGAAAGAAGTCTGTGTGTACATCGGCATGGCGAAGCAAATCCACTGTGGAGAGTAATGTGTCTAATCTAGCATGAATGGCTACATCTGACACAACCCGCATGACTGACAATATCTGATCTCTGACTCCCTCTTTCACTCTTTTGCCTTCCCTTCCTGCCTTTTCATGTTTGAAAGGCATGTTTTCATACGTATTTTTTGTGGCCATGAATGATACTCTTGCACAAACACATAACTCACTCAGAGAATGATTATACTTTTCATAAATATATTTATCGTAATTCACAACACAAGATTCACAAGATCCTGGGTTGCTATAACTAATATACATATATAAACTGAAATAAAGTAATCGGCAATGAAAAGCTAAAATACAAGAAATTAAGAAGAACAGTTATGCACACACAAATATCAAACAAAGAAAAAAAACATTATAAATGGCTTTACTGTCGCTTTTTGACTAATTTAATGTGTTGGCTGAGTAAAAGTATTAATTTCTTTAAAAAAAACATACTTTTGAGAAAATAACATCTTTTGAATCTTACTAAAACCCTAAACATTTGAATAGTCTTTAACAATTTTAACATTTGAGTAGTCTATAAAAATTTTCACAAAAATACTACGTAGCACAACTGTTTCTGATCGATCATGTGACACTAAAAACTGGAGTAATGGGCGCTGAAAATTCAGCTTTGCCATCACAGAAATAAGTTAGTACATCTAGAGACCTCAAGATGTAATTACACAATGAGATTCATATACTGTTGATTCCCTAACTATAATTAACAATTACAACTAAACTAAAAGTAAAATATATAAAAAATTAAATAAAATACATCCATGAAGTACCTAAATTGTAAAAATCAATACTAACATTGCTAATGTAAACTGAATTGCAGCTGATATTAAAATTAAATGAGAATATATTACAATAAAAATAATTTCAAAATAATCTTGCGCTGGTAGACGCACAGTGCCATTCAACACTCCACAGCTTACGCTAAACGGCTTCAACAAGACAGTGCAGAGCTCATAAATGACTTTTAATTCTGCTGTCTGTAATCCGTCTCAATCTGCTCATCCTGTCACAGTTAAAAGGTAAAGTCTATAATCAGGCGATGGACAGACGGCATGAATAAACAGTGGAAGATTAACTGGCCAGTGGACATCAGTAAAGAGAGGGAGCTAATTGCTAATGCTTAGAGCTTACCACCCGGCAAAATACAGGGCCTCAGAGTGCAATGAAAGATAAGAGCTTTCCCATAAGAAATTATGGAAATACACTGCATTAACCACTTAATGGATATACGGTAATACATAAGATTAACCCTTAACCATAAAACATAAGGTCACTGTGACTTTGATGGAAATGAAATTCACTGTAGGCAAGTGTTCAGTTTGTTGTGTGTGTGTGTGTGTGTGTGTGTGTGTGTGTGTGTGTGTGTGTGTGTGTGTGTGTGTGTGTGTGTGTGTGTGTGTGTGTGTGTGTGTGTGTGTGTGTGTGTGTCTGTGTGTGTGTGTGTGTGTGTGTTTGACCTCATCATCAGGAACAGAGCCAGTTTCACTCATTCTGTCACTCTTATCCATCAATCAAACACCTCAAACTGCCATTATGCTTGCCACAAGATCCTGACCAGGGAAGGCCCCAGGAGGGGTGACCGGGTTCCTCCACAGTTGACTGGAGCTCAATGGCTTCCACAGTGGATGACTGTAGTCACATAAATGAACAAAAGAGTTCTAATGAGAGTTGGACAAGCATTCAAATACAGAATGAAAAAGCACAGTGAACACAGCAATATTACACTAAAAGTTCTAACTCTGGTAGCAGCAAATGCAAATCGCTTTAAAGTTTTGCAGAACAAGGTTTACCATATAGATACAATCAGTTTAAACAAAATAACCCACAGAATTCTTGTGAATATCCCAAGTTATTCTGTTGGAAACTCCCTTAAGCTGATTCATTATGGTCTCCTGGAAACAACAGCTTTCTGAGAGGGACTTTCATCCCACTTCTGGTCACAGCAGGAGATCTTCAACTAAAAATCTGAAGAGCCAGCTTTCCCCACTGTGCAGCAGAGTTAGAAACACAGCATTGGACCTCAGAATAAACATAATTTAGAGGTTCAATCCCACCATGTTTGCTGTAGTTCCCCCAGAGTCATCTAATTTATCCTCTGTGGTCAGCTGAATGAGGGGGTGGTGAGATGAGAGCTGGTGTTTATAGAGGGAAACAAAGGAAAATTTGTGTGTGTGAGAAAATCTTACTTCTGTATCTCACCCACATGAATGTTGACATAACTGACACTGAAAGATTTTGGTTTCAGAAACCACATGACCAAATACATACTAGTAAATTGTTGATACTATTATCCAAAAATAGTTTTTTCTGCATTTCACATACCATGCATGTATGTCAGTGTTCAGTATTGATTCATTTCAACTATATAATAATAAATACTTATTCATTTCAGCCCATTTGCTACAAATTAATATCATTATAATGTTTGGTATAGAGAAAGTTTATTTCAATGCTCCCTACTGGTTGATTTTGTTAAAGTGTTCACTACATTTCAAACAAGTTTCGGTACTGCTTAATTTCAGTGCAATGTAAGGTACGGATTCATTTCAGTATAATAATTGGCGTATATTCATCATTGGCAAAGCCAAAAAATGCTAGCGACATGCTAATTCATGTAAGCAATGAAGTAAAACATTAGCCTGACGTTGTCATACTCAGATTCTAGTCAGAATGTGAGTCTGATACTACTCCATTGGGTTGTGATTATGGGGCGTGTGTCAACCGAACCAGGAAATAAAAGGCCTCTGCACTCAATTGGATAGACCTAGAACCAATCAGAGCAACGGAGTAAGTCACGTATGTTGAGAGATAGATTAAAGTTGATAGATTAAACTTTTTCCGAATCCCGTAGAAAGGACGGCAAAAACATCTTTCCCATCGACAAATACCTTGATCTCTGAGAGATCAGAGAAATGCGGTTCTCTGTTCCTCTTCTAAAATGAATGCGCTGTCTATATCTTCTATAACACACACGATAGCAGAATATACACAACTCAATTCTCCAGCGGCAGCCATGAATTCAACCCAAGAGCTCTGATGACGTGGATGGTTACGTTACCTTTGCTCACATAGATATATCGTCTATGCTCATCTGTCCATCATCGTATATAGCCCGCCCTGACAATTTGATTGGTCCGAACAATTTTTTGTTCGGGCATAATAGCTCCTCAACTGATCGAGTCCAGACCAAACTTCCCGACCTAACAATTTTGTGGGCGGGGTTCGGGCTGATATCCAGGCTAGTAAAACATACTAGCAACATGCTAAATCATGCTAACAATGTGTTAACTTATGCTAGCAATGTGCTAAAATTTTTTGGCATTTTAAAACATGCTAACAACATGCTAGTTCATTCTCGAAACATGCTAAATCATGTGAGAAAAAAGCTAAAATGTTAACAGAATGCTAAACATGCTAACTCATGCCAACAACATGGTACTGTTTTTTGAAGACATGCTAGTAACATGCTGATTCATGCTCGATTCATGCTCGTTGTTTTTAAATTCTAACAATGTATTAAAAATGCTACAAACATGTTAGTAAAATATAAAATAATGCTAGACACAATAATGCTAAAACAGGCTAACAACATGATAAATCATGCTAGGAAGCAGGTCCGATTCTATGGGGGTAAATAAACTCATTTAAGATGGATCTAGCAGCAGTTAAGATTCTCCTCTCTCAGGGGGAACAGTCCCTCGAGGGACACACACAGGCTTTCTGGACTTATACCACCTAATTCATTTTGATGAAGATAGCCTGTGTGTTTCTCCAGGCAGGTCTCAATGTGAAGACGAGTGCGTGCCTGTATGACCTGACCTCAAGGGACGTTCAAGGAGTATGTGAAGTGGGTACTCCTCAACAACGGTTCCTTCACCATCTGCAAGAGTAAGGAGGAAAGCAGAGTGCCACAGCCCCAGCCACCAGCCCAGCGACACCGGAGCCTGTGCCCACCACAGATCTGGAGTTGGAGTCTGCCACGATCAAAACACCAACAGTACGGACTGAGCACAGGATCACCCCTGAGCCCAATGGATCGTCTGACCAGGTGTGTGAGCCAGCAGCATCGCCCGTCCTATTGCCCCATCCCCTCAAACGTGGCTGATGTATTGCTGCTTATAGACTTTGATAGTAAATGCATCCTGCCTGTTTCTGTTTCCTGCACACGGTACAGATATTTTAGAATTTGAATTCCCGCCCTGCCTCACACTCCCACTTCCTCTGCCTTTCCTGAATTATATGTCTGTTTCATATAACCCTGGTATGCCCGTAGGTTCACCCCCACCAGCACTGCCCAGTCCTCCAGCCCTGCATGCACTGCCTCTCCTCAGCCCTTCAGCTCATGTCGATTCCACTGTCTGAGTATTCATCAGTCCAGCCCTGGATGATCAACCCAGTAGCTCCAACTAGGGCCTCCATGCCTGCCACTCCTCCTAGGCCTGTCAAGCAGTTGTCTCCACCATTGCTCCACCTGGGACCATCGTCCTCTCAGCTTCACCGAGCTTCCTCATCCCTCCGGCTCTACCTTGGTCAATCGTCGCTCTGTCTGCACCACAGACTTCCGGTCCTTCACCTGTGCCTCATCCCTCCACCTCTTTGGCTCAATTGGGCTTATCCTTCCCTCAGGCTCCACCGCGGTCACTCCGGCTCAGTCCTCCAGCGTCCTGGCATTACCTCGGCCACTTGTATCTTGGTTTCCTGCTCTGCACCCCCCTGCCTATGCCCCCTCCCACCCATCTCTGTTGTACTGTTTGAGTTGAGGTGCATAGACACCCCTTTTTGTCCCAATCTGGGTTTGCATCTTATTGTGAGTTGGTTTTTTGCTCTTTTCTGTTTCCTTTATTCCTTTTTCACAAATGTTGTTAGTCTCCTAGGTTACTCATCATTTTATTATCATTTGCACCAGATGTTCATTTAGTTGATTAGTTTGTTCAGTGTATTGCTCTGTTTTTCATTCTGTTCATTGTCAGTTCTCATTGCGTTTACATTGGTTGTTCTGTTGAAGTTCTTGAGTTCATTGTAAATAAACCTTTTAACTGCTTGCGATTAGATCCTGTACTCAACTTTATCTCACCCAACTGTGACAAATGTTCAGTATCGATTCATTTCAGTACAATATGTGGTGTACAATCATTTTAATGGCATAAATGTGGTAATTTATGCCATTATAATGTTCACTGCTGATTAATTTTACTACAATGTTTGATACAGATTGCTTTTAATATATTGTTTGGTACAGATTAAATTCAATGCAATTTTCACCAGTGATTGATTTTTGATTTTTGAATGTGTTGGAAATGCTATCTTATATAGATGGGCAGACACATGTTCAATAATGCAACTGCACACATATACTGTACATATTACACAGACATACTTATAGAGAAGCACATACTTATTGTACAAAGCACATACAAAGTGTACATGCACAAGCAAAATCCAAAAGAACACAATGAGCTTCAGAGGAACAATGTAATGGCACAGAGAAACACGGCGATTGCATGACACAGAGGCAGAACAAAGAGAAAAAGAACAAGAAAAAAACGGGATTGAGGAAAGGCAGCAACATGCTAGGAGAATAACATGCCAGTCTCTAACCCACACCATCTCAACCAATCTGCACCATGCTGAAAGAACCTCTCTGTCTGTTGCTGTACAGACAACTCACCCAATCAGCAGACCCCATGATGCCCTCACACACAAATACACAGAGAAACACATTTGTGCGCACACACACAGAAAGTGAAACAGTGAAAGTGTAAAGGGGGTTATACTTTGGGCTGTGGGTATGAGGTGTCTGGCACCTTTCTTTCCCTGAAGGAAGATGACAAGATACTCATCCATCTCTCCCTATTTCTTTCACAAACATACTCACACTCACTCTTCCTCTCAGTCTCCTTTGAGTCATTTAAAGCAACAGATTGAGTATTAAGGCCCAGTTTTTACTGTAGCAAATATTAGTGATATTTCATTCTAAAGGAACCATTAGCTGTTGCATATTACACTAAAGCCCTATTGGTACAGGACTAATTTTCCCTGAGGAGGTTGGTTATAGTCATGTTTCAAATACATACTTTTTTTTTTAATCCTGCCTGAATCGAACACTTTGGTGTTTTCTTCTGTTCTTTAGTTTCCTTCGAGAAATCAAATCCCATCAAATGTGTGTGATTATTGTGTATATATATACATATTTTTTTCCCCAAAATGCATCTTATTTATGTATTTGTCTATATTTTAAAATAGATTTGTTTTATATTTCAATATTTTTAGATACATATTTTTATGTAAATATATATATTTATAAATAATATAAAATTATATAAATAAAAATGTATTTATAAATATATATAGACATTTTGAAAAAGTAAAATATATATTCTCTCTCTCTCTCTCTCTCTCTCTCTCTCTGTCTCTCTCTCTCTCTCTCTCTCTCTCGCCCTCTCTCTCTCTCTCTCTCTCGCCCTCTCTCTCTCTCTCTCTCTCTCTCTATATATATATATATATATATATATATATATATAAATAACTTAAAATACAAAATATTAGTACATGTAGTGCTGTAAAAGTATTGTTTATTCTTTATAACTACTTTAATGTATTAACTAACAAATTTAACTTTATTGTAAGTGTTAAAGGCATCCGTATATTAACAGATTTGTTGTCAGCCATCATTTAGAAAACAAATCCCAAATCCCAACCAAATAGTCTTTATGCCAAGACATTAGGCCGGTACGCTCAGTTAACCAGGACACAATGCGCTGTTGTTTTGTGTGGAAATGACTTGTGCCCACAGCTCATCCATATTTCAGTCTCTCTGTCAAAACCCTGTCTCAACAGGCCTGTTGGGCTGTGGTTTCAGACCTGTTACCTCCACCACAGTCAGCAGTCCGATTCCAGTGAAAGGGCAGGAAGTCTTGAAAAGGGAATCTTCTAAACATGATTTTTAATCTTCTCTGCTTGTCTAATTAATTAGCACAACGTAGCAGTTTTCTTTAATCTGAATGCGTCCTCATGCAGATCAGTGGCCAATATCTTTCCAAAGGAAGCTACTAATTATTTTAATGGGTGACGGACTGATTAATCAGATAAAAGGTTGTAGATGTATGTTTTAACAAATTTGCAACCTTCTGTAATTCTGCTTCGTCCGGACCTGAACCAAAATGGCACTCGCTGGTCCGGTCCAGGAGATCTTGTTGTCTGGTTAATATGGATACAAGCACATGAGAGCTCAGATTTGTGACGTCCGACTGCATTTGGCTCAGGGGGCTGCATAATTGCAGATGCTTCGTACGCAGCACATGAGAAAAGAGCGTAAACACAGCACGGGCCTTTTCCAGGTCACTCACAGACCTGGAGGGGGAAAACCGGCTTTCTTCTGCATTTTCCCCCTGTCTTTCTTCCTTTACTCTGTCTGTCTTTCCCTCTCTTCTTCTTCTTGCCGGGGGGCAAAGTCAGGCATCGACAGGATTCAGTCAGAGAGGATTTGGATCGCTGTTCCCACGGAAACAAGTGAGATGTCGCTGCCATGACAACAGGCATCGTTCTCAGCGATGGAGTGCACGGGCCCGCTACTCTTCCATTAGCTACAAATGTGTTTTTAACGCACGCACGCCCCCATCTCCATCTCTCACACAATCTCTCTCTGCATCATAACGCAAAGGCTCATACTACCATAATGACATGGGAATTGAGCCGCAATTAGAATAATTGAAACAGTGTTCAGAACAAAACAGTCCATTGTGACAGATACGGATCAATGCTGTGAGCCGAAGGAGATTTTGTTTTAATTTACATTTAGCTACATCGCTGATGTACTGTATTTTGCTGCTGAATCATTACGCCAATGTGTTACACCTTTTTTTCAACACGTTAAAAAGACTTTCAACATAATTTATGCCTCTGAAGCACATTGGTGCATAATTTTGACAGCAATACACCTAACAAAAACATGACAGCTATATGAGTCATTCCAGGGACAGTATAAGGGTGAGGAGACGGGCCATATTTTTTTTCCAAATTGGAGAAATCGTGATGCTCAATATAACGACTGTAGGAATGCAAATCTCATCTCTCAACTAAAAAAAATGTGGGTTCAATACAAGTTAAATTCAATCGACAGCATTCGTAGCGTAATGTTGATGTTACTACAACGAGAATTATTGACTTGTCGAATTTTTTTAAATATAAGAAGAAATGTGAAGCTTAATTAAAACACTGCTGTGAGCAAGTAAGACATGCTGCTGCTGTACAATATAGCATACATGAATTACGCATAGCAGATCTATACAGGTGGAGCTGGGGAAGGTGGAGGGTTTCTGAGAGCACGCTGCACTGCCAAGGCAAATACTGACCAAGTATTTGAAGGTTGAGCAGCGAGCTTATTGGCTACTGATACAGCAGGAACCAATCAGCTGTGCCCTATAGAGAATGATGTGATTGTGAGCAGGTTTAACCTATCAACCTGCGCCATCTAGAGTTTTATGACAGAACTTTGTATTTCTTATAATTATTTTAGGATTTTCGGCATTGAAGGAAAGAAGTGCAAAACTGGATATAATTATACAAAACCAAAAAAGTAACAATGTTGTCGATTGAGCTTAACTTTTATCAAACCCAGAATATTCATATAAAGCACCAATTGCATTTTCGAAAGAGTTTGCTTCAACCCAATCTCATGAAAACAAGTTTTATGTTTTGGTCAATTGGTGACAAATTCATATGATATTTGTACAATATAATGCGTGCAAAATGATCTGAGTAGGGTGTAAGCAGAACATATGAAAATACACAAATTACATTAAAAAGTAGTTCACTAAAATGTAAAATTTGCCATGAGAATGTGTTGGATGTTATATTGTATTGCTAATCTGAAATGTGTTAATGAAACTCAATCTTGATAGTTCTGGCATTTGCCTATTCAAGTAGATAGGACTTGTACTTGTACAACACCCCACCTAGAAAATAACTGCCTACAGGTGTTAACAAAATGGCAGCCATCAAAACAAATTTTTTTTCAGGGGGCCTTTAAGAAAAGACTAAGTTTTTTATCTTTTAGTATGAATATGTTAGCCTTAAGGTTATGAATAAGCTGGTGTGTTCCAAAAGAATGACAAAATTCGGATTTATCAAAACTTACAGTACAGTCTCTCACTTCTGCTAAAATGGATAATGGATTTGTATGACATCACCGCAGTCTTCAGCTTCTCATCACATCTTCTGTCCAATCAAATGCTCCGCCCCCATGATATAAATACAACCTGGCAATTGGAAATATGTGTTCGGTTGCACAAACGCTCAAGTTTTATTCCGTTTTCCAACTGTTGGTTAAGAATGAATTGGCTAGAATTCATTCCCACTTCTACTAATGAATCCAACGAATCTTAAGGGCTTCCATGGTGTTGTCAAGTACGACTTGCAGTCTGTGAGGTAAACTAATCGCTATTGGCTATTTGAAAAGTGGGAGGAGCCATTCAATATGTCCCGCCTTAGCTTCCGTTTTTAGTGGAAATTACGTCAACGTAACATACCAAGCAGCGCGTTTCAAGGAACTTCAGTGGGCCTTTTAAGAGACTTTGCTGTAACATTACTTTAGTTACTAACTTTAACATTACTTTAGTTACTAACATTACAAGTTTCATTACTTTAATCTGACATTTGGGAACGTGGGTAGTGCGAAGCCGTTTCATGGTCCCAGTCAGCAATAGAACCAGAAGCGGGTTGCGCACAACGAACGGGCGTCCGGCCTGTCCGTCCTCATTGAGGTTAGTCAGAGACGAGGGCAGGGAGAGGAAGAGAAAGAAGTCTGTCCTCGCCGTGACGTTCCTGTGCTGCGATGCTAGTTGCTCGCTCCACAAACCTGCTCCCCCTGATGCAGACTGACATTTATTGCAGTCTGCCCTTTGGGATTTGTCGTTTATTTTTTATGGTAGTTTCTCCTCCCTCTCCTTGACTCTGGTGCAGGGGAGAGTTTGAGCAGATCTGGAGTGAAGGCAGGGCGTTGGAAGTTTAGATTATTGATGTGGCTGTCAGGGGGAGTTTTCATCAAGCGTCCCACCGACGAAGGGTGGGTTTGTGTGACCCCTGTGAGGTTTAACACTCGCTGGATATAGTTCGTAACCTTTTTGTGAGAGGTGTGAGCACTCAATGTGTGATGGCCAGAGAGGAGGTGTCAGGCATTTTCAGCCTCTCTCAGACCCCTCACTCCTAAATCAGAATACACCATAGCCCAGATGGAGGGTTGAAATCTAAAACCCTGCATACCTCAGGGTTTGAGGTATGACCAATTGACCTCATATTTTACACATTAAAGCATGTAGGTTACAATCAACATGCATAGCTTCTGAAAAATACAGCCTATAGATGGAATGAGAGAGGTTTGAGTTCATAGAGATCATAAATTGTCAAGAAAATGGGGAAACCTATGGGAGAACTAAATTCTACTCCACCAAGAAAAAATATCAACAGCCAGTACTACGGTTCAATAAAAAAAAGAAAAAGGGTTAAATAAATAAATAAATAATGTAGTTATTTAACAATTAATTTAATTTTCTATATATTATGTAAAACAATATTTATAAAAATATGAATAATACGATTATATATATATATATATATATATATATATATATATATATATATATATATATATAAAAATTTAGTATACATATTTTCTATATATTTCTATATAATTTTTTACATAATATATAGAAAACACACACACACACACACACACACACACATATATATAAATAAATAAATAATATATAAGTGTGTGTGTGTGTGTGTGTGTGTGTGTGTGTGTGTGTGTGTGTGTGTAAATTTTAACAGGCAATACATAACTCCCATTCACTGATTAAAGAGGAACCTTTCATGTGAAACACAATTAGGAAAGTCAATGAATAAATCTATACATGCACTCAGCATATATGGGCTTCGTTCCCATTGCTCCATAGCAGCGTTGACCTCAAGCCATATGTTCTGAATTAATTGCAGGAAGATCACATATATATCATTAGAGGGCAGGCCGCACTGGACTACGGCTCGGGTTCTATCCCCACAGGGATCTCGGGAATGAGCAGAGAATCACTATGCTATTTTGAAGTTCAAGTTTCCCATGAAATTATGAGTCATCTCGTCGACAGTTTTACAATCAGTAATAGCAGCCATGTTAAGAGAGTGAGCACTGAATCATGTCATCCTTGAATTCAAATCCACACTTCACAGAAAGAAAAAAAAAAACACACCGTGACTGATATAACAAACTCTACACAGTGACCCGGGTAGCGGAAGAGAGACAATTGTCAGATACTGCTTTAGCTACCTTTCAAAATGTGCAAGTGGGCATTACTGATGGGGTCACGGTTTGTGGATCTTCATACACTGCACATTCTGTATGCACATGACATCATGATGATGCACATGAGATCACAATACTTTCTTCAACTAACAAAAGAGAGTTTGAATCATTTAAAATTATTCTGAGCTGTGATCTGGCTATAAAAGTCTCATGTTTTCTATTTCTAATCTAAACATACCACAAACTAAGCCACAGCATATATCAAGCGATTAAACTGATTGTGACTTCATACATGAACCATGACTCAGCCCTCATTGCCTCAGGCTGGATGTTGTATGATTCTGATGACTGAAGCAGTGCTGTCAATATCTCAGTAGCAGAACAGAAGCAGAACATATACATGGTACAGATTTTAAAGTTTATACCTAAATAAAACTTCTGACCCTGACTATTGTTGTGTCAGTGCTTTAAATTGTGTCACACTTCAAAGGGGGGCATACTATATTTCAAAAGTAATTTTAAAAGTTGAAAAGGGCACATATATGTCTGGGTGAGGGAAATATGGCTGTATTAAAGCAGACTTTCACATTCCCTCGTTCCCATGTGCATTCCCTCACATAACCACCCAGTGCTTTCTTTGCTGTCCATGTTTCCTGTCTTTCTGGGTTTGGTTTCTATGGAATTAAGCATAATGGAAAACTGCTTGGAGGTCTTACTGCCTGGAGCCGTATCCCCCTCCCTACGAACCAGTTCCCCGTCTCAACCGCCTCACAAACCAATCCCCCCCCCCCCCCCACCCCAAGCTCTGCCCTTCTAAATAAGCTCCTAAAATCTGTGAATTGCAGAAGAAATTGCACATATACACACCAGTCAAGCATCAGTATTACTGACAAGCAACATCACCATTGATGACGTTGTGGTATGCCAAGCCACCTCCGAATTCTCATTCCCGTTCTAAATCTAAATAATCTGCCCGGGCTCCATTGCCATGCTTCAGCCGTTGCCATGGCCACCAGTGAACGTTCCCAGAGGTTGCCAGAGCAACTAATCAGGAGTCACATTGCATCCACCGTCACCTGGCAAATTTTGACAGCGTCAGAGAGAGAGGAAGAAAACAAGATAAAAGGCAAAATTAAAGAGAATTAATGTAAGAGAGGCAATAAACAACTCCTGGAATATGACTTCCATGCTTGCACATACTGTAGATTAATATGCACCTGCACTTGCTAACACGAGATATATCCAGCTGCAGACCCGCAGCACCACCAGTTTCAGAACCCCAGTGCCAGAACCCCAGCGCCAGAACCGGAAGTGAGGGAGGGGCGGAATTATTTACAATGACACAAGCATGGTTATTTTTGCAAGTATTTAAAAATATTAAAAATTGTTGCACCTTTTAAATAATATTTAGGGTATGTTTTTATTACACAGTGAGTCACTGCTCGTTGTATGAACTATAACTGGTATGTGACAAATAAAGAGCAAGACAGTGCTCGTGTTGTTTGAAGACGTGAGAGTGCGCGCGCGCGGCCGGGGCTCTCTCTCTCTCTGCTCGTTAAGCGCCCTGTCATGCGCAGCAGTCATTCTATTCCGCCAAAAAGCGGACGATCTGACGGGTTTTAGAAGATTTAATACAACCTGAAACTAAAAAACAGACCCGACCTCTATTTGAGACCGGACTTATATTTACCCAGACCTGCAGCCACACCAGGCGTGTAAAGAGACAATCGTCTATTTGGGACTCGGCTATTATTTGAAGTACGGTACATTTTTATGGTTTCTTTTAAAACAATGCCGGATTTTCTCTCTCTTTTTAGATTTTTGACATTATTTTACATAAAGAAAAATGCATGCTGCACATGTTCTTGTGAAATAAAGTATATTTTATATAAAATGACCATAAGTTTCAAGCATTATTTTCACGATCAGGAAGTAACTCTCATAATACAATAAAACGGATAACTATATAGAATTATATTACACAAAATCAATGTTTTAAATGCTTATTGTACTGTACCTTAATGTATCATTATAATAGGTATAAAGTATGACATTTCGTGTGTAATAATGACGTTTCGTGTCTAAGCAAATTACGCTCCAAAACGTTAGGTGGCGTTACTCGGTTTAGAACGTAAGCTCCGCCCCTCACTTCCGGTCCTGGCGCTGGTGTTAGAACGTAAGCTCCGCCCCTTACTTCCGGTTCTGGCGCTGGGGTTCTGAAACTGGTGGTGCTGCGGGTCTGCAGCTGGATACTATTGGCTAACACAACAAGAAATGTATTAAAACATGAATTTACATGAATTCAGATGACCTACTGAAATCAAGTATATCAAGTATAATGATCACACATATGGTTTTGTAACAGTCTTTTTATTAAGTGACATTTTTGCAGGGGCAAATTATATATTTATTAAGTATTTTTTTACATACTATGTAGGCAGCATGTTTAGGCATCATGTATGCTTCTTGTTGCCTAATTCTAAGTCAGCATAACATGTAGCATAACCATATCATCGTTCAAAAGTTTGAGTTCGGTAATATTTTTTCCAAACAAAATCTCTAATGCTCAACCAAGGCTGCATTTACTTGATCAAAAATACTGTAAAATTAATATGGGCCTAGTGAAATATTATTATAATTTAAAATAACTGTTTATTTCCATCTGTTTTGAAACGTAATGTTTTCCTGTGATGGCAAAGCTAAATTTTCAGCATCATTACTCCAGTTTTCAGTGTCACATGATCCTTCAGAAATCATTCTGATATGCTGCTCAAGAAACATTACTTATTATATAAACAGTTGTGCTGATAATTTTTTATGTGAAAACTGATAAAAAAAACAACAACAAATCTTTGATTTATAGAAAGTTCACAAGAACAGCATTTATTTGAAATATAAATCTTTTGTAACATTATAAATGTATTTACAGTCACTTTTGATCAAATTAATGCATCCTTGCCGAATAAAAGTATTTATTTTATTTTTTTAAATAAAAAAAAGTACTGCTCCCCAACTTTTGAATCGTAGTGTATCATTCGTGGAGAAGATAATCCGATATGCATTGAAAATAATTAAATCCACTACAGATGGGAAACAAGAGACAAGTGTTGAGTATACTGATTTTTATTGAATTGTATTAATAAAATGTTCTCAAACAAATAAAATTTGGTAAACGTCACGTAGCACGTTTGAGCTTCCGCAAGAACCAATGAGGTGTGTTCTTGCGCGTCAAGCAAGTACGGATGAGCTTCCGTTTACCATATTTGAATGCTAAATGTACGTATCCTGATCAGATTTAATTTAGGCTTTTATTAAACACTATTCATCAAATAAATCGATCATGTCTCTTCAGAAGATTTTGATTAAACCGCTCGATTCATATTAGTTTCTTTTACAATCTCTTTATAATCTTTTTGAGTGAATAGATTTTAAATGGTGGGACAGAAATCTCTCAGATTTCATTAAAAAAAAATCTTCATTTGTGTTCCGAAGATGAACAAAAGTCTTTTGTGTTTGTAAACGACATGAGAGTGAGTAATTTTCAGGGGAACGAACTCTTTTAATTTCTGACCCTGTTATGTGTGCTTCAAATCTCACTTGTTTTAAGAGGGCCTGACGTTGTTCATTGTAAAACCTTCACTGTAAAAAAAATCTGTAGAAATTACAGTATTACTGGCAGCTGCTTGCCAGTAACTTACTGTAGATTTAAATAGATGTTATTTACTGGCAACAGTTTGTTCAAAGTTAAATGAACTTAAACATTAACAAGTCTTTATCTCTACAGAATAAAACTAAAATAACAGCCTCATGCAAAGCATTCTGGGAACCAAAATCTGAAGGAAAAAAAAACAGAAAAAGGTTGATGAAAATTTCTGGTTCCCAGAATGCTTTGCATTAGATTGTTATTTTTTTTATTCTGTAAAGACAAAGACTTGTTAATGTTTAATGTTCATTTAACTTTGAACAAACTGTTGCCAGTAAATATACATCAATTTAAATCTACAGTAAGTTACTGGCAAACAGCTGCATAACTACAGGAATTTTTTTACACACACACACACACACACACACACACACACACACACACACACACACACACACACACACACACACACACACACACACACACACACACACACACACACACACACACACCAGAGCTCATCCCTCTATCCTCATGCAGTGATATGGACAGAGAATAAACAATGTAACACAGCTGTGCTCAGAAACACTGAGCACAGCCTGATGTCATCCCCTCGCCAACAGATGACAGAATCGCCCAACATCTTCATATATTTCTTCTCTGTCTGTGGGCTCAGTGTAGTCGAGATCCCCACACATCTAATTAAACTATTACTGGCTTGATGCTCAGTTCTCCTCTGTCATTGGTAAACAACTCATGGAGACAGCATGCGTTTGTCTGCGTTTTAACATTTGATGAGAGCTATTAACGGTGTCTACGCCTTATTAATAATGACAGGTTGGTGAGACTTGCGTCAGCGCGTAGAAAGACAGACTGAGATACAGATTAAATGAGCGGCAGGAAGAAGGGGAACAAACGTGAGCCGAGGCTGGGCTGCCATTTTGTGCGAGCGTCTCATCAAAAGAAATGCCACTCAAAGCGCAGCGGAGCGCCGAGAAGAAGAAAGCAAGAGGGGAAACGGCGTTACCATGGTGACGCCATCGACTTTCATTTCATGCCTTCGTCTCGAGAACCACCAGAGCATGCTCTCACCTGTGCCACACGAGAACATACAAATACAAAGAGCATTCGCGCAGTCATACGGACATTAAACACATGAGCTCTGCTCCAAAACTTAGTGAGTTAGACAAACTTGACAGCATCATTTGAAGACTGTTTCAAATAGTAGACAGCAAACATACATCTTTTTAGTCAAATTCAGCCCCTGGTGAAAAAAAGTTGGGCTAAGAGATCAGCAAACTATCTAGCCTGGTTTATGATGGATTTCTTTTTTCAGCAGAAGATAATTTTAAAGTACTTTGAGATGCTAGATTTGAAGGAAGGTGCCTATGTAGGAACTATGTGAAAATCAAAAAACTAAAATTATCTAATCAAATTCTGGGTAAATCTGGATCAAACTATTTTTTTTTAGGATTAGCCCAACTTGATGGCATCATTGAAGGCTGTTTCAAATTCTATGGCAGCGTTGCATGTCTGGAAAAATGCAATCCCAGAATGCACTGCAAAAAGCTCTGTGAAGAAATGCATCTAAAATGGTGTTGATATCAGTTGATATCAACACTGATATGAAATCATTCCCTACTGCAAAGTATTAATACCTGATACTTGTGTTTGCTGTGCATTTTTCATGCTAGCTGTGTTGTTAGTTTAGCAACAGGCTAACGTCAAACTTTTCAAATGAGGAACGTTATTTTGTCGCAAACATGCTATGCAGACCCTGCTTCAAAACAGGGTAATTAATAATTTTGAATAAAAATAAATATATATAGATTTTTTTGAATTCATGTTTATTTTATTTGAAAAAAACAAACAAATGAAAAATATGGTTTAACTAAAACTAACTAAGAAATATTATTTCTAATATATAAATAATATATAATATTATTTTCATCTAATTTAATTTTGATGTACTAAGACAAAAAAAAACTAAGCACAAAAAAAGCTGTAATTTAAATTAAAGTAGAAAACATAAAAAAATAATTCAAACTGACAATAAAAAAAAACCTATAATATGATCTCAATCGTACTAAAATAACACTGCTTCAAAAACCTTTTAAAAAACAGGTTAAACCAACCTAAGCTAGTTAGGTCTTATTTGGTATAGGATTGTCTTAGCTTGTTTAAGCAGGCCTGAATAAGCTGTAAAAATCCAAACCCCCTCTAAAACCAACATGCCACCCTGACCAAGCAGGGAGACCAGCAGACCAGTATGGTTTGTGATGTTTTTGAGCAAGGGAACATTTCAAATCAGTCACTTTGAGTCAGAATGCTGCATTCGAAGGGATCTCCCTAAAAATATCTAACCAAATTGTGGGTGAATCTGGATCAAACAAGATGTATATTGCAGATCACATATACAGAAACTATATAGAGATATGATATAACAATAATACAGAGAAATAATCAAGAATACTAATCCTTCAGTTCCGCAGGCCTCAACCTCAGAAACGACAGAAAATTGGTACAAGGAACTGCAGAAAGATCCACTTATTTGTCCTCGGACCGGCAACCCAGCCATCGGCCCCCGACACATGCCCTGTTCAGACACAGACCCAAAACACCCAGTCTCCCTCTCTCCTCTGCTTTTCCACCCTATACCGCTGTCCTATATTTCATTTTTAATCTGGCCAAAGAGAAAGGATTTCTTGTCCTACAACCCAGTAATCTTGTCAAGGCAGATGGTGCCTGTGTGACCTAGATTAGCAGAGGAACGTTCCTCTCATCCCTACGAGCTCCAGACTGGCATCGCCATGAGGCCTTGGTACAACCAGAAGGGCCAACAGGTTGAAGCTTTGAGAGACGTTTAACAAGGGAGAGCGCATTTTTGCTCCTCTTAAACGACCCGAGAGAAAAGCCGAAGAGCAAGGGCCGATATAATCAAATATGAACACAACCACACACAGATGGATCTTGCGGAGTGGGGAGTTGCATAATAAATGAAGCGTGGTGTTGTAATTGGGAGTATATTTAGCTTTGGTGTGGGCTATGTGTTTGTGTTGGAGGGTGGGTGGCCCAGTTCCTTCTGTGCTCTTTACACCGGCGGAAAGTCCATTATCTTGTGTAGTGTACACTGCCTAGACTGAGCGATATGGACACACATGACGAACGTAATTGTTTTATTTTTATTAGTCTCCAGGGATAGATTGAGGTAGGAGTGGTTGTGTGTAAGACTGATAGAGAGATAGACAGGGAGAATGTGTGTGAGAGGGTGATAGACAGTGTAGATAACAAACGACAGAGGTATTAAACATCAATCCGATGCCTGTTAGACAGAAACAATTAATCTCTAAATCAGTCAGCCATGAATTGTTAATGAGTCAGTCCATTCCACCGAGTGTCAGGAGCCTGTGTCCACCTTTGACGGCCTGAATCATTCTCCACATAACTGGTCCTTAGGAAATGGTGCCATTCGTTCCTCGTTTGTGGCCATGACTCACTCCTGCATGTCACTGACAAGATAGTGAACTTAGTTACATCATGGGATGTTTCTCTGAGAGTGTAATGCTAGTAATGAAAACATTCTTCATTGATTTTACACATTTGTTTTCATCAGAATAGCAGCCAATTTTCTTGTCCCCTTTTGCCACTATTTCATTAAAAACAAAAAAATTAACTAACTAAAGAACAGACAAATAACTAAATAAATAAACACATTAACAAATAACCCATTCTTAACTTAAAGGAAAAGTTCTGTATGCATTTCTTTCTTTTGTAAAACACAAAGGAAGATATTTTGAAGAATGTCAGTAACCAAACAGTTGATGTACCCATTGACTTCCATTGTAATTTTTTTTTCTTTCTATGGAAGTCAATTTGGTCCATCAACTGTCTGGTTACCGACATTCTTCCTTTGTGTTCAGCAGACGAAATAAATTCATTTTCGTAGTGAACAATTCCTTTAATAACTAAAATACATAGTTTAATTTAACTAAATAAACAAAATACTAAATTATTAACTACATAAATAAAACACTAACTACCTTTATAAATAATCAACCAAATAAATAAATAAAAGAGTGACCAAATAAATAAGTAAACATTAAGACTAAATAAATAAATGTTGCTGAAATGTTCAGGCACAAATGGCACCTTTGTTTGTTTATTTGTTTGTTTGCTTAAAGCGTTGCACAAAGATAATCAGATTAATTTGTGTTCATGAGTTCTGAATAAATGAATGGGGCTTTACACAAACCTGTTATGCCATATTCCCCTCTCTCTCACACACAGTCACTGAGTCACTCTCTGGCCTTTAGATGTTTTAAAACAGAGATGCACATTTCTACTGCATTACCCCAGGAGCTGCACTGTGGCATCCCTTACTGTTGTGAGTTTATTTCGGGTGATGGCCATTCTAAACTATTTACTCTAGCCTATATTATTTGGGGTAATAGCTGACTGAACTACTATCATTTACATTATCTTCCCTGATTCACTCCCACTTCTTCTATAGCTTTATTTCTCTTAAAGGGATAGTTCACCCAAAAATTTATTATTATTATTATTTACTCACCCTTATGTTGTTCCAAATCTGTATGAATTTTATCTGCTGAACACAAAAGAAGATATTTAGAAGAATATGGGTAACCAAACAGTTGATGGGCCCCATTGACTTCCATAGTATTGAAAAAAATAAAAATGTACTCTCAATGGCTACTGATGATAGAATTTAAATTTTCCGGATGAACTATCCTTTTAACATGTTGTATCTTGGTCCATACTTTTCTTTTTCTATTCAATTTTTCTTTTTACTTACTGTATTCATCCTGACTAAAGCTGCTCTGTGGTTTGCTCTGTTCTTCTCTTCTCACTTTCATCACTTCTCTCTCTCTCTCTCTCTCTCTCTCTCTCTCTCTCTCTCTCTCTCTCTCTCTCTCTCTCTCTCTCTCTCTCTCTCTCTCTCTCTCTCTCTTCATCTTTAATGTCAATTGGCTTGTGCTCGTTCTTCATCTTTTCCCTGTGCACGTCCTTCCTTCCTCCTTCACTATCTGTTTCTCTGTGTATCTAGAGAGAGTTTGTGTGGTGTGTGTTTAACAGACATTGGGCCATGCGGGATGCCCTAATCACAGGGGTGCGTCTATCGCCTAATTACCATGATTTAGGGGCATGAGTGCCATACAGCATCAATCTCTGTGCCAGGCGGGCACACATGCCTGGCAGTGCCAGCCAGCTCAGCTGCCCACGCCAGATCCACCCTCCGCCCCAGCATAACACAACTCAATATAAAGCCACACAAAAAAGCATGATACAGCACAAAATACAGCACTAATCAATGCAAAACACGTGTTTCAAGTAGTTTGACAGTTCACTGACGTTTACTATTATTTTATAGAAAAAATATTAATATTTTAACAAAACTCTTATTAATACAGGTATACTGTACATTACACACAAATATATACATATGCATAGATACATAAATGCAGCCTTGGTGAGCATAAAAGACGTCTGTCAAAAACATTAAAAACATTTGTTAAAAACATTACAATTTGTTTTACTGTTTTTGAAAGACATCTCTTATGCTCACCACGGCTGCATTTATTAAATCAAATATACAGTAACACAGTAATATTGCAAAATATGATTAAAAATTTAAATACCCGTTTTCTATTTTAATATATTTTAAAATGTAATTTATTCCTGTGATGCAAAGCTGAATTATCAGCATCATTACTCCAGTCTTCAGTGTCGCAAGATCTTCAGAAATCATTCTAATATGCTGACTTGCTGCTCAGGTAACATTTCTTAATGTTGAAAACAGTTGTGCTGCCTAATATTTTTCTACAAGTTTTACCAAACCACATGTAACCTACATGAACACAAAAAGTACATTCCTAAGAACTTGGCACATGTTTTAAACTGCAGATTTAATCCTTTTCTTTATTATGGACTCTCTAATTTGTCATGAACCCACAATACAGTGAAGCAGAGCACAACATAAAACAGAATAATAAAACATAAAAAGAATAATACAACACAGTTCAATACAACACTAGAAAAAAGAAAAGAAAAAAATAGAGCAAGGATGACATGAGCAATCAAATGCAGTAAACGCAGTTAGGGGTTGAAGAGATGAGGAGATGAGGAGAGGAGAAAAACAACATAGATAGAGCAGCAATTTGAGAGACACAGTAGGGACGCCAGAAAGCAGGAAGAAACACAGAAAAGAAAAGAGAGAGATGGAGAAAGAATGGTGTGAAAGGACACACAGAGAGCTAGTACGGTAGGTGTAGAGTAGATGAAAGAGTGTAGCTGGAAGGCAGAGGAGTCCTACACCCTGACCTGTAATTGATCGGGGAGGCTCAGGACCTTACACAGCTTTAACCCAGTAATTACAACACACAGCTATACAGCACAGGCAGAGGAAGGAGAAATGACAAATACAAGAGTGGCTTGACACGATTAAGGAAATACCCCCAAAAAACGAGTCAATGTCGTAGAAAAGTGGACATCTGAAACTTCAAGGTCTCTTATTGTATGTGCTAGAAAAATATTTCATTTCAGAGCTCAGCTCTCTTACATTCATTCATTATTACGGGCGACACCCTGAAGGCCACACTCAGTTACTGTGTCTGACTGATCAAAAATGAAAAAAAGAAATGTCTGAAGGCATTACACACAGCCAAATAGAAATTAAACCACTGGATTTAGAGCATCAATTCGCATTATTTGGAAAACAAGCAACCTTACGCCAACCGAATAAAGTCCTGAGTGAGAACTAAAGGCTACTTGGCAAGGCCGCGGCTCTCCATTTGGATAATTAGGACATCGCTTTGAGCCTACAGCATTACTGTAGAACAATTTCTTCTCATTCTCTGGCCTCCAATCATGAAAAACAAAGCATTTCAGAAAGATTGATTTTTTGTTTTTATGTTGGCTTGTTTGGGAAATTTAGCAAAAATAAACTAGGGCATGTCTGACAGTTTACTGCTAACATGCTTTTGCTCTATAAAGTGGCTTGTTTTTTGTTTTTTTCTACTTATTTCTAAGTGATTTTCTGAATGATTTTTCTAAGTGATTATTTTTGGGTGAGTTTTGCTTGAATGGAACCAGTGACCAGAATATCTCAAAGCACTTTTCTGTCAGCAGGCCAAAACGGTTACCATTGCATAGTGTCGTTCTTTACCAACCCATCCTTGTTGACATGGTTGGGTTTTTTTGTTTTTGTTTTTTGGTACTATGATTCAGTATTTGGAGTATTTGGAGATCGACTCGATTATGTCATTTGCAGTTTTTCATGGGAGTGGGCGGAGCTAAATAGCTATTTTGGAGCATGATGCTTTTTTAACTCTCTGATTGGTGTAATTTGCTGGACAGCATCATAAGAAAAGTAGTTTTTCACAAGTATTTCCACTGTCAAACATGATTATTTAAAAAAAAAAAAGCTGAAATAATACCATGGATTAACAACCTCGTAGGTCTGGCTTTAAACGTTTATTGTCATTCAAAATCAGTTTCCTAATGGAGAAAATTAATGGAGCTTTTACTTCCGGAACCCAAATGTTGGACTCTATACAACACAAAGTGTAGTGTTATAAAAAAAAAGTTTGTATCTTTGATTTACGATGTTAATAATGGTTGAAACGGTTTCACACATTTTCAAACAGCAAGGTTCTCCTGTTTTAAGTATGTTTACCTGACAATATACCAACGAGAACCAAACAGCATAATGCTAAAAACTACTCAGAACTCTAGCAATCGCATAGAAATGCTGAAAACCACTCGAAACATTCCCGCATAGCAACGGTCTAATGTAGATTTGTGGAGGCAGAAAGTGTGAAAATCTAGTTTCATTTAGTTGCGTCTGTGGCACATCACTGGTTTCACTGTAGCTGTAGCACACATAGTTCAGATCTATTTTGTGTGTTACATCAGCCGTCATCACATAGCCTACTGAAACTCAGATAATAAGCTTTTGTTGTGAACGGCAGGATAGAGGAATGTAAACCTGGAGGGGTTACATCCTCCCCTTTTTTAGCACTTGTTCTGATGAAAATAGATGCTGGCTGGATAGTGGAAATTATGGGATCATTTCATGCATTTCCTGAGGGTTCGAAATTTTTATGTCTCATTTTACACGCTCACCTTTATCCAGAGTCTCCTTCATACACACGGCACACAACATGCACACGTGCAGTACAAACACACACACACAGACATTCCAAGACAGCTTCCTTTAATGTCTTTTCAAAGGAACTTGAAACATGAGTTTTGATGTACAGTGCAAGCGATGAAAAAAACAGGCTAACCACATACCCGAGAGAGGGTGCTTAATGTGTATTCTAGACCGCTGTATGGCTGTAAGCTGATTTTCTCTCTCTCTCTCTCTCTCTCTCTCTCTCTCTCTCTCTCTCTCTCTCTCTCTCTCTGAGATGAGAGACTGTTAATAATAGTATGAAGTGTCTCAGTTTCAACATCAGAAATGTGGCTTAGTAACCTGATAAAGAATGACAGCTAAAAAAGAATGTGAAATAACCTGCAAGATTTGGAGCAAAAGCCTTTTGTCCTGCGCTAATTAGTGAGAGGAGATTCTAATAATACCCACATCCCGGCTCAGCATTTAATTACCATGAAAAAGAAATCTAGCTCACTAGAATTCTAGGCATGTCATATTTTGAATGGGGGAACGTTCCATACATCTTGGAATACTGATATGGCAAACGGGGAATGGTGGGATGGATTCCGCTCCCCGTGATTGGATAAGTGCGAGAGATGCATGGAATTCCCAGGAAAGACAAAAATCACACCTCATGAGTCTCAAATGCTGAGCAACCCCTCAGATGTTTTTGGGAAGAAGACGTGGAAGGCAAAATGGGGGATGGACAGATGTGACGGACAGGTTAGAGAACTAAAGATGGAAAGACAAAGAGGGGGGGGGGATCGGTGGAAAAGCAGTGGAGAGAGACAGAAATGGGGAGAGGGAGAGAGACAGGGAATGTGGGGGAGGAAAAAGATGGAGGTAAGGAGAGAGAAAGACAGAGAGAGGGAAAACGGAGGGGGGGAAACGGCGGTGGTAGACTGGATGGGTGTTTCCATGGTGATACTTTCGTCCTTTTCTACATGCAGAGAAACCATGGTGTTAACCATGTGAATCTTTGCCTCTCTCTCTCTCTCTCTCTCTCTCTCTCTCTCTCTCTCTCTCTTGCTTTCTGTCTTTTTATCTTCTTCCTTTACTGAAGCAGAGGGTGAATTAATAAATGAGTAGAAAATGGGATAAATAAATAAAAGAGACACAATGCCCCTCCCCTCCCAAAATGCCAATTGTGACCTATATCCGTCTGATTTGTAGGCGTTTCCTACGACGGTTACTGTGATGCTGAATGTACATACCTACAAACACGCGCGCGCGCGCTCACACACACACACACACACAAGTGGTGCAGACGCGCAAAATACAATGTAAGCCAGTATCAGAATCCTGTTTTCCAATAAAGTCAGACCCCCATCCCCCTTCCTCTTCCCAAACCTTAGCAGACGTGCTGCACATCTTAACTAGCACGCGCGCGCACTCACACATAGGCTACAGACACACGCTATGTGTATTCATCATAGCAGACTGGTAAAAGTGAGCCGTAACAGGTAAAACCTGTCTGCTTCTGAGCGCGTGTGAATGATAGACTTTAGAGCTATAAACAACCATAAAAATGATCGAGCTGAACCCACATAGACTGGTAAAATGCACACGAGGGTTTGTGTATGATATTTGGCGACGACGCGTGACATGAATGAAGACAAGGAGACCAAAGTCTAGGTGGCTGAAAAAAAGGGTGGCGGCTGGAGGAAGAGACGTCAAGGGTTTTTGGGACAATGTCGTCACCTGGTGTTCATTATGAGAAGTGTCCAGCCATTGAGAAAAATATTAATACTGTTCTCTGGATTATGCTTGAAGAAATTATTCATCAAGTAACCTTCCTGCATATATTTACCGTTGACTAAAGTCAACTCTATGCTACAGTAAATCTGCAGTTCATATTGAACAGTGGGGCTCAAAAGTTTAAGACAACATTGATTTCGGTTACACTTCTTTTTAGGTGTCCCTGTTGCAGTGTAATTATACATTTCTGAGAAGGCTAATAATAACTAACTGCATGTACTTACTATAGGGTTAGGATTAGGATTTGTAGGACACTGTAAAAATAAAGTGTTACCTTGATTTTTTATATTTGTTCATTTAAAATAAAATAAAAAACATTGTGGTGTTATTATTATAATAAAAAAAAAACTGATCAAAATGTTCACCAATGAATTTTTACTAGTGGTTTTATGTCCTTTGGCAACCCATTGTGTGTGTGTGTGTGTGTGTGTGTGTGTGTGTGTGTGTGTGTGTGTGTGTGTGTGTGTGTGTGTGTGTGTGTGTGTGTGTGTGTGTGTGTGTGTATACATATATATGACTCATTCTAGAACTGGGGGTACATCTCCATTCTCCCGGATAAACCATTTATAAAAAATAAAAAAATAAAACTTTTTTGAATCAGTTTTGAATAACACAAATTATATTATATCACTAAAAATAATCCTTTATGTATATTAAGGAAAAATAATGTAATTTGAAATATTAACTAAATGACTCCCACTCCACCTCCAATACTGTTAAAATCAATATTGAAAATCAATATTGTTTTAAATATTCGATTTTTATTTAAATGCTATGATAGTATTGTTTCCTCTCATTTATTTTTTTAAATTCTCAATAATCTTGCCATATCAGTGTTGATTTCAGTCAGAACAAATTTTCCAGTAGGCAAAAAGCAGAAAAACTTCTAAAGCACATAAATCTAACTTTTTTAAAAAAAGAGTGCATACACAAAATAAAATAAGTATTGTCTAAAAATAGTACCAATCCACCAAAAACTAGTGATTCTAGTATATGGCCTCCAGAGGGAGTAGCAGCATTATACAGTAGTTTGTGGATGCTGACGTCAACACACAAAATTCACTACAGTGATTCATTATTGCTGATCTAGAATTAAAACACTTATTATACATCCATTTAAAAGAGAACAAATAATGGACCTTGGAGTCAAAAAGATCAAGAGAACAATTGGCCTAGTATATAACAAGGTTTGTACAAAATTTGTTGACACTCCTAGAACACTTTCAGATAGTTTTAAATTAAATAATAATGAAACAACTTGTATTTGCCATAGAAGGTCAATGTCAGATTGTGGTAGTGATGTGTGTGAATGAATGTGTGTTTTAAGTGACGAAGGCACATGAAATGAGTGTCTGGAAGACCATCATGCCTCTGGGTAGTCAGGTGTCAAATCAATAGCCTTTTATCATTGGGAGCATCTTTTTGTTGTTGAGGATTGACACCAGTTATAGGTGTCAATAATGAAGTGGGTTAAAGTTAAAGGAATTGTTCACTTCAGAATGAAAATTCTGTCATCATTTACTCGCCTCAATTTGTACGAATTCATTTCTTCTGCTGAACACAAAGGAAGATATTTTGAAGAATGTCGTTAACCAGTTGATGTACCCACATTGACTTCCGTAGTAAAAAAAAAAAAAAAACTATGGAAGTCAATGGGGTACATCAACTGTTTGGTTACACATATTATCTTCTTTTGTGCTCAGCACAAGTTAGAAATTCATAAAGGTTTGAAACAACTTGAGGGTCAGTGAATGATGACAGATTTTTCATTTTGAAATGAACTATTCCTTTAAGTTATTGTAATAACTGGGCTAGTTAAGTGTCCATCAAGTGCATGAATCGTTTGCAGGAACGTTTATGTGTGAGGGAGTGCATAAAAAGTAATGCCGTGAAAGTGAAATAGGTAAAGGAGGTTGTGGGCCAGAGACATATCATACACAAAGGAAGGGTAGGGGATTTGTTCCAGAAACATTTTTTGTTATGCAGGTTGAAAGTATCTTCACATCCTGATAGCCATCACTAAGTTACATGGTCAAAATGTATTTCTATAAATGTATATAGAGAGCCTAAGTCCCTCCCCTTCCGGTGGACCACCATGGGACCTTATTTCGGAAAAATATTGTATGGTAGTCAATGGCGAGAGACAACAAATATTTGGATCCCGTTTAAATTGTACCCTGAATTACACATATGATGTTTGTCAATTTAAAAGATACATTTTAAAGTCAAGAAAGTCGCAGTTTGATGTAAAACTGTTGAGGTATAAGACTATAAACCCAAAAGGGGCACATGTGAGGTCATACCTTTTCTCTCAATGAATGAAGCTAACTTTACTGAAGCTAAAGTCTGTAATTTTTTTTATAGTCTAACGTTATAATCGTAACGTTGCGCCATCATGCCTGTGTGTTTTGTACCAGACTGCACACATACAAGCTTGATGACGTATATAGTGCGAGACAAGAGATGTAGTTCATTGAGCGATTTTCACATCAAACTAAATGTTACTCTTCTGTTTTATGACAAACTGTGACTTTCTTGACTTTCATAATTATCTTTTAAACTGACAAACATCATATGTGTAATTCAGGGCATAGTTCAGACGGAATAAAAAGATAAGTTGTCAGAGTTAGACAGATGGCAGTCACCGAGCACCCCAATCAAACACTAGCTACCTATTACAGTTCCCCCGGAACCAAAACAATAAGCTTATGCTGTTTTCATGCTAAAATTACTGTAATTTGGAAGAGATGCTTTCAAAGCTAGCTCACTATTGCTAGCCTCTCTGAAAATTGCCTATACCTTTAAAAATAAAGGCATTTATTAACATCTATGGTTCCACGAAGAACCATATAGTTTAAAAAGTTCTTTAGATTGTTCAAATGTTCTTCACACTAAGAAAAAAATGGTTCTTCTATGGCATCATTGTGAAAACCTCCTTTTGGAATCTTTATTTCTGAGAGTGTAGTGTTCAATACATCCATGGTCAGTTCAATCGAGCCACTTCTTTAAAAAACAAAACAAAGAGTCCATTCAATATAATTTAAATGCGTGCAAAAACAATTTCCTTGCACAAAGGCTAATTTATGGCTAGATTCACAAAGTCTATGTTGACATAAGGACAGTGTTACAGTGAAATTATACATTTAAGTATGGAGTAATATTAATTAACGACATACTTGCATACAATAGGATTAGGGTTTGGTGGTTAGTTCAATGTGATTACTATGTATAATTTACTGTTGTTACTACAGTAAGGACATGTAACATGTAACAAGGACACTGTAAAATAAAGTGTTACCGGACATAATTATTTTAAAGGACAGAATTACTTGAAATTGTAGTCTTTAAAGGTGTTAAAAAAAAACGAATGTTACGTTATTGGACAATAATATCTCAAATATCTATTTAGCATTGTAACAAGCTTCCATTTGATCTGGCTCCATTCTGGTATTTAACGGAGTGGATCTCAACCCTTTTGACTTTCCGTTTATGCTTGTTTTGTCATCTTTAGGCCCCCTTGGAAGTTAGTTGATGCCCCCTAGTGGGCCCTGGCCCCCTGGTTCACGTAAAAACGCTCCCTTTTCACCAACCAATTCAGTCCATTATTGAATTAAAATGGTTGCAGATGGCAATTTGCGTTTACTTTTAACGTTTACACTTTCAATAAAAGAAGACAAACGTGAAACTAGATAAGGGAGTGATGAGATAGGGAGGTGGTGTATTTGTTTGTGTTTTGATTGAGTCAGTGGGAGGCAGGGACTGAAAATGGCATTCAGTGTTTCTTGCAAGGCTCTGTTTAATTGCCTTTGTGTCACCGTCAGTTTGGCTCAAAATAATGCTGGGGAGGCTGGTGCAAGAGACAGAGAGAAGAAATCTCCAGAAGGGACAGATTATGTGGATAGAATGGAAACATAAGGGTGAATGTCATAACAATAGATATCACATAAAGATAGCAATAATGATATATAATGGCAAAAATGATCTCTGCATCTGCTGGCTTTTGTTTTCTCTCATTAGATACTCTCATTTTGCTTGAGCACTGAGCTCATTAATATGTTCCCTGTTGAAAAGAGCATTATCCTCCTGAGACCCAAAAAAGTTTTTTGAATTTAGTTTTTTTTTCCATGTCATCACATTGTTTAGAGCATAAGAAAAAATGGTAAAAAAAAAAAAAAAACATTTTTGAAAAATGATATTTTATTCATATGATATGCTATGTACTCTGTAGTGGACACCAGGACTCAGTTGTTTAAAAAATAAAATGACATTAAATTATATCTATAGGTCTATTATATCTCTGTGCCTTTGTCTAAGTATTCTCTGTGTTCATTAAACAAGTTATTATTTGATCTTCATCGTCATGATTCTGCTAACTACCAGTTATGACAGAAGAACCGACATAAAATATGGAGAATGAGTAAAGTTTAATAAAACGTCCGGTCGCTGAAGGATTTTGTGGAGGATTACCTGAAACTCTATCACGAGGTATGCTGGGACGATGAAACAGGATTTCTGGAGAAGGATATATTTTATTCTCAGGCAGATGCTGTTGTTGGGGGAGGATCAGCATTCGTTCACTGAGTTCATCGATTACACCTTGTGGGTGTGCGGTTCCTCCCTCACTGTGGAGGTCACTGAGGACAACGACATCAGTAACTCCGACTCCCTAGGACTATCAACACCTCCAGCCGCCACCTCTCTGCCCGTTCCAGAGTAAATACTTCGTACCAGCCCAGCGTGTCCCGGAAACACAGAGAAACCTCCTGTAACCGATCCTGGGATGACACCCATGCCTGCCACAGACCACAAGCTTGAGCCCCCTACATGTCCAGAGTTAGAGCCAGCCAGAGAGTCCACCCCAGAGCCAGAACAGTTCGCCGCACACGTCCCGAGGCTGGAGCCATCACCATATCCAGCGAGGAGTCAGGTCTGGTGAAACAGCTCTCTGATGAGCCAGTTGAGGAGTGGAGGCTCATCAATTTTGCAGTGGCACTTGTCCCTCTCCAACCCACTACACTCACAACCCGATCCCACCCAATATCCTGCCAACACCATTTTCACCATCATGTCCGCTAGCTCCATCTAATTCCCCAGACTTACCTGCCCCACTATTGTCTCATAGCTCCTTGACTCTTGGCTCTGTGAAGCGGATCCCCTGGCTACACCTCAGGCCTCCAAGCCCAGTGCTCCACCTCAACCTGTCAGCCCATCGGATTCGCCTTGGCTCTGCGCTCTTTCAATTCCGCCATAAGGCTCCACTGGGCTCCCTCGTCCATCCGACTCCAACTTTGTCTCTCGTCACCCTGGTTTCATTGCGGACTTCCGGGCCTTCTGCTGCGTCTCAATCCTCCAACCCTTAGCTTCACCGGGATCCTTCTTCCCTCCATTTCCACCTCCGGTGTTGCCCCGTTTTGGCAGGCCCCCACCTCCACCTCAGTCCCTCGAGGCGATGACATCACCTCGGCCCTCCAGGCCTGCAATGTCACTCTGGGTTGTTGTCCTTGCGGCTTTGCTAGTGCCTCCACCTCGTCCTGCTTCACCACCGCCGGTCGATATCCAGACTTTTAGGCCTTGGCTCTTCCCTGCCAGTTCCGCTGTGGTATTCCTCTCTGCTGACTCCTCCTGTCTCCTGTGCATCTCCAGCCTCTCCTCGCCCTCCTCCCAAACCCCCTCCCTCCACAATTGGATTTATGCATACAGCGCGAGGACGTGCCTTGCGAGAGAGGGAGTACTGTCAGGATTATGTTGTGTTTTGTGTTCAATTCCTGTTTGTTTTGTTTCTTGTGCTTCAGTTCAGCTAATTCTTAATTGCATCCGAGATAGTCTCCTTGGTTACTATTACGTTCACTGTCTGTCATCAAGTTTCTTTGTGTTTATATATTCCCTGTCTCATTCAGTTCATTGACGGTTCTCGTCTTTATGTGAGTAGTTAATGTTGAGAAGTTTTGTGTCCCTTAAGCTGCAAGGTGCAAAGCATGTGCCACACCCCTCTTAACCAGTTAATTTTCCTATTAAGTCTAGCTCCACCCACCTGATCTCAAGTCAATTAGAACTCTATATCAGGCTTTATTAACTGCACCTGTGCCCACAGCATGTTCTTTCTGTTTATTTCACATGGATGTACTGTGCAGAGGACTGAATTTTTCTCCTTTCTTAGTTTTTTCCTGTGTGTGTGTAATTGACCATGTAAGTGGATTTTGTTTGATACTTAATATTGTTCTGTATTTCTTAAGTTTGTCTTTATTTTTATGCTCGCTATATTTCCTGCTTAGGCATTGTCTTTAGTTATTTAGATGTATATTTGAAGAACTTTATAGTATGAGTAGATGCCTCATATATTGTTTATTTTAAACTTAAACGCTGTATTCCTATGTTCCTTTGTAGAAACCACACGCACACAAAAATGAATAAAAAGACTTTGATACCTGAGTGACTAGACTGGACCTGTTCTTACTGACAGCCCCATTGGCTTCAAGCTAGCTGCCCAAGCATCCCCTTACTCCTTTTCAGTTAATGTTATGATTCCTTGTGCCACTGTCTATGCATTCTCTTCGTGCTCATTAAACAAGTTAGTATTTGATCTTCATAGTCATGATTCTGCTAACTACCACAACAGTTGGGACAGCAAAGTTAGTTCAGGTTGTAATATGGTGTGACTGCCCAAAAACTTACTCAAAATTCAATATAAATGAATAATGTATGTTTGTTAAAAAATTTTTTTTTACCATAATCCTTATTTTCATATAAGCATTTTTATTAAGATGTGTACAGTCACGTGTTTAAGGAAAATGTTATTAGTTAACACAACATGACATTTTTAGAGTTGGTACATAGAGTTGGTTTAGTACATTTTTGAAAATGGAATACAAGTTCCTCAAAAACCATAGAAAACAGAACAAAATTTAAATGTAAATTCATGCTGGTCTTTTTAGCAGGATCAAAAAAAGACCGCTTCATCAATATGATAAAAACCGAATTATAAGTAGATAAATCATGCTTACAGCATGTCCACCTCCCCCAAAATAACACATAACACCACCAAGGTTTATGACTGAAAATATTACCACCTTCTTGTGCATTCCCCTGTCTGGCAGTGACAGATAGCTAGATAAGGGCAGTGTAAAGTCACTTTATACTGGTACTGTGAGCTTTGTAGAATTATTCATGAGAGCAACAGATTTCCCAGTAGATCTCTGAACTTCCCTCCTCCATATTTGACCTCTGCGGGAGAATAAGTGTCACTCAGTGGATCTGTTAAGCTGTACTGCATTTGTTTTATGTACCCGTTATCTTGGATGGATTTTTTCTGATGTTATTCCTGGCTAATAATGCTAAATTACTGGAGCCAAATGACCAAGTGGTTCATAGTTGTTTAGGCAATGTACCCATTATATGTAATTAAGTATTCAGTGACAAATAAAATAGAAGTAGTGAGCCACACAGCCTGTGTTCAGCAATTACAATTAAATGCAGCTAAAGCCCTATTCGGAAGGAACTAGTTTTCTAAATGACGTTTGAGTAACAATTATCACTCGACGTCTGTGATTTCATGTACTAACATCTCAGTGTTTATTACAGAAGTGGGAGTGTATGTTTTCTAGAAGTGGCCTTTACAGAAGTTCATGTGCTGTGTTATTTTTTCGTCGGATACCATCCATATGTAACGGAGGCCAGCTAGTAGTTGCTGTGCGAGTAAACCTCACACCTCTGATGTCAATAGGTGCTCTGGCGACAGATGCTAGAGGCTGCAGTCTTTAGCCTCCTTGTTAGAGCGCCTGACTCTCATGCCGGAAACCCGGGTTCGAGGCCCGCTCGGAGCGGGTCGAGTGGGACCCGGGTGAAGAGGGGTTACATTGGTGCCGTGACCCGGATGGGAGTGAGGTTTAGGGGGGTGAGTGTAACGGAGGCCAGCTAGTAGTTGCTGTGCGAGTAAACCTCACTCCTCTGATCTCAATTGGCGCTCTGGCGACAGATGCTAGAGGCTGCAGTCTTTAGCCTCCTTGTTAGAGCGCCTGACTCTCATGCCGGAAACCCGGGTTCGAGGCCCGCTCGGAGCGGGTCGAGTGGGACCCGGGTGAAGAGGGGTTACATTGGTGCCGTGACCCGGATGGGAGTGAGGTTTAGGGGGGTGAGTGTAACGGAGGCCAGCTAGTAGTTGCTGTGCGAGTAAACCTCACTCCTCTGATCTCAATAGGCGCTCTGGCGACAGATGCTAGAGGCTGCAGTCTTTAGCCTCCTTGTTAGAGCGCCTGACTCTCATGCCGGAGACCCGGGTTCGAGGCCCGCTCGGAGCGGGTCGAGTGGGACCCGGGTGAAGAGGGGTTACACATATACAAACTAAATTAAAGCATGCCAAAAATTTGTGTGCAGACGGTAGCTCAGGTAGGTCAAAAACACATGAGGAGAAGCGTTAGGATAATACAACATCAGCAATGACACACATTTAGAGTCGGATGGGATTAGATTTCTCACAAGACTGTTGAGTTTGCCGGAAAACAGTGGGTAATTTGCCCTGGATTTTTTTTTAAACTTAGTTACATAACTGAGATCATTGTCTTTTTACAAATGGGTGGTTTCTGTGTGAGAGCAAAATGTTCTTGTACTTCTGAATTTCAATAGCAAAACAAAGGATCTCCAGTGAAATCTGAAAGTGAACTAAAACAAAACAGCTGTTTGACGGGCATTTTTAAAAGCACAAATTACCCAAACAATACATGGGCTCCTGAGCATTTGAATACATAGTACATTTAATAAAAGTACTAAAGAAATACTTCTAAAGGCGGATAACTATAAAGATAACAACAAATATATAATTCTAAAAATCACTTTCAGAACGATAAAAACTTTGACAATCAGAATCCATCCTGCAGTAACGAGCCCGGGCATTTAAAGTGACAGACAAGCATGTTCATTAAACAGAACAATATCACTTCTTTTTTTATAATATTTCAAGAAAATTATACGAGCGCAAACACCCATCTTTTAGAAATCCAAAACATTTTCAACAAAAGAACATATTAAACAAGTGCAATCATTCTTGCCAGTGTAATATTCCCACAAATAGGACAAAAATAGGAAAGAAAGAAACAAAAATACACAATACTGAAGTCGGTCACAACTTTGAAGATATAAGATATAAACTTTAAGATATAAAATGTCAGCATGTTGCAGAACAAAATCGCACCAGTCCACTAATCAGATTCAGCAGCAACACAACTAAAAACTACTAAATGTTTTCATGTTCATATGCACATGACCTGTTTGATATCACTAGCAACATGTGAGCAGACCTTGGTCACCTTCTAAATTACTACAAAAATCATTTATCATGATCCCAGCATTATATGTGTAGTAATGCTAAAAGAATAAATTCAATGGGAGAAGAATTCAGACTGTCCACTGAGATCAATAGCAGCAATTCACACATTTATTATTCTGCCACTCTAGCATGAAATACCAGAGATATGAACTGGAAAATCTTAGATTTGACTTGGGTCAGACTTTGAGGATTTATGACTTTACTTCAGCAAATAGAATACTTAATATATGATACTTTGACATCATTGAGTTACTTGTGATCTGAGCTGATGACTGGAGATGAGTCATCCTATCAAACTGTCACATACTGTGCTGCTCAGATGAGCCGAGTAATCTGTTAAGAAATAGCAAAATGTGAATGGAAAAAACAACAACCATATCAGTATACATCACTGGAAACATAAATTTGATGGTTAAAAAAAAAGAAAAAAGATTTGCAACCTGAAAAACAGGAATGATCCATAACAACTTTGAAAACTCAAAACAAAAAATAGTTTTTACAAAACAAGAAATCCCATAGAAATCAATCATATTGAACATATTCAGAAATATATAGTGTTTACAATGCAGTAGTTAGTTAACTATCTAGTTTATTACAAATCAACAATCACAGCCAAAGGGGGGATTTTATGACTTGTGAATATTATAAAATATAAATATACCTATGGGAATATTTCTGTACAGTTTAAACACCCTAATATTGTATATCATATCATAAAATATGCTTTAGGTTGTGCATTACATGTGCATACATGCATTCATATTTATTTATTAAGTAAGTATGATCTTTATCTATGTCGGAGTAAAAAAACAACAACAATTTGGTTGATTGGACTAATTAATTAATTAACAAACTTGACTTGATCTTGAGACTTTAATATTTTATTCCCTCATTCGAAACTTGACATAATGATTTTTTTTTTATTATGAAATTTCTCCAATTTTCTGGGAAAATGCATCTGAACAGTATTTTTAAATGAGCACCACTGGAAATCTAATCATTCACTTCAGTGTTATCAATGCGTGTCTATTATGGGCTTTATTGTATGTTTGTTGCTGAGATTTCTTATATAGGGGAGAAAGGGGGAAAACCTAACACATTTTGGTTTTGGCTCAATTATTAAAAAAATAATTAAGTTAGATTCATCTTTCTTTTTACACAAGCAACAGACACATCTCTGCTACAAATGAACACTTAAAGTTTTTTTCTAGGACCTACCATTTTCGTACAGTTGCACTGAAAGTGACAGAAATCTAAATGTTACAACTTACCCCATACTTTTGTCTGTTACAATTATGGTTAATTGTAACAGACAGAGGGGTTAGTTGTAACACTTGTGTGAAACACACATCATTCAGTACTATTGTATCTGTATATTTTGATATTGTTTGTGCATCTGTATAGATAGATATCCATACGTCCATCTCTAATCCAATCATCATTCTGTTATGGATCAATATCATGGATAGAGATATAGGAAAGGGCTGCACAGTTTTGCAATAAATAAATAAATAAAATCATCAAATATTGTAATTGCAATTGAATTACATTTGTGTGTGGCAGCTGCATGTAAAATTATTATTATTAATAATAATAACAGTAAAAATAATAAAAACGAGCTTAAAATAAAATTTTAAATGGTTTATTGCATTAAAAACAGGTTAAACAAGTGATCAATGCATAGTAAACTAAAAAAAAAATAATAATTCCAACATTGTTTGTGGAAGTCCAACAAAGTTAAATATATAAATAAATACTCAAACCTGAAACGTTGTGTGGCTCCCGTTTTCATTTGATTATCATTGTACACTTGGCGGCTTAGTTGTAACACTGAGCTACAACTAACCCCGCTGTGTAAAAAATATTTTAAGCCTAGCTAACAGTTGCTAGGAGTTGCTGACATGTTTCAAAACGGTGCTATGTTTTAGCCTACAAGACAGTGATTAATGTCAGATAAAGTTAGATTCGGGGACGTACACACCACACTCAGAAACCAAAAAAAAAAACTATGATGAAAAAATGTAATTGCATAGTGTCAAAACACTCTTTGTCCAGTATCTTCACGAAATCTTATCAAAACTTTCCACAAATTCGCGGGAGAGCGTCTTCTGGCAGCAGGAGAAAAAGAGCGGAAACACACCCCGCTTGATCCTGACTAACTATGTAAAAGGTCCGCGTTACATTTAACCCCGCGTTAGGTTGTGCCCCGTTCTCCCCTACAATTCAGTGGCAGCAACTGTAAATGTACTGTAACATGCGCAAACGGTTGTATATTACTGTTGTATATTTGGACATTGTCTTTGACATTCTGAAGCTTGCTTTGTATGTTCTAGACAGCTTCAGACCTGGTTCAGTCAACGTTCACAGCTCCAGGCCTCCAGCTGTGCTGTTCAGTCCAGCTCCATGCCAACAGTGCCCACTCAAACTCTCAATCGATTGAGCCGGCATGCACTTAAACACATTCCTCTCTCCACATCTCTGAGCTTTCAACAGTAGCTGTGGCTACTTCATAGATTTTCCGAAGCATTTTCTGCAGAGATAATAGAGTTTTAATGAAAGGGGCATAGGACAAGCCCCTAATTTTATATCTACGTACGGCAGCACAGTGTCAGCCAATAGGCTTTATCACAGGCTGCAGCTAGGAAAACTCATTTGGTTGTCGGACTGGGATGTGCCGGCTGATAGTGGAGCTGAATTATGAAGGCTTATGTTTATTTCTCTAGGGATTTCAGTTTGTTCGGCTTGTTTGCTTTTGTCTCCATATGGCGTCTATTTGTCCAGTCTGAGGGTGACCTTGTGTTGGCACATGCAAATTGTGTACTTTCCGGATTTGAAAACTGGGATAGACGTTAACACTTAAAAAGCGCCAGCTCATCAACTGCATTGATTTCTTTGACGTAAATATGGTTAAACGTATGCCACAGCTGACATGGAGGTCATGTGGAGACATGGGATGTATAAGAGACTAAGATTAATGAAAGCTGCAAACTCCAGTGAGTAGCGAGAGATGGGTGTTCCTCCATCTGCGTTCACAAGAAATCTTGCATCATTGTGTTCTCTACATTGACCATCGAAGTTCAATTCCAATGCTAAAGAATGCAAGAGGATGCATGAAAGTAACCGGATGTGTTCTTGATATCACAGACTTAAAGGCCTACTGAAGTGCCTTGGAACGTCAGCTCTGTATGATGCGTGACGTAATTTCCACTGAAACAGGAAGCCACGGCTGGACATATTGAAGGGCTCCTCCCCCTTTTGAAATAGCCAACAGCGTTTAGTTTACCTCACAGACTGAGAGTCGTACTTGACAGCACCATTGAAGCGAATCCGAGCGCTAATGATACGTTAGATTCAATAGTAGAGATATGAATAAATTCTAGCCATTTCATTCTTAATTCTTAACAACCAATGTACAGTTGGAAAACAAAATAATAAGGAGAATTAATTTGTTACATTTATATAGCGCTTTTCTGGGTACTCAAAGCGCTTTACATGGAAGGGGGGATCTCCTCAACCACCACCAATGTGCAGCATCCACCTGGATGATGCGACGGCAGCCATATTGTGCCAGAACGCCCACCACACACCAGCTTACTGGTGGAGAGGAGACAGTGATGAAGACAATCAGTATATGGGGATGATTAGGATGCCATGATGGACAGAGGCCATGGGGCAAATTTGGCCAGGATATGGGGTTAAACCCCTACTCTTTTTCGAAGGACATAAAAATAAAACTCGAGCGTTTGAGCAACCGAACACACATCTCCAACCCACATGCTCCATGACGTGTCAAGCATAGGGGGCGGGACGCTTTAGATTCTAGAGAGCATTTGATTGGACAGAAGATGTGATGAGAAGCTGAAGTCTGCGGTGATGTCATAAAAATCTGCAATCCATTTTAGCGGAAGTGAGAGACTAAGTTTTGAATGCTTATATGCACCTCCTAAATGCGAATTCTGTCATTGTTTTGGAACACAACAGCTTATTCATAACCTTAATGGTAACATATTCCTACTAAACGCACAATTTTAAAAATATATATTTTTTATTTAGAGTGAAATTACAATAGCAATACTTCTTATTATTTTATTTAATAATAATAATAATAACAACAACAACAACAACAATAAAAAAAAAAACAGCAACCATTTTTACCAGAAAAATCTAAATTATTTGATTTTCCCCCAATTCTTGCAGGCCTGCAAATCGTGCAGATAAGTGTTAAAAATGGTAAATGTAACATTAGGGAAATATTTAAATCCAGCTATCATTACATTTGCTCATTAAGCAAATGCTTAAAAAAATGAGCTGCTCAATGCTGAAAAGATGAATGCTTGCACAGGGAATACAGGGAAAGCCTGAGAGGGATGCTATCACAATAATCCCAAATTAATTACCTGTAATAAACATTCCTAATGGTCCTTCTGAGACTGAGACCAACTGAGAGTGAGATCCCAGCTTATAAAGGGTAATTGTGTCCTATTCTCCCTCTGTTACCATTTCTATCAGCTCTGAGTTCCTCATAAAGCAACACTGGGTGACTCTGTTATAATCGATCCCAGAGCAGCAGAACTCCCTACACTCATACACTGCAAACTAATTGCACATTTGTCTGTCGCCGCAGTTGCAAATTCACAAAATCGGCACAAAATGCAATTTCAGAAGTATGAAGAGGGTGAAGATTTAATTTGCACAACTATAAAGCCAACAACTAATGTGATCTCTACAACGAACAGCACACATGCAACAGAGTGACAAAAGTATTCAATGGCCAACCTATCCAACATCCCATATGTGGACAAAAGCTGCCCTTGAGATGAAAGTAATAATACAAAAGACATGAAAATGAAAGAGAGATTCTAATCAAACTCTGTTAAGAAACTCATTATACTAGACCCATTATTTAAATAATGAAAGCTTTCACAACAGAGAACGCGACTCAAGTTAAAAGAAATCACTTTTTGTAAATGTGGAACACAAAAGTAGACATTTTTGATACATTTATTGTTACTTAGATTAGATATGTTACTAAAGCCGGGTTCAGACTTCACAATATCGGCACGATTTTGGCATGATCTCTTTGAAGTAGGGTGTTGTGGTGATTCGTAAATGACAGTGGCCGTCGGGAAGCTTCATGACGTCACGACAGAAAGACTAGCATGATTTTTTTTTCCTCGCCCTCCACGATGGCAACATTTTATGGTCCTACGCTTTCCACAGACGATATATATTTATACAAATAAATTTAGATAGCTCAACATAGTGATTGCTATCAGGATATGAGGAGACTTTCAACCAGAAGGAAGAGGTCGAGGACACTGGAGTGGAGGAGGATGAGGAAGAGTAGATGGGAGTGGAGGAAGAGGAAAAGTAGGAGGTGGAGGAGGAATGTGAAGGGGAAGGGTAATATAGGCTGTGATGCTGACAAGATTCTCTCTTTTGACCAAAGACGGGATGTTGGGGCAGAGTATTTTTTGTTTTGTTTGTTGTTTGGTGTATTATACTGTACAGTACATTAAGGAATAGAAAAATGTGCCAATTTATTCATTGTGTCTTTTGTGTTCATCATGTGAAAAGGTTTGTGAGGGGGGGGGGGGGGGGGGGGGGGCTGAACCACAAGCAACATAACCTAACAGTTTTGGAAATGTTGTTTTGAATTTATTGCCCCAGTGTGTAAGACTATGTTGTAGTGTGTATGTTTGTGAGGGCTGGTTTGTGATGTTTGAGGCCAAAGTTTGTTTTTTCAGCAAGAATGAATGGTTTTGAGTGTAGAGCTTCATTTGGACCTGAAAATATGTTTGGGGAATTTGGTGAGACGTTATGGATTTGTGTTTACTGTTTTGAGAATACGAGGCATAGTTTCAAGAAATGTGTTTAAGCAATCAAAAAAAAAAAACTGTAATATCATAAAACATAATATATTTACATAATTTTGTCGTAAAGCTATTATAGGACTTTAGAAGACTTTGAATATAACACATTTTATGATATTTATTGCATATTCTATTGTGTTTATTCTTTTCTGGTGGTTATTTCAACTTTAGAAGATAATGTCAGCTGCTGGATAAAACAGGGCACAGGTTTTGTTTTACTCATGGTGAACTGTTATCAGACAAAAGTAAGCCAGAGATTTATCACTAAAAGGACACTGAGCTCCAGTGACATTGATCTGCTGTGTTGGCAAGACTTCAGCATGCCGCACATCTTCTCATCTCTCATTGAGCCTTCACCACGGCGGGTAAACTGCAGTGGTGTGATTGAGTCGGTACAGAAGATCCCCACGTCTGACATTTTTGTCACTCAAGTTCCTGACAGCCACCATTAAGCAAAATGAGAACATTAGTGTCTTTCCAAGAGCCGGTCCGGATGACAAATGTTAGAGCTAAAAAACTGTCTTCGCATCCTGCAGGTTTTCTGAGTTTATTAAAAGAAATGATTATTACTTCTGAATGTGATTAAGCCACATGGATATTGTGTTCCAGATGGCTCGGCCGGTCTCCATGGATACAGGGTGCTATGTAACCAGGGGTTTGTGGGTGTTTTTGGCTTCCTAGTGGATTGGAAAGGGGAAAAAGAAGCCACGGACTGACGGAAGCAGTTTCACACGCTGCACATGAGATAGACATAAGACGCAGGAGAGCAGAAGGCTGTGTAAATGAGCACATACATGACTAAACACTTCTCAGAGATTCAACAGCATGTTATGATGACGCAAAATAGCTTTCCTTCTAAGCCACAGGGTTTGAGAAACCATGTTACATGAAAGGGTTCAATACATTTGAAGTTCTATCAACAGACTCCATAACATGTTGACTAACAGAGAAAATAATTTCAACTCATCCCTCAGTTTGTAAAAATTAGCATGAGAGTGCAATTCCAAAAAAGCGCAGATGAAAGTGGAAAGTTCAGCGTGTGATCTACTGACGCACATCAAAAGAACACAAATAACATTTCCATAATGACCAACACTATCTACCAAGAGCAGAGCAAATTAGCGTCTGGTTAAGATTTTATTCTTTTGGGCGGTAAATAATACTACTAATATACTACTATACTAATAATACTAGCGCAAATCTTAGCAAATCGAGTGGTAGAGTGGTGCAGGTATGACATCACTTTGTAGGCTGAAACGCGGAAGCGAGTTAGCCTTTTAGCACTTCCGGTTCCATCGTCCTAAATCAATGGGTTTTTTTAATGGGGTTTTGGTTAAATGGCTGAAATAAGGTCTGTGGTGAACAAAAGCTCAAGAAACTTTCACGTTTTTTTCTACAACATAAAATACATACCCCACTCGTGATTTTTTTAAGCTGTTACGTGTTTTGAAAAAGGCAGTTGCTAACAAGGGGCTAAATGGGACTACAGAGGCAGTCGAGGAGATTAAAAGTCATTAAGCCGAACAGGTAAACTCTTTTGAAGCCATGTTATGTTTATAATTATGCTCTTATAAACTATTCTAACTCAAACATTCTGGGAAAATGTTTTTAGATAGAAAAACATTAAAAAGAGCTGTCGGAAGCTTAGTGATAGTGATGTTGAATTTGTGGGACTGTGGTGTAGTTTGTTCAACACGATCTCATGAAAGTGCGTATCTATAGCACTAATTTTATTTATTGTGCAATTTATACGCCAAAAATAGTTTTTGCTTGCAAATGATACGCACTGTAAACCCCTTGGGTAGGATTAGGGTTGTGGAGTGAGTGCGTATTAGCCTACACGCCAAAACTGCATATCATATGCACGCAAGAACTATTTTTGGCATATAAATGGTAGGAGAAATAAAATTCGTGCTATAGATACGCACTTTCATGAGATCGGGCTGGTTTGCTTATAGCCTACCTTTAGCTTTTAACTTTAGGTGACTGCATTTAAGCTTCAAAATTCATAAAAGTTGTGTTCATCTGTGATAATTATTTTGATGGTCAAAATGTGCATCATAAACTTTTGTAGATCACAGAGCTTGTTTTAGCGATAATCCAAAAGCCTTCGGGAAAATGCCGGGTTAAAATTTCAGATTTAGAATTTCAATATTAGAATAATTTCTGAAGGATCATGTGACACACTGAAAATTCTGTAACATTCTGTAACCTTAAACTTATTTCCCATCTGCTGAAAGACTGTAATAAAACCGCTCTTGCCTCTGTGTCCTGACCCTTCTCTAGACGTTACTTGAGGATGAACCTCTCTGTGCTAGAGGTTCTGTGTTAAGGATACAATCTTCCTATTCTGGGTATGAAAATGGTTTTGGATGGCTTGAATCATTTTTATAATGGGGGAAAAAAAATAATGTTACATCTAATAACAACATTTGCACAAAAAAGCAAGAAACCAGCCCACTCTCTGGCAAGGTGTTTTTGATTTTTAAGATGAGGTATTGTTCCCACAAACACACACAGAGAAGCATCTATGATGCCACTTTACTTTTAGTGAACCAGAACTAATTATAGAGTGGCAGAGTTGATTATCTGGCAATATTCTCCACACAGTGTAGGAGTGATAGGCAGCACATCTGGGAGATCTTATCCAGTCCCGTCGGGTTATGAAAAGACTCTCCGCTCCATGTGAAGTCAATCATTGCACATTTCATACTCACACTCCGTACACTCAAAAGTCTCTCTATACCCAACGCTTTACTGGAGTCAAGACTAATATATGCCAAGAGAGACGTAAAACATAGAGAGGTTCCAGGAGCATGTTACTATGTCACAGTCGAAAATACACTTACAAATCTTTGGTCCAAATGTGAAATCATCTATGTGTTAGTGTACTGCTAAACATTGAACGAAAAATCACTTTCAGCAGATTTAAATATATACATTTCTCTTTTGGGGAAAGAGCAATGCTCACTCAGGGGCATATACAAATTTGTGTCCAATCAAATGCTCTTTAGAATGAGAAAGCCCCTCCCCTAACACCACCAGACACAGTGTAGCAATAGTAGTGTTTGATTTTGACACTTTTTTCTCCTAGTAGGTGTGCTTGCTCAACCTAAACAGGCATTTGAATTTTGAAGTTATTTTTCAATGATTAGAAAAAAAGAAAAAAGAAGAAAGCTCATGTTAAGCCTATATCGTTTAGGCTAAATACTAGGTCAGCACGAATTGGGAAAAAAAAAAAACAATTATGATTTTCAGATAAAAATTGTAATTTAAAATGTAATTTAGTTTTATTAATTAAAAAAAGCTACAAGTTTGCTGTGCTTGTTTGTAGAGCTGCACACACACACACACACACACACACACACACACACACACACACACACACACACACACACACACACACACACACACACACACACACACACATATATATATATATATATATATATATATAAGTATGACTGCTAAAAAAAAACAATATTATTATTATAAAATGCACATCACCGTTGTCGTCAGTGAGTCTGGCTAATCATGAAATAATGTCATCTCAATTGTTCTCGCAGTACTTTTGATGGCATACATCGCAATGACATGTTGTTGCCACTGTCTCAAGTCCGACAAAAATTTCAAAAAGACATGCACTGCTTCAAGTCAAATGCTGATTAGTTTCAAAGTCAAACCTAATATCACGTAGCTAGTCATGGTTTATCAGTGTGACGTAAAATAATGGCTACTGGCTATATAACAAATAGCTTCCTGTTTCAATAGTAAATATGTCACCACAGGAAATAACAATGCATTCGGGGGTATTTAAATAGTTTCTAAAACGTCATAAAGTTAGCATTGACTTTGGGATACTTGATCATGCACAAAGGAACAAAGGAAATGGCTGAAAGAACGAAACGAGGGCAAAGCACAGACCGCCAGTGTATTTTATTCAAGGTCGGCTGACCGTCTTCACTTGGAGTTTTATTAATGGTTATGAGACAATAAACCTTGGACTTGGATTTGTAATGTTTCTGAAGAAGCATTTTGTTTATTATTTTTGGAGTTTTATGGAAAACCCTTGGTATGAGTCAAAATGGCATTTATATGAGATTGAGAACCATTTCGCATTTCTGCAAGGGGAGACTGACGAATGTATAGGGATATATGGCTCTTATTTTATGAACACGATATGTAGAGGAATAATCAATCTCCATTGCCCTCAGCAACCCGTGGCAGTGCTCAAGGATATATATCTATATATGTATATATCTGTGTGGACATTCCACAGAGACAACCAGTAAACAAATTACTCCACTTACTGGAACAAAGGGAAAATTTGATTTTAAGTTGACATGACAGTTTTCATAACTGTAGAGATTCAGCCAGTGACATCATGGTCTGCCATCAACAGCAGTAACAAAGAAGGGCTGCACTTACAATTCCTGCCATAAAAGATTATTATTTATTATATGAACTTAGAATGAATGCAGATGTTTTTGGATATACCATGTTTTTTGGACAACATCATGGTATTCTTTGAAGCACATTGGAGTACCATGTATATTTGGCATATGAATATGCTACTAATCCAGAGTATAGCCTATATTGAACAGTGTACAGTATTAAAGAATGACTGATACATCACTGCACACCAAACAATTAACATATCTGAAGCAGTTACTCTGATCTGACCCTATAAAAAAAATATATATATATACACAAGAAATTATAAAATTATATAATTATAAAATAATAAACAATTTTAAAATAAAAAATAAATAGCATAGCGCCAAACACTCACCCAAGAAAAGTGAATTAAAAAAATAGCTAGCGGGGGTTGTAGAAAACAGCTCAAAAATAAAAAAATAAAAAATGTCAATCTGTACACTTGAAAATATAGGCCAAAAAGCTCACATCAATTTATTTGGCATAATATAGGCCAAAAACAGACTATAGTGCAAAAAAAAAAAAGCAACAGCAGAACGTTTTCAAGTTCAACCCTTCATCAGTGTCATGTGTACTCATTTTTAAAAAATTAAATAATATAAAATATACACTATGATTCAAAAGTTTGGGGTAAGATTTTCAAAAATTCAGTAAAAACTGTAATATTGTGAACCATTTAAAAAAAATTAAAGACCTCAAACTTTTGAATGGTATTTATATACAAGCGTTGCTATTTTTTGTGACACAGCATTTTGCACATAGCTAACTTCTCCATCTTGAGACTGAGTCATATTTAAATCAGTTCACATTAGTGAAGTCGTTCAAAAATAATTTATTGATTCATGCGTCCCTATACAAAATTTTATATTATTTTTCATAGCAAAGCATATTAAATGTTTATCATTGTTTTATATAATTAGAGTGCTTTCTAGTTTGATTACCTGTATTAAGTGTCAATGTATCGGTTCAAGTTTTGTGTATCACGCAAATTATTGTTGCCCTCAACAAAATGAGCCATATTCCAGGCTCAAATTTTTCAAATTTTCAATTTTTTTGTTATTAGCTTGTAGTGTACCTAACTACTCTTTACAAAAAGGTAGCTTGAATGTGATTGAACTTTAAATTATGAGTACTGAGTATAAGTTTCAAAGTATCTTCCCCAACAATGCTACATCACCCATCATCTTCAGCATCAGTAGCTGCGTTTACATGGTTCAATCGGAATGAAATCAATCCGATTGATGAATCCGAACACGGGATATGTCACAAGATTCAAATCGGAATATGCCGCTGCACGAATATGCCGCTGTTCGCGCATAACTATTCTCCTTTATTGTTCTTTATTTTTTTTAAACAGCAGACTTAATATTTATCCGTCTCTGGTCATGATTTGGAGACGATGAGCATGAACCGTTTTGCCGTGCTGCTATTGATCACGCAGTAAAACCACACGCCCAAAACCGGTCGTCCATGGATGATAATCTGAAACAAGCACTGGTGGGACGTTGTCCTGCTCCACTTCACAGACGCTGAGTGAAATGAGAATTTTTTAATGAAGGAACACTCATTTATATTCACTTTATTCAACAGGAAGAACAGCTTGTTCCGCGCGTCATACGTCATTACGCTATTTCAACGTCATTGCACATGCGCAGTCCTTTTAGTTTCGGTTTTCAATCCGATCAAGTGTTTACATGTTCTCTCGATCGGCTTACAAAAGGAGTAAACCACCCCTTTCAATCCGATCGAAATTTCAATCGGATCGAGCTCAATCGGATCGATTAAGGTGTTTACATGAAGGTTTTTTAGTCCGATTGAGCCGTCAATCCGATTATAAGTGTCCATGTAAACGCAGCTAATGTGTGTGTTTGTGTGCGTTTGCCTCTTCTTTCTCCTCTGTGACACCCTTAATTAGTCTCTTATTCACCGTTCTCCCATTAACACTTGGATAATTATGTCTATCACTTTGCAATGTAAATAGTTTAAAGAGAGAAAGGCGTCTCTCTCACATTCACACTCTGTCTCAGGCTCTTACACTCACTCACGCAGCCAACTAGAACGCTAGTCACAGCGCTAGCTCAAGGTGTAGATGGGCTCTTTCACCCACACTGTGATGAGCCGCAGACACAGTCTGGTGGTGAGGAGAGATGAAGTCCCTTGAAACTCTCTCACGCTCCACTAAAGCAGGTTTCAGCGGGAAATCAATCCCTATCCCGCTCTCCGGGACTTCGTTGCCATGTTTATCCTCTCTCCACCTGAATGACCAAGAGCTTATCAGTCAGCCTGTGGAGTCCACATTGCGGAGTAGAAATACTCTCTTTTACTACCACTTTTGTAAAAGGACTTATGTAAAATGTGATACTCATTTTATGTTACTCAAAGAATTCTTGCATAGTATGCCTGAAGAGGTCTAGTATAATATATGTCTGCAGTTGTATTTGTTGAAAAGATCACGACTGTTTTGTCAGAGAGCAAATAAATGAACTCAACATTTGTTTACATAAGCAGATGTTAAATGATAAGCAGTATTGAGATAAGCAGTACTAGACAAATTGAAAGATGTGTTGCTTTAAAGGCACACTATGTAATTTTTCACCCACTAGAAGTAATTTATTCAAAACAAAGGCATAGCTTGATGATGCCTTGATTTCGCGAAATCATGAGAGTGTATGATTTCCCCTCTACAGCCGGTGGAGAATACGTCGGTACTGGGGCAGAAATCATATTCATGGATGACCGGTAATGTATTAAGATTTATTAACGTTTCAAAAGCCGTTGGAGCGGAACGAGGCTGCTGGGGCGATTGCTAATGATAGACAAGCATGACAGCTCGAGAGTAGTGGATCTTTTATTATGCCGCTTCTGTTTCTTCCGGTCATGCGTATGTGGGGTAACGTAGCGCTGTTTTATCATATTAGAAACATTTGAGGGTGTTGAAAATTGTTATAATGTTACTCTGCGTTCGCTCTGCGGCTACTATATAAGACACTTGTTGCACACTGCAGTGAGCTAGATCGAAATTAGGCATGGTAAATATGGTACTTGCAGTAAATCAATAATTTTTTTAAACAAAATATTTAAATGTTAATTGTGTAACAATTAGTTTTCTGTTCCAAAACAGTTGCTCACCTGTCTAATAAAACACATAATATATTAAAGCGTCTTTGGTGTTTCAATGGTTTCTACAAAATAAATCAGGAAATCGAGTGTAAAGCAGGTATGAGGTCATTGATAGGCAATGCACAGACACAGTCCATGTCCTGGTTACAGTTGCTTATTTCTCTGTATTTAAACATTCGGGATAATGTACACAAATCGACAAAATATGTAACATTATTCAAGTGTTTTTTGGATATTTTGATCCAAAAATCTTACATAGTGTGCCTTAAGTAAAGGACAAAAATAATATAGGCCTATATTAAGGTGTTCTGTCAGGACCACTATCGTCAAATATGATTGACAATTGGCATACAGTTTAGATTGGCGGTAAGGTTCTGGGCAAGAACTCCCCAGAGAGCAGCAATAATACCCCAAAACAAAAAGCAATAACCCCCCCTTTTTTTGCAGTTACCTGAGTGAGCCAAGGCAACAAGAATGTTGCCAATACCTGAAAAGCTTGAGCAATAGCATGTTACCAACAATACCATAAAGCCTTAAGCAACAAGTATGTTGCCCTTACCTGGATAACCAAAACGAGTATGTTGCCAATATAGGCAGCGGGCCAAGTCCGTCTATCTCGTTTAGTTTTCAATTTGATAGATCTCCTCCAGGGAACTGGTTAATTTTTTATAACTGGCTAAATAAATTGTTGTTGAGCACATTACTGCTTGTTTCCAACGTCAATTGTTGCACATTAAAAATATAACGTAATATAATTTCGCTAGCTAACCACAAAATGTTAGCCGGAGTAAGAACCAATCAAAGCTTGTGTTGTTACCTTGTCAACTTGAGTTGACCAATCACGTCATTACTTGAACCGGTGCCCGAAGCCCCGGATGTGAACTGACCGCCGCTCTGAACTCGCTCTCGCTTCCGCTCTGCTGCCAGACAGGAAATAATAAACTTTTTTTTCCCCGTCTCCGAAAGGACGTAACTTCTCCGTTGTTTTGCCTACAGTGTATGGCTGCACCACACATCGTGGAAACGGTAGGTAACTGATTAGCACTAGCATTATCCGAAACATTGTAAAAAGTCTGAATGCATGGGTCTTGGCACATGTTCGCCGTCAAAATAGCTAACTTAATTTACCGCTATCAGTATTTGTACAACTAATGTAAGCAAAGTACTGGATGCTACACGTGGGTAATGTTAAGCTATTTGTTGTTTTAAATGTAGCATTCGGCAAGTTGGCTAGCTTTAGCACCTGAAGTATGTTAACTTAGTATGGTAGGATTAGCTTTTTTTTCTGTGGATACCGCAAGCTAATTATTTATTTAACTTTGTGTTTGGCTTTATTGTTGTAAAGAGTTTAGCAAGGGCATATTAGCATTTGTCTTAAAATGTTGATTATGACGCTGAAGTTTTTTTTTTTTGTCGTCCAGAAGAAGATATAATTAAGATTTAAAGTTTTTTTCCATTGTTCATCCCCTTCCGTGTAGACTTGCTGTATGAAGTGAAGCTTATGTACTGTGACAGTGTTTCCCAAACATCTCCAGGAGTAAGTTACACCTTGTCCTGCCTTTTTTAGACATCTACCTGCTCCAACACACCTGGAACTGTTTGGAGCCCCTCCTCCTTCTCCTCACACTTTGAAAACCCCTGAGTTAATTATCAATGGCTAACTAGGGCTATTTAGTGAATTAACAAGACCAGACAAAAATGAACTTGAACCAGATTAACTTTATTAGTGTCATGTTATTTAAAGATGCACTTAGGCCATGGCTGCACGCTCACAACAATGTTGTGTGTTGCGTCTTTAGACAGCATTGGAGCAGTTCCTACATAGACACATGTCTGTGCATGGTAGCTGGTGCTTTCTACATGTGCAGTTTCCCCCCACACATTGTAATGCTTTGCACTGGCAATGCACAAACTCCAAGACACTTTTTGGTGCTGGTGGAAGTGTCATCCAATGAACTGCATAGAATTCCCCCTCGATCCTCCATCCATGCTGCATTGGGGGAGGTATGTCTGGCAGGCTTTGCAAACTTCTCCTGTAGAACAGAGGAATAGAAAGTATTTTGGTATTCCAGTATAAGGTCAGGCAGACATGTACTGTATTTTTGATACATGTATGTAAAATATGTATTTGAAATACAAAATAGTATTTTTGAAATTTGAATTTGACGGGCCTCATAAAAATGGCTATGTAATGTTTGTTATTTTTTGTCCCTCTCTTTGATTGGACAACAGAAAATTTGGTGTATTTTTTGACATGGCTACAGTCATCTAGTTTGCTAAAATAATCCCCATTATGATACAGTGCTTCTCAAAGCAGATTTGTAACGTCTTTTTAAGCAGTAAAGAGCTGTCAATTATGATCAAATGTTGCTTTGGAAACACATTTTAGTATTTTTAAAATATAAAATACTGGTTATTTTGATACATGTCATGGTTGCTGTAATTTGTATTTTTATTTATATACCTTTACAGCTTGAGTATTTTGTATCTTATTTCAAAATACATTTTGATGTATTTTTGCCCATCCCTGAGTAACATTGGAATTCTTGGTATCGCTTGTTCTTACAGTACTAATTAGTTATTTTTTCTGTTCCTAGGTTCTGTACCTGTGTATAGCAGCCTGGTAGTTTGCTCGCTGAATGTGAAGGTGAAGGGAGTCCTTATTTGGAGGAAGACTTCTCTCCAAACATTTCCCTGATTTGAACATTTGCCACCTTGCCTTGTTGACATCCGTTATACCCTTCTGATCATAGAGCTTGCATGTGAATGCTTCTACTGCCTCGTAGAGCTCTGGTGGTACAGTGAAAGCTGTGCCCATTTTTCTGAATGTATCACAGTGTTCACGATTAGACAGGAGTGTCTTGACTGTCTTCACCTTTCCTATTCCATACAGGGAACTCACTGTATCACAGCCAGAGAAGCAATGCAGACCAATCAGCGCATCACACACTTCTTCTCCTAGTTGGTCATGGATCCTTTTAACTTCAACTGTGCGAGTGTTGACTCCTTTTCCAGTGTGAAAGTACAGATGAGCCCCAACCTCTTTGTAAAAAGCAAGGGCCAGAACAAACACATCAGTGTCAGGACTTCTGATGACTATATGTCTGCTGTAATTAGCAGCATGTGCACAGTGTAGCAGAAGTCGGGTGTCTGCCTCTTCCTGTACTGTGAACAGATCTGGCATTGGTAAGACTTGCAGATCAGCTGTATTTTGTCTTTTTCTTAGAGCATGGCACTCTCCTCCATGTCCAACGATTAAAGTGAGGTCATCCATCAGATAATTTCCGGATTTGCACCATCTCTCAAAGAAAAACTGTAGGAGATTTTCTTTGTTTTCACCACATGCCAAGAACTTTACCCATTGCTTTGGTGTCCTTTGTTCTTCAGAATATATTTTGGTGAGTTGAGAGCCCTTCACAGCACGTCGATCTCGTTCTGCATTCTTGATGCTCATGGTTTTGTAGGTGTCCGGTACAAAATGCACTACCTTGGACTTGCTTGCTTTAGCCACACTGACAATCAACCTCAGAGCACTGTCTGCAAACATCCCAAATGTTGCTTGAGGTTTCATGACTTGCACAAGTGCCATAGCATCCCACACCCAAGTTGAACCCTCTGGAATGTTGTCCACTGTCGCCGGTGGGTTGACCTCTGCTTCCAGAGAGTGCATCAGCTTTGCTTTGTCGGTTTTCATGAGGGAACCGTCATAATAAGCCAGTGATGCGGGTAAGGGCCCTAAACTATATACAAGCATCTCACTCATGTCAATCGTTCTAGAGGTTCCAATTACAATTAGTCTGGCGAACAGATCACAGTCTGCTTTTAGGGCTATCTCTCTGCCTCTTGCTTTTGTTACATTTGTAGTTGCAGTGTCTTTGAAGGTCTTGAGCCTCATTTTTTTCATTGGTTCATAGATTCCTGCCTCATCAGTTTGTAGCCTCTTTTCACAAAAATCTAAGAAGGCTTTCTCACCTCTCTCTTTTGCTTCATGCAGATCTGTGAAAATGCGCTCTGATGCTACATGACCTGATGTGATGTGGTAAAGGACCTCTCTGTCTATGGAAGGATCAAATGGATTAATCATGTTCTGAATGGTGGACATGATATTCTTTACATCCTTCTTGTCACATTCTCTTCGCGCATCATCTAGTTCCGCTCGTTGCCTTGTTGTGGTGTTGTGTCCAGCCATGTCTCTGCACCCCATAGTGATGGCTGCGCGCTCATGTTGTGTGAGTGTCCATCTATGAACTGCGCTTTTGTTGAGTGAAAACCCAGTTAGTCCACCTTTTGTTTTGGAGTCACGGTTTGCTGTCTGCTCAATCACTTGGTCACATGCAGTATAAGCGAAGCCATAGGTCTGCTGTCTCTGGGCAACAAAATCTCCTGATTGGAGCTGGTGGTTTATGCTAGGATGAGTGTCCCCTAAACTGATCATCTCCATCCAGTATGTTGATAGGTATCGGGCATAGTTGATCCTGTCATAAGAGAAGAACCATGGCAAAATGGAACGGACACTTGACAGATGGAGACTCCAATTTGCCTCTCGCGTTCCTCTGATGAAGAGGAGAAGGTCCTCAACCATCGATATGTATGTGCTCCAAAAGTGGAATGTCTTGTTGGTGGTGTTGTCTTTGATAAAATTTTCATACCCTCTCATAACTGTCAAGAAGTTCCCAGACATTACCAAAACATCAAAGTCTTCACCAGGGAAGGCTGTCTGCAGATCAGCAGCTATCTTCATAGCAGCTTCACGGTCATCTTCTGAAAGGATGTCAAGGTATGCCTGCCAGCGGAGTCTTTGAAGTGCCTCACACATTAACTTGTGGGTACGCATGCTTCTGTTGTACTGATGTCCAGTTATGACTCCTTCTATAGATCCTGCTGCAACAACTTCAGCTTCAATGATGACATCTTGAAATCCTGCGTCCCCAAAGCGCTTCCCAATACAGGACAGGTATGCCATGGCTGTATGAAATTCCCCCATTCTCAGGACTAGTCGTTCCATAAATGTGGTGTTCATCCAACGAATTTCTTGTGCTTTTGCATATATGGCCTGATCCATTACCAACACAATTTCATTCAGCTCCAGTTTGTCTGCTATTTCTATTGAACGAGTGAGGATGGTGTGTACTGTGTCTAGGTCTGTTGGACTGGCGTCAATGACGGGCAGGTAACCAATGTTAGACTGCTGTGGAACCGTACCTCTCTGTAGCTGTGTATTGTGACCAGTCCATCCAGGTAAAATAATGCCATGGACTTCTTGAGTCTTCATGAAAAAGTAGGCACCATCCAGTCTTCGTGCAGTGTCCTGTGTATACATGTATTTCTCCTGTCCCAGTTCAACTTCTGATCCAAAAGGTTTTGGACCGGTCCTCTTTCCTCTAATGTAGGTGTCAATATGGGCGTGAGGTGGTTGAAGAGACCTTTTCCTTGTTCTCTGCAGAGATACTGTCTCATAAGTAGACACACCACAGGTAATTGGCCTCTGAATTACAATACCATTTGTGTTATGTGTTGTTCCCTTTCCAGATAGTGTTTCTTCACCAAAGTCGTTGTTGTCCCATACAAGAGTTGCTTGAACTTGAACTGTAATGTTTGGTGGGATGTATGTATCACCTCTTTGCAATTGCAGCTCTGCTAGAGCGGTGTCATGTTCCAGTACTTGTGAGTTGGAGGAACAGTGCCCTAGACCATTCAGTATTCCTATCAGCTGAGCTGATCCTGTCGTATGTCGTACAGCCATGGCTAAGGAGGAATGCTTTGGCATGAGCCAGCGTCCTCTCATTGTAAGATTCATGATATCCTGACACAATGACACAATCTTCAGATTGTTCTCCACACTAACATTGGCACACAAACCATCAGTTCTAAATTCTGTAGTCATACCTGTTGTCCAAGACAGGACATTGTATAATTCATTTGGTACCAGATTTGAGGCAGTGTCCATCTGAAGGTCTTGCGCTGTGGGTGGCCATGGCAGTTTAGGAGTAGTTTTGCACTTGGTCTCTATAATCTCCCTGAGTGACATGGCTGCATGATACAGAAGTCTTGAGTCTTTTGTTCCTTGCCCTGCTCCAATATGACTTGGTTCTGTGTCCTCTTCTGTGTCATCTTCACTATGGTCTGATGATGATGGCTGTGTAGCTTCATCATGGATTACTTCATCAGCAGTTAAATCATCAACATACACTAAATAATTTCTTGAGGATTTCAGAAATCTCAAAAATGGATGAGACTTTTGAAGTCTGGCTTTTAAGGAAAAAGCTTTGTAAGATGAAATGTCAACACCTTCTTTTTCCTTAACTATTTTCTTAAAAAGGCCATTTAGCCAGGACAGCCTTAACACCTCACGGTTTCTCAGCAACCTCTCTTCCACCACTGACTTGCAGAAATGGGTGTAACCTGCCTGATATGGATTGCTTTCTGGATTTCCCTCTCGAGGAATTTTGGGCAGATGTCTTGTATAACGTCTGTAGCAGCTCAAATGATACATAGCCTCTGAAGCTACAAGATCCCTCCCACGTATGTGCATTAGTAGACTTTCATCCCTCCGTTCCTCTGCAGCAAGAAGTAGCTTACCTGCAGTTAGTGTTTCACACTGAGCAAGTTTTTCTTTTGACCTTTTTCTGCTGTGACTGTCAGTTATGTATTGGTTCTTTCTGCATATGAGGCATCCAACAGGCAGGAGATGGGAAGCTCTTTTTGGGAGGCTTGGGCCATCTGATGCAGAACGCAAAACCCGAACCTTGGATGGAGTGTCATCATCGACTTCCTCTGGCAGCAGTTGGGCTTCATCTACATGGTTATGGGACACCAGGTAGAGGACATAACAAAGGGGAAAAATAATGTGTTTATCAAAGGTGGTTACTTTTAATCTAGTAATCTCACTGTTTAGAATACCATGTAATGACTTTGTTTCAAATAAAACATTCATTAAAAAAAATGACTTTTGTGTTCAGTTCTTTGTCAACCTTACACTATTCACTGTAATCTTATATTGAATCTATGCTTTTTGTCCTTGTTAAATGACCATCTTTTAAATAAAAATTTTAAGATACAAAGTGTTCAAAAATGTACATTAATTAAAAATCACATTTTTACACTAAGTACAATACACACATGCATAGCCTGCATGACGCACCAATACACAATTATTTTAATAGAGAATTGATGGATTTGATACATACCTTCAGTATCTTTGGCTGCCTTTTCTCTCCTCCTACATGCTCTTGCAATGTGATCTTTATTGGTGAAGAGCATGTAGCATTCCCTATGGAAGCCCACATTAACTGGCACATCTTGATCTCTCCAGGTTTCTGTTAGGTTAAATGTTGCTATGGCTTTTTCAGCTACGAAACTCTCAGCAGTGTTGAGGTTAACCCATTTCTGGGCACACTGAACAAATGATGCCCAACTTGTTTCAGAAAACGAAGTTATTGGGCTTTTTGCCTTAGAAGCAACATGTATACAACACTTCATATTGTCCTATTTGTGGTGTTGTTTTGCGGTCTATGTAAATTAATTAAGTGACAGTCTTCTCACGGTAAGTGCACAATGTATAATATCGCTCGTTGTAGACAAAAAGAATAAAAAAGCCTATTTAAATACCAGGATTTAGTTATAAAGAGCAATGTTACGGTATCAACAATGCTGGTTGTCAGGGAGACGTGACAGGTTGTCAAGGAGACGGGTGATTTGTTTACGTTTTCTGACGCTACTATTTAGTAGTTCTACAAATTTGCCCGTTTAAAAATTTAAGGGTTTAAATCGATATCTTCATCAAATGTGCACAAATCAACTTTGGAAACAATGCTTACACTACTTATAAGAATTTTTACATGCCATTTGTAAACAAATTACTTAGTTCCCTGGCAGGGATCAGTGAAATTCAGAATTTCGGGGTCCGGCCCACGGCCTAATACCCGCATGAGCCATAGCAACAAGCATGTTGTCAATACCCGAAATGCTTAAGCAGTAAACAGGCATATTGCCATGAATGACATGCTTTCTGAAATGAAGAAGTGAAAATTGAGATATCAAAATGAATCAGATGCTTGCTTGTGGTTGTATATCTACAGTCCAGTTCCACTTTCTTTTGAGTGACGACTGTGAGCTAGAGATGAGAGATGGAGATTTCCTTTTCAATTATCCTTTTCATTGGAAATACGTCACAATATAATTACAAAAGTAATGTTTGTGGAAACTTCCGGTTCACACAGAATTAAGCAACACGTCATTAAAGGGATAGTTCACTTTGAAATTAATTTTTGATATGTTTTAGCTTACCTCAAGGGCATCCAAGATGTAGGTGTCTTTGTTTCCACAGTATTTTCAATTTTGATATTTTTAGGTCAAACCGTTCTTGTCTGTCAGTCATATAATGCAGGTATATGGGGTCCACCTCAAAGAGCATGCACAGAGAAGTCCAAATTAAACATGATTTAATGACTCGTAAATCTAAGTACACATTGATGGCCTAAGACACGAAATGAGCGGTTTGTGTGAGAAAACGAATAGTATTTATATCGTTTTTACCTCTTGTAATCACAGTCACGTCCAAGTACTCTGAGGGCGTGGGCGCTTCTGTCTGCGCAAGCGCCGGAAAGCGCCGGAAAACCCCGGAAGTGATCTCTCGCGCGTGTACGTCACTCATTGTTTACACAGAACAGAGATTCAAATAAATATGGTTGTGAAAAAAATTCAACGTTGTCTGTTGATATACCGAAATCGTCTTCCATTGCGATTTCCTGTATATCTAAATATGTTTAGACCTTCACAGTGAAAGGTAAAACTTCTGAAATCTCTGTGTAAACAATGAGTGACATACACGTGCGAGAGATCACTTCCGGCGCTTTCCGGCGCTTGCGCAGACAGAAAATATGTAGGTTTGCATAAACTGCATACACTGTCACCTCTCAATGACGCCATAACCTTGGTTGTAGTTTACTTCTGTAGAAACCAAGAAAATACGATTTTTTTTTTACACACTACCCCCAACACGACTGATGCTGATATAATATAATAGTTTATACATCCTGATGTTAGCAGTATATGTTGAGCACTATAGATCCAATCTTATGGGGGAAGCATCACCCCAAGCTGGAACCAGCAAGGACACATTGAAACAAGCGTGTTGCTGTAGCCAATTTAACAATTTTATGGGATCTATTGGGGGAAGCTTACCCCCCTAGCGGTAGCAAAATCTGATACAAGCATGTTGTAGAATCGTGGAACTATTGCTAAAACTAGTGTAGTTTGGCAGGGGAAGCATACACCCTACAGCACTAGCTCGGACTAGCGGCGATAAGACTGATACATCAAGCATGTTGTATAAATCAAATAACTATTGATAAAGCTAGTGTAGTTTGGTAGGGGAAGCATACACCCTACAGCAATAGCTCAGACTAGCGGCAACAAAACTGATACAACAAGCATGTTTGTATAACCATAGGACTAGTATTAAATTTGTGTAGTTTGGCAGGGGAAGCATACACCCTGCTGCTCTGAATCAGATGCAGTGCGTAGTGTAGCGTATCTGGACAGTCTCACATGACTTAACCATTCTGAGTTTTGTGAAAGCTTTTAACCCTTGATTTTTTGTCACGGCTGTGCACGGAGATGAACCCAAACGCAGACGGTGTACAATGAACTCAGGGTTTATTGGGACAAAACAGGAAAACAAAACCCACGAGGGGGCAAAACAGACGAAACAAGGGATATGAAACTGACAAGACTAGATAATGACTGAACAAGAAACAAACAACACTTTGTATAATACTAACAATGACTACTAACAACGACTTTCAATGACAAGACTTTCCACAGAATACTCACAGGTAACATTTGGCAATGAACCGACACAAGACAGCAAACACAAGGGGATTAAATAAGGAGACTAATCAAGACATAACAGGTGACACGGGTAAAGCAATAATGACTGAATCAGGATAACAAGGGGGCGGGTTTAAGAGACGAGACAACACAAGCACATGACCAAAACACAAGGCCATGTGCTTGCACACAGAACATGGGTCTGTCATGATCCTGCCGCAATACTAAGAGAATCACGGACATGATGGCAGAATCATGACATTTTTGTCCAATAATTCACTACCCTAGCGCCAAAAAGTCTGCATCTAATTGCGTCCATAGACACTTTTGTGGCGTGCGCAGTTAAAAAAAAAACACCCATTAAACCAGTGATGAGCGAGCCTCAAACAAATCTTTATCGCCAACTACCCCTGGGTAGGACTGTCTTCCTTAAAGGATGTTGACGCTGGAGCATCTGTGCTTTTTTGTCTCGTCTTCTTGGTCTCTCATCTTACTTTTGTTTTACTTTTCGTTTTGCGTTTATCTCAGTCTTTTATTTTCATTCTCGCTTGCTTTTTCGTGTTTGGTAGAAGTCTGGTCCTACAAGGGAAATGCTCTCTTCCTTATAGCTTTCAAGAAAACTTACTTTCAAGTAGTTTTGAATTTCCCGCGAGCGAAACAGGCTCCAGAACGCTTCCAGCTCAAGGACGCACGAGGACCACACACCCACGCAGCCTTGTTTCAGCGACACAAAGGTCTATAATGCAAGTAGCCTATTTATTTCCATCGAAATTTAAATGTGTTTAAAGTTGTTATCCCTGCTTTAAGGTGTGTGATTTCTTGCTGGCTCTCGAGGTTCACTGTTGGTGAAATATGCTATTCCTTTCTTTACTTCCGTTATTCGTTATTCTGTATATATTCGTTGTTAAATGATTTTCGAGTCACCGGTGCGCGTTTGTTAAGTCCAGTTGTTTGTCAAGTCTAGTTTATTTTTGTCTACGTCTTCTGTGAGTCTATTCACCATCATGGCTAACATGACCTACTCTCAAAAAGTGCTGTGGATCATGGTGATCCTTCTATTGATCACTTGCGATCTCAGAAGTGCAGCGTTACACCCGGATGGGTTTAGCGGCAACAAACTCACCTACTCCCGCCAAGATCTTCTCGCTCTCCGTGGCTCCATCACTCTTGGCCTAAAACCATCGGATGTAATTCCAGCTGACATCCTGCACAAGCCGAGGAAACGAGGAAGGCGAGGAGGGGTACGCACCAGGTTACGGAGGCGCCCTTTCAATCCCCCCCTTCCCTCAGTTGTGATGGCTAATGTGCAATCTCTCCGGAATAAGATGGACATCCTGCATGCCAGATGCCGAGTGGAGAGATCCTTTCGGGAGGCTTGCATCATCGCGCTATCCGAGACGTGGCTGAACGACTTTGTTCCAGATGAAGATGTTAGCCTGGACAATTTCACCATCATCAGAGCGGACCGGACAAGTGATTCCGGTAAGGAGAGGGGTGGAGGAGTCTGTATTTACATTAACAACCGGTGGTGCAATAATATCAAGATCCACGATAGGGTCTGCACACCTGACATTGAAATGCTGACTATTTCGCTTCGGCCCTACTACCTCCCTCGGGAATTTCCCACGGTGGTCATCGGCTGTGTGTATATCCCGCCTGGCGTGAACACCAACACGGCAGCTGAGCTGGCAGCCCAGAATGTCAATGCTATGCTGGGCAAATACCCTGACGCTCCAGTGCTTATTATGGGGGATTTTAATTGCTGTAGGCTGGATTCTGTCCTCCCATCATTTGAACAATATGTGGATATCCCCACAAGGAGGGAAAAGGTGCTGGATTTGTGTTATGGAAACATAAACAACGCTTATACTGCTCGTGTGCAACCTCCGTTAGGAGCCGCAGATCACAATATTGTCTTCCTGCTCCCGCAATACAAACAAAAGCTGAAGAGGGTTAAACCAGCCACCTACAGCATCACACAGTGGTCGGAAGACGCAACTGCACAACTGCAGGGGTCCCTTGCATGCACTGACTGGAGTGTTTTTGATGGTGACCTGGATATAAAAACAGAGGCGATAACTGATTACATCAAGTTCTGCATGACAACCACCATCCCAGTCAAAACTGTTAAAAAATATCCCAACTCCAGACCATGGATGACCCACCAGATAAAACTCAAACTCAAAGAGAAACAACAGGCTTTTCAACGCAAAGACTGGCTCTCACTCAGAGATATTAACCGCTCTGTGAAAAAAGAAATAAAAAAGGCTAAACTAGTATACAAGCACAAACTAGAACAGGATTTCAGCAGCATGAACATCAGACAGGCATTCCAGAAAGTTAAAACACTAACTGGCACCACGTCAAAAGCTAGCACTCCTGCACCAACTGACTCCAACTCATTCGCCAGAGACCTAAATAATTTCTATGCCAGGTTTGATAACATAAACTTCACCACTGAGTGTGAAAGATTGCTCAGGGGTTTACCCTCCCCCGAGCAGCCACACTTTGTTTTCCCCACAGTGGAAGACGTACATCAGCAGCTCAGGAGGTGCAAAACTGGCAAGTCCCCTGGGCCCGATGGGATCTCCGGTAGGCTGCTCAAGAACTGTGCCCTAGAACTCTCTCCTGTTCTGCACTCACTGTTCAAAGAATCACTACTAACTGCAACTGTCCCCACCCTCTGGAAAACAGCCACCATCATCCCTGTCCCAAAGAAACCCCGCCCCTCTGAACTAAATCATTACAGACCAGTAGCACTCACCTCCATAATCGCTAAATGTCTTGAGAAACTGGTACTGAAAACCATCCTGCCGGCTGTTTTCTCACAGCTGGATGCCTACCAGTTTGCCTACAAGGCTAAAAGAGGAACAGAGGACGCTTTAGCATGCCTCCTTCACACTCTACTTCAACACCTGGACTCCCCCGGCCATCATGCCAGGATTCTCTTTGTAGACTTCAGCTCTGCCTTTAACACAATTCAACGTCACATCATGATAACTAAACTCCAACACCTCCATGTACAACCTCTCCTCATTCGCTGGATTCATAATTTTCTGAGCGACAGACCACAGGTAGTGAAGGTGGGAAGCACCACTTCCACCACCATTACTGTCAACACCGGAGCCCCCCAAGGCTGCGTCCTCAGCCCCTTTCTTTACACTCTTTACACCAATGACTGCCTTAGTCCTTCTCCCATTACAAAATACTTTAAATACTCTGATGACACAGCTATACTCGCCCTTCTCTCTGACACAGAGTCAGTTACAGCATATCACCAGTCCATTGCCCACTTCACCCAATGGTGTAAAGACAGTCACCTGCTCCTCAACGTCACCAAAACAAAGGAAATCATCCTGGACACACGTCGTAAACATTCTACCACCCACTGCCCCATCTCCATAAACAGCCAGCTAGTAGAAATTGTCGACAACTTCAGGTACCTTGGCATCACTATGGACAATAAACTAAGTTTTGATCATCACATCACGGACATTCACAAACGCTGTCAACAAAGACTTTATGTTATTCGTAAACTCAGGACTCTTTCAGTCAAACCACATCTACTGCTTCTCCTGTACCGTAGTATCATTGAACCCATCCTCCTGTACTGTGCTACCTGCTACTTCACCATGCTCTCTCTTACCAATAAGAATAAGGTTGTTAAAATCACTAGCACCTCCTCTAAAATAATAGGCCTTCCCACTCCCAACCTGTTAGCCCTCATTAACACTGCCACTGCTCGTAGGGCGACCACCATAGTACAAAATCCCAGCCACCCTCTCAACCCAAGCTTTAGCCTTCTGCCATCTGGCCGTAGATATAGACAGATGCTCTTCAAAAAAGCACGCTTTGGGAATAGTTTTGTACCATGTGCTATAAGAGCACTAAACTCACAGACAAGGTAATGATGTCACTCCTATGTTATGTGTGTATATTGTCTATATATATGTGCACTATGTGTAGTTTGTGTGTAGAATTCATGTTGATGGCACTTTGTGTACAGACTGTGAAAACAAATTTCCTCCTCTGAGGATAATAAAGAATGAATCTGAATCTGAAATGTAATTTGTGCTATAGCTTCATTTATTAAACCCCATTATACTCTTTATTGTCTCTGACTGTTGCTCATCAAACAAAGCCTATTTAATGTGTGATCTTAGCTATGAGCTTGATATTGATAAATACTTCAGTAATATTATCAGAAAGTTATTCTTCATAAACAGAAGGATAGCTTTTCCTGATAGTGATCAGAATAATCCTTTTCGCGAAATTGATCAGAGAATCGTACGGTAAGTTCGGTGGACGAACAGATCAGGTGAGGTGCAGTTAATTCTGTTTTAAAGGCTATTCTAAAAATTGATATAGCCTATCTGTATATTATATGTATTCATAATTGATTATAATTTGTTGTGGTTAATTGTCTATATATATATATATATATATACAGATACATGGACTATATATTCCCTTTTTGAGCGATTTAAAATGGTAGGTAATATTGGCTCATAACCCGTATGATCAGTTATTGATTGTGAATTATTAATTATTGATTATACATTCCCCTCACCTGAGCTGAGACCCTACAGCAGCTAAGCTATACAGTGTGCTTCCTGATTCATGAACATGATTTCTGCTCCTGTCGTACTGATTCCATCGCTGTGGAGGTGAAGATGACGACTCCCATGATTCCACACTCCTTCACAGGACCATCAAGCTACAATGTTGTTAGTGTTGTATAACAGACCTCTATGGTGAATGTGTATTTTGCACAAGTATGTTACTGATAATCTAGATAGCTTTAACCACAAGCATGTGCTAACTTTAACATGGTATGTTGCAATAATCAGATAGAATATACGACAAGCATTTTTCCAATGCAACCATAAGCCCAAAACAACCCTTGATTACTATAGCATGTTGCTTAGGACAGTATGCGCAATATGGCTGTCACTTTTGAGAAAAATCAAATTCGAACGGATATCAAATATCAAGCAATGTATTCGAATATATTTGAATATCTATGAGAGCGTCCGCTACTGGATGAGATGACAAACAATAAAATAAAAAACAAACGGTCTAATCATAGACTGTAAAAATGCGCTACACATGGCACTTTAAAAACTGGATAGTTTATTTATAGTTCGATTAAGGATATTTCACGTCATGTTCGAATGCATATTCGAATATCGAATAAAAAGTGACAGTCTTAATGCGCAATAACACTAGAAGCCTAGTAACAAGCATATATTCGGTAACATTTGCACTGGCAACAACCACTACAGTACTGAGGGCAAGTTGCTAAAACATCAGCATATTGCTGATACTTGATAAGCTTAGCACATCATGTGACACTAACACCAGATATAAGCCTAAAACACAGCCATGTTCCAAATAATGACTTGGCTAAATAACCTTAAAAGTAAAACCATGTTTCCAATAACAACTAACAGCTTTTAGACAAAGTAGTTTTCAATAGCCACTAGATAGCCTTTATAATAAGCAATGTTTCAATAACATATAGGTTAGATAGCCTTTAAAAAATCACATATACAATACACTATAGCTTTAAGAACGTTGTGTTTCCAAGAACTAGATAGACCAAGCATGTCCAATACCCGACAGAATCAACGCAGAACTGACTCAACTTAATAGTGACTGTTTACTATGTATTGGGTTTACAGCTGTGCCGCAGCAGAAATGATTCCGTTTGCAGCATGAATTGAATACTGCTGTGAAATGGTTCACCTCTTACCTCACTGGATGAACTCAAGTTTGTGATGTTGAGGGGACCATATCAGATCCTCAGGATATTACTTGTGGGGTGCCCCAAGGTTCAATCCTTGGCCCCATTCTATTTTTAGTTTATATCAATGATATGCCAGCTGCAGTGAAATGTAAGCTGCTTTTATATGCTGATGACTCTGCATTGTTGGTCTCTGGGGATATCATCAGCTAGATTGAGAAGACTCTCGGTAATGAATTAAATAGTGTTAGCAAGTGGCTTATAAACAACAGGCTTTCAATACATCTGGGAAAAACTGAGTCCATTTTATTTGGAACAAAAAGGAAGTTGTCTAGAACAAATGTACTTAAGGTCACATGCAATGGCACTGAAATAGTGTCTCAGAAAAGTGTTACATACCTGGGGTTGACATTAGAGCAGCCATTAACCTGTAAATCCATTGCTGACAAAATACTATCCAAGTGTGCAGGTAAACTGAAATTCTTGTATCGCAGAACAAGGCATTTAGATTTTTCTATCATGAAATTACTGGTTGTATCATTGATTCAATGTCATTTCGATTATGCATGTTCTGCTTGGTACTGTGGATTATCAGTTAAACTTAAAAACAGACTGCAAGTGATGCAAAATAATGTTATACGCTTTTTTATATACAGGTATAATATTGTGGAATAATTTACCGCTTTCCCTCAAAAATTTAAATACTTGAGGGGCTTTTGGACATCAGGTTAAAGCTTTTTTATGGAATAGAGTAGCCAATTTTTTTAATTAGAGTAGACTGATTATTTTAAGTGATTTATGATTTTATGATTTTAGAATGTTTTTGAACTTTGGATGATTTGTGCTAAATGTTTTCGTCTTTGTCTTGCAATAGGTATTTGTTTTGTGTTAAATGTCCTAACACCAAGGACCATGTTGGAAATAAGTGTTTACACTTTAACATGGTATCCTTTGGATTATGTTGTCCGTCAAATCCAAAATAAATCAAATCAAATCAAATCAAAAGTAACACAGATTGCCAATATGATCGCATAAGCCTAGCAAGAGCATTTTAATGAAAACGACTAGATAAGCCCAAGCAACACGGATATCATTAGCAACAAGCATGTTGCCACTACCCTGAAAGCTTTTAGCAATGAGCATTAAAAAAGGAACTTAGCTTAGCTCCATGAAGACTTTCAGAGATGAATGGAGAGTTAAACACATCGAGTCCTGTGTCAATAATGCACTGCAGTCATGCAGACTGAAGTCACTTCCAAATCAGGCAGCTTATGAAAAATGTTCAAGTTCACAAGCTTGAATTAATCTGAGGTGAAATCCTTGTGGGGAACAAATTCCTCTTGCTGAATTCCCGATTGCACGATTCCTTTCGAGATGATGTGGTTTGCCTGCCGAATTTCAACATTAATTAGCTCCTGAGAAACGCGATAGCTGCTGATAATACTGAAGGAGGTTATATATGTATACAGTAATAGGCGTTGTATTCCTATAGGTACACGTGGATCAGCTGAGAGTCAGCTAATGCGAGCTTGACTAACGTGACCTGCCGGAATTGACGCTACACTTGATTTTCACCAAATATTGTCATTTAAATGGCTTTAAGTAATACTATTTTATTCATTAGCTCCATTTTTTTCATAACCCCATATGAATGTGTTGTGAGTGATAACATTCTGTAGTGGAAGTGACAGTGATGAGATTTGCATTTTGTATATCCTAAATAGGCTATGCAATATTAAATATTTCCCCAGTTTTTGCATAATTTGTTTATACTTCAGCTTGATTGGAAATAAAAATAAAAATATTCTGCTAACAAACAGTGTTATCATTAATTAAAATGAAAACCATTAAAAAGACATCAAATCAAATAAATACAGTAGGATATACAGTTTTAGAGAGACTTATTATAGTGACAGCTCTCAGAGCAACCCGAGGACAGGCGCCGTGCTCAAGGGCATGATGGTAATTACTCATGGACCACTCCATGATAGCTTCAAACCTCCCCAACAATAAATATAGCAATTTGCTTTTTCTCACTCACAAAACATTCACTGGGGAACTTGTGGGCCGATGGGCTGGATGTCACGTGTAGCCTGTTTTGCTTTTATTTTCTCTGTGTTCTGTTCCCGTTTTGCCTGCCTGATTTGCGAATTAGTTCCCATGGTTCTTAATTAGTTAACACCTGTTCCGTTTCAGTTAACCCATTTAATCCCAAAATTTTCCCAGAGATGACATATATGAGTTTGTGTGGTATAAGTAAGTATATTAAACAATCAATGTCAATAATATAAAAAAATAACACAATTGTGACCGGTGGTAGAACACAGGGAGTCTAAGTCTATGGTGTATATAAATAAATAAAAATCTCCAGAAATTAGTTTAAAGACTGGATTAAATTGTTGAAGTGTTTAATTTGATTAACAAATAGGTAAACATTGTCTGGCTCAGTTTCAAAAATGACAAAACAGTAATCCTATGCAGCAGCATGTCACAAATATTTGAATAAAATTGTTAAAATAACAAATTATAGGAAATTGCCTAGAATGTAATGATTATAAATGACACAAAATACTTAAAATTACCAAATGAAAAAAACTTTCAGAAATAAAATAATAAATTAAAACAAACAAATGAAAATAAATAAACAAATTATTAAATACGAGCCAATGGTAGGAAACATGCTTTCTGCCAAGGGCACAGGTATGGTGGTAGTAGAAGCATCTGAAGATGGCAGTGCAGATGATGAAGCAGCTTCAAGTTGTTTTGTACTATTTCTTGTTGGGATTGTGAGTTTTGGATGGTCGTCGCAGGCAGCAGGTTTAGGGATGTTTTCTGCCAAGGGCACTGGTGTGGTGGCAGTAGTAGCATCTGAATATGGCAATAAAGATGATGAAGCTGCTTCAAGTTTTTTTTTTGAGAGATTTCTTGTTTGAATTGTGAGTTTTGGTTGGTCCTCACATTCAGGTTCAATGTCCTCAAAATGATCAGATCCAAGCAGTTCTGAAGTAGAATGAAAGCAGTTCTGCATTCAAAATTCTTGATGGTATGTGAGCCACCAGTAAAATCCATTTCAGATGCATCACTATCACGGTCGCTTTCTATTGCATCCTTCTCTATCTTAGGGACCACTGCTATATTAAAAAATTGCAGGCTCTGGATCGTCAGTGTGAAGTAAATCCAAAACTTGACTAAAAACGTCCCGGGTTACGTATGTCACCCTAGTTCCCCGAAGGGACGGACGCTGCGTGCAATCGCAGTGGGAACGCCCCCCGGCGTAGCGCGTCTGAAGCATGAATGAAATCAGTCAATGGAGCTTCACAGCGGGTGACGTCACCGACCAGGAAGCTATAAATATCCCCTGAATACACAAGCCACCAGCTTCTAATGTTACTGAAGCAAGCGATCCAAGGGGATGCCGAGAGTATGGCAGGACACGCAGCGTCCGTCCCTTCGGGGAACTAGGGTTACGTACGTAACCCGGGACGTTCCCCTTCAGGGACTACCGCTGCGTGTAATCGCAGTGGGAACGCAATACCCACATCCCCATACGACCAAATCCCCGTCGTGTGTCATAAGGAGACACAAGCCGACGAGAGAACCTGAGCCCCGGGAGTGGAGCTAAGGTCAAGGGAATAAAATCTGACGAAAGTGTGCGGTGAGGACCAGCCTGCCGCATCACAAACGTCCTGAAGAGAAGCTCCTGAAAGAAGAGCTGTAGAAGCAGCCATACTCCGGGTGGAATGAGCCCTTACAGCCAAAGGTGAAGGCTGATGGGCCGAACCGTAAGCAAGCGAGATGGCCTCGACCACCCACTTGCTCATCCTTTGCTTAGATGCTGGACACCCCTTCTTAGGTGACCCAAAACAGACAAACAATTGTTCTGATTTCCTCCACAGGGCAGCTCTGTGGACATACGCATCTAAAGCCCTAACAGGACACAGCAAATTAAGTTTCTCCTGGTCTGACGTCAAAAAAGGCGGAGGACAGAAAGCCTGCAGAACTATAGGTCTAACCGAAGTGGTTGGTACCTTAGGAACATACCCTGGTCTCGGACAGAGAAAAGCTTTTACCATACCAGGAGCAAATTCCAGGCACGAGGGAGCCACCGAAAGTGCTTGAATATCTCCAATTCTTTTTAGAGATGAGATAGCAAGAAGAAGGATAGTCTTTAGTGTAAGGAACTTTTCCGAAACTTCCTCGATGGGCTCGAAAGGAGCTAGGGAGAGACCTTCCAAGACGATGGCCAGATCCCAAGCTGGTACCCTCGTGCGGACTGCAGGCCTCAGCCTCAAGGCGCCACGAAGGAAGCGAGATACAAGTGGGTGTCTCCCGAGAGAACCTCCACTCGAAGGGTCGTGGTAAGCAGCTAAGGCCGCCACATACACCTTCAGTGTGGAGTGAGATAACCCTGTGGAGAGCCGGTCCTGCAGGAAATCCAGCACTGTACCAACCGGGCAGTTAACTGGGTCCTGCTGGCGCTCTCCACACCAAGAGGTGAAAAGTTTCCACCTCGCGGCATATAACTTCCTTGTGGCGGGAGCTCTGGATTGGAGGATGGTCTCAACGACCTCAGTCGAGAGACCAGAATCTATGAGCTGGGCCCCCTCAGAGGCCAAGCCCACAGCCTCCATAGTTCTGGGCGGGGGTGAAAGATCGACCCACTCGCCTGAGAGAGTAGATCTCTCCTGATCGGTATCTCTAGGGGAGAGCCGTCGAGGAGAGACACTAGGTCCGCAAACCATACTCGGGCCGGCCAGAACGGGGCTATTAGCAGAAGACTGAGCCCGTCCCGGCGAACCCTCTCCAGAACTCCCGGGAGCAGAGCGATCGGGGGAAAAGCGTACAGACGTGACCTCGGCCACGGATGTACCATCGCGTCCAACCCCAGTGGGGCTGGCAGGCTGAGAGAGAACCACAGTGGACAATGTGATGTCTCTCTGGAAGCAAATAGATCTACCTCGGCACGACCGAAATGTTCCCATAGGAGCTCCACCACCTCGGGGTGAAGACTCCATTCCCCGGGCCTCGGCCCCTGCCTCGACCGGATGTCTGCCCCCTGATTTAAGTACCCTGGGAGATAAATAGCTCTCAAAGAAATAATTCTCCCCTGGGACCATAGGAGAATCTGACGTGCCAGTTTGTAAAGTGGGCGAGAACGCAGACCCCCCTGATGGTTGATATAAGAGACCACCGATGTGTTGTCTGTTCGAACAAGAACATGGTGGCCCCTTAGGTCTGGGAGGAAGTGTTTCAGAGCCTGAAACACTGCCAACATCTCTAGACAATTTATGTGCCATAGACGGTGATGGTCCCCCCACAGACCCCGAGCTGGGCGACCACTCATGATCGCCCCCCACCCCGTGAGAGAGGCATCTGTCGTTAGCATAATGCGACGACAAGGAGCTCCCAACACCGGGCCTTGGGACAGAAACCGAGGATCTTTCCACATAACCAGGGCGCGAAGACATCGTCGCGAACTCATGATCATGCGAAACGGATTTCCCCTCGGGGAGAATCCCCTGGTTCTGAGCCACCACTGTAACGGTCTCATGTGCAGGAGGCCAAAAGGTATCACGTTGGACGCAGCTGCCATGAGACCTAACAGTCTCTGGAACTGTTTTACAGTGGACGACTGGCCTAGCTTGACCTGATTTACTGCGGCGAGAATCGAAGCAACACGAGCAGGTGACAACTGTGCCTGCATCGTCGTCGAATCCCACACTACACCGAGAAAAGTGGTTCTCTGTAATGGAGAAAGAACACTCTTCTTGGCGTTGAGCCTCAACCCCAACCTCTTGATGTGAGCAAGAACGACATCTCGGTGCCGAACCGCCTGCTGTTCTGATTGAGCTAGAATTAACCAATCGTCTATATAGTTCAGAATACGAATGCCCTGCAGCCTCAGCGGGGCTATAGCTGCATCCATACACTTCGTGAACGTGCGGGGTGACAGTGCTAGGCCAAACGGAAGAACCCGATATTGGTACGCTTCGCCCCCGAAAGCGAACCTCAGGAACTTCCTGTGTTGAGGGAGGATGGATACATGGAAGTAGGCGTCCTTTAGGTCTATCGTGACAAACCAGTCCTCGGATCTGATTTGTGACACGATCTGTTTGAGAGTGAGCATCTTGAATTTGAGCTTCCCTACAGTGCGATTTAAGAGACGCAGATCTAGAATGGGACGCAGCCCTCCATCTTTTTTCGGAACGATGAAGTACCGGCTGTAGTATCCTAACTCCCTGCTGGGCGGAGGAACCCGTTCTATAGCCCCTTTGTGCAGCAGAGTTTCTACCTCCTGTTCTAATACCAGAGCCTGCTCGGGGCCCACCACCGTGGGCAGAACCCCTCTGAACCGAGGTGGACGCGTTCTGAACTGAATAGCGTACCCGTTCTTTATAATATTCAGGACCCACTGAGAAACATTGGGAAGCATTTCCCATTCCGCCAGGAACTCTACTAAGGGAACCAGCCTCTCGAGGCTGGCCTCTGGATGAACATCCCGAGGGACAGACACAGCGCCCTGTAACATACTGGCAGGAAACAGCTGGTCTGAGCACTCCACAACCCTCCTCGGAGGGGGCGAGCGTCCCTCGGGAAATCGCTCGCCGAGTCTCTCTACGCCCTGTATAGGCAGGGTTAGTAGAACAGACCCCTGAGGGCATCGAGCAAGACAGGGTGCCGTGTTTTTGAGCGGCGAACTCAAGTCTTTCCCGATGGGGACCACCCTCAGAGTCCTGACGTTCAGCCCGTCAGGACTTTTTCGACGCGGCCTTCCTGGCGACAATGACTGACCTCAGATCAGTCCTGCCCCGAGAAGGTCGCGCCGGAGAGCGCCCCGCCTCGTCCCTCCAGTTTGTCTGCGGGGGGGCACGAGACGCGACACTCCGCTTCTGCTGTGCTCTTTTAGAAGACGAACTCGACGGCTGGGACTGCCCTCGCTCAGCAGCCCCAGTGACGCGCACTTTGAGAGGGATAAACTTATGAAAAGCAGCCGCCTGTTTTTTCTCTTCCTGGAACCTCTCAGTGACAGTGTGAAGAGCGTCACCGAAGAGGCCCGCAGGCGAAACAGGAGCATTTAATAGGAGAGATTTATCTTTTTCTTTCATAGAGTCAAGTCAAGTCAAGTCAAATATATTTATATAGCGCTTTTCACAATACAGATTGTATCAAAGCTGCTTCACAGTATCAATCAAAACAACTTAATGTTTGTTTATTACTGGAAAAAAGACATCCAAGTTTGGTAGAGCTGATCAATGGTATGATTGGTTAATTAATTTGAATATCCCCAACTGAGCAAGCCAAAGGCAACAGTGGCAAGGAACCGAAAAACTCCATCCAGTGACCTAATGGTGTCCTAACACCCCATCAGGTGACCCAATGGAGAAAAAAAACCTTGGGAGAACCCAGGCTCAGTCGGGGGCCAGTTCTCCTCTGGCGTTTATGAACTAGAGGCCGAATTTACAGTAACTGTAAGATAAAAAATTTATATGAATGCCTGGCTAAATAGATGCGTCTTCAGTCTAGTTTTAAACTGGGAGAGCGAGTCTGAGCAACGAACAATATCAGGAAGGCTATTCCAGAGCTTCGGAGCTAAATGTGAAAATGCTCTGCCTCCTTTGGTGGATCTGGATATCCTAGGAATGACCAGAAACCTCGAATCTAGTGATCTTAAAGAGCGCGATGGATTGTAAGGCGATAGAAGATCCGTTAAATAGACTGGAGCTAAACCATTTAGAGCTTTATAAGTCAAAAGCAATACCTTGTAATTAATACGGAACTTTATAGGTAACCAATGAAGTGATGATAAAATCGGTGTTATATGATCATATTTTCTTAATCTAGTAAGAACTCTAGCGGCTGCATTTTGGACTAACTGTAGCTTGTTTATTGAAGATGCAGGACAACCAGCTAATAAAGCATTACAGTAATCTAGTCTCGAGGTCATGAATGCATGAACTAACTTTTCTGCATCAGAGACTGATAGCATATTACGTAGCTTAGCAATGTTTCTAAGGTGGAAAAAGGCTGTTTTTGTAACATATGAAATATGCTTTTCAAAAGACAGGTTGCAGTCTAATGTAACACCCAGGTCTTTTACTGTAGCGGATAGAGTAACAGGGCATCCTACTATGTTAAAGTCGTGCTGTGAAAGGTTTTGTGGACGGTTTTTAGAACCGATAAGTATTACCTCTGTCTTGTCTGGATTTAATAAAAGAAAATTATGCGTCATCCAATCTTTTATATCTTTAACACAGTCTGTCAATTTGGATAATTTAGCGTATTCATCTGGCCGTGAGGAAATATATATTTGAGTGTCATCAGCATAACAATGGAAACTAATTCCATGTTTCCTTAGAATATTACCAAGTGGCAGCATATATATTGAGAATAATAAAGGGCCTAACACAGATCCCTGCGGCACTCCATAGTTTGCCGAAGTTATAATCGATTTTTCTCCATTTAAGTAGACGAAATGGTAGCGGTCAGATAAGTATGACCTGAACCAGCTTAATGCTTGTCCTTGAACACCAGTGTAATTTTGTAGTCGATCTAAGAGTATTGTGTGATCTATAGTATCGAACGCAGCACTAAGATCAAGTAAAACTAGTACTGAGATACAGCCTTGGTCCGAAGCTAAAAGTAAATCATTTGTGATTCTAACAAGCGCAGTTTCAGTGCTATGATGTGGCCTGAATCCAGACTGAAACTTTTCATAGATGTCGTTTTCTTGCAAGAAAGAGCCGAGTTGAGCGGACACAACTTTTTCTAATATTTTTGACATAAATGGAAGATTCGAAATGGGTCTGTAATTTGCTAGGTTATTTGGATCTAATTGTGGTTTCTTAATAAGAGGTTTTATAACTGCCAGCTTGAACGTTCTTGGAACATGACCTAAAGATAAAGATGAGTTAATAATATTGAGAAGAGGCTCTTCCACTACAGGTAACACTTCTTTCAGTAGTTCAGTTGGTATAGGATCTAATAAACATGTTGTTGTTTTAGATGAAGTGATAAGTTTATTTAACTCTTTTTGTTCTATGGTTGTAAAGCATTGTAATTGTTCTTGCGGGGTGATAATTGCGGCCGAATTATAAGGCGCGAGCAAAGATCGAACGTTTACGATTTTGATTCTGATGCTTTCAATTTTCTCGGTGAAGAAGTTCATGAAATCATTACTACTAAACTGTAACGAGGTATTTTGTTCAGACGACGTCTGTTTATTTGTTAGTCTAGCCACGGTATTAAATAAAAACCTTGGATTATTTCGGTTGTTTTCTATTAATTTGCTGAGGTGCTCAGCCCTGGCCGTTTTAAGTGCCTTTTTATAAAGTGACATACTGTCTTTCCACGCGATTCTAAAGACCTCTAAATTAGTTTTTTTCCATTTACGCTCTAAATTACGGGTTTCTCTCTTTAAAACATACGTAGTATTATTGTACCATGGTGCTATACTTTTTTCTCTGACCTTTTTTAATCTAATGGGTGCAACAATATCCAATGTTCTAGAGAGAATGTTGCTCATAGTGCTAGTTAGTTCGTCTAATTCATCTGTTTGTTTGGGTTCAGGCAGCAGCTGAGACAGATCAGATAAGCTATTTGAGAAATGATCTATGGTGGATGGACGAATTGTTCTACCTGGTCGATAACGTGGCGCAGCATGACATATTACAGCAGTGCGTAATATGCAAGTTACCAAGTAGTGGTCAGTGACATCATCACTTTGTGGAATGATATCTATATCGGTTGGATCGGTTCCATATGATATAATTAAATCGAGTGTATGATTAAGACGATGAGTTGGTCCGGTGACGTTTTGCTTGACCCCGAAGGAGTTTAATAAATCTGTAAACGCAGCCCCTAACGCATCATTTAAATTATCTACGTGTATGTTAAAATCTCCAACAATTAATGCTTTATCGACGTTGACCAAAAGATCTGATAGAAAGTCAGCAAACTCTTTTAGGAAATTGGCGTAAGGCCCTGGAGGTCTGTATACGGTAGCCAATGCTAGAGATAATAGGGATTTTTTTCTTACATCTAAGAGCATAACATTTAGCACAAGCACTTCAAACGAATTAAACCTATGACGAGTTTTCTGAGTAACATTAAGGATATCTCTGTAGATTGTTGCAACACCGCCGCCACGACCGATCAGACGGGGCTCATGCTTATAACAGTATCCTGGCGGAGTAGACTCATTTAGACCGAAATAATCATTTGGTTTAAGCCAGGTTTCAGTAAGGCACAGAACATCGAAATTATTATCTGTGACCATTTCATTTACAATAACCGCCTTAGGTGTGAGCGATCTAATGTTTAGAAGACCTAGCTTTAGAAATTGTTTTTGTTCACTAATAGCGAGATTTTTTGTTTTAATAACAATTAGAGGTCCCAATCATAGAGGTTTGACTCAACCATAAATGCCTTTCTGTGGCCACCATGGCTGCCATAGACCGGCCAACAGATTTAGCTGTTTCCCTGGTGGCCCGGAGAGTGAGATCAGCAGTCTGCCTGAGCTCATTGATCATATCTGCCGAAATTTCTCCCCCCTCACACACATCTTTGAGCAGGTCAGCCTGATAAGCCTGCATAATGGCCATTGTATGCAAACATGCAGCCGCCTGCCCAGCCGCCGAGTAAGCCTTCCCCACCAGCACAGAAGTATTTTTCAGTGGTCTAGAAGGAAGAGCTGGTGCTTTAAGCGAAGATGCCGAGGCAGGAGAGAGATAGCTCGCGAGCGTCTCCTCCGCCTTCGGCATCGTCACATATCCAGCAGACTTTGCACCAAAAATATTACCATAAGCATTGGATTGATTGGTATATATTCTGCTCGAAACCGGTCTAACCCAGGTCTTTGAAACCTCAGCATGAAGGTCTGGGAAGAACGGTAAGCACCGGCGAGAAGGCTGAGGACGTGCAGTGAGAAATCTATCATCTAGTTTGCTTTTATTTCTAGATTCTTGTTTATCAGTTGGCCATTCAATACTGAGTTTTTCAACAGCCCGAGATAACACATCCATTAAACCTTCTTCAGCAGTATAATGAAGTGAGCTAGTTTCCTCTGATGCCAAACTTTCGACATCCAGATCCTCAGAACTGGATAATCTAAGTTCCACATCATCGCGTGCCTCCACCCGGGCAGAAGTAACCGCCGCAGCGCGTGCTTCCAGAGCCGGGTGAGAGGCACTGGATCCCGCCGGAGAAAGCTGAGATAGGGCGGGGCCCGTCTCAGCGTCGCCGGTGAGATCCATCTGCGAACCCCAAGTCAAGCGCCGCCGCTCTGCCTCAACAGAAGCGGGACCCGAGCCCTGGGGAGCTCGCAACAAACCACTCTCCTCAAAGAGCGATCGCCGCGAGCGCAGAGTTCTCAAAGGAAAACGCTCCCTCGAGAGCCGACTGGGCATGCTGAACTCCCAAACAAGCTACACATAACTCGTGAGAATCCCTACCCGTGATGTAACGTGTACAGGGGGAACACACTTTCTATACTGCTCGCTCATTTTGGTTTTTTTATATATATATATATATATAGTGAAAACTCCTGACAAAATCAGACAAACACAATCGAAAGATATCAGACACACACAGAGCGCTGCTGAAGTAACAGAAGCTGGTGGCTTGTGTATTCAGGGGATATTTATAGCTTCCTGGTCGGTGACGTCACCCGCTGTGACGCTCCATTGACTGATTTCATTCATGCTTCAGACACGCTACGCTGGGGGGCGTTCCCACTGCGATTACACGCAGCGGTAGTCCCTGAAGGGGAACTTGACTTAAAGTCAATCTGAAAGATAGTTCATAAAAATAAAACACAGAATTACATATGAGGAACATAGACTCCCTGTGTTATACCACCGGTCACAATTGTAACCGTCTTCATTTATCTGTAGTTTGACAACAGAATAAAGCATGTATTCATTTAATTTCAATGTGTATGTATAGATAACCCTTTCATGATGATATGTGAAAAAAAATGTATGAGCTTTTCAAAAAGGAACTTAGTATTCTTATCTGTCCTTTCAGAGCTTTGATGTCATCCTTCCGTTAAGATGGCAGCACCAGGAAATAAATGTGTGTAGTCACATGACCGAACAAACTAATCATGTTAGACCTGCCATAAACTCATATAGACCTCTTACATTTTCATTATATATGAATATGTGCCTCATAATATGAGTTACTTTTCAATTCCATACTAAAATATGCAAGGAAAAGTTGTGGTCACAATTTGACCAGTGGGATTAAAATCATCCCTAGTGTATTTAAGTCCTCAGTTTCCTATTCCATTGTCTAGTATCATTGATTTTTTGTGGTTGTTTTACATTAGTCTCCAGCGATCTCCTGAGTTTTAGTTTGTGAATTATAATAGAGTATTATGTTTGTACTTCTTCGTCATGCACTTTCTATCAGTGCTTAAAAATCGGTTCATCAGCAAAATCAGTTTCTGTTCTGCGTTCCTTCTATAACATTACAGTTCTGAAAACTGACTCGATAAAATACCAGTTAATAACATTATTTCTTTTGTTTGTTTTTGGTCACATTTGTCAGCTAAACATTAATTTAGTGTTTCCCATTAATTACATAGACTCTGGCGGTCTGCTATAGTCTAATCTGTGCCGCCACAGTTTTATAAAGAACCGAAAATATAATATATAGAAGTATAGTATACTATAGTAGTGTTTTGCGCCATTGCTTTGGAAAAGTCTCTGTCGAACAAACTAAAATCGAAAGAATGATAAGGCTTTGTGCACCCTTATCAAATCACATAAGACTGTGAAAGTATCTGTTTGCACTGCATGTTTCAAATCGAAGTGCGCACTTTGCTCAGTTCACAGTGAATGAATGCAGTGAACTCCATCTCTGCATGTGCTATGAGTTTAGCATGCATTTGGGAACGTAACAGGCACCAATGTTCCAAACATTTTATGGGCAGATACTGCATTTTCACTATTTGTATCCCTTAAGGTGGGTACATTTTGCTATTATAAACGGGTTAAAAATTACAGAGTGAGAGAGAACAAGTCCTAAGAACTAGGATAGCACGACAGATGGAGTTGAGACAGTCCCTCTCTAATGCTGGACAGGGCACATTGACAGTCCTCATTAGAAGTCTGCAATCTGGACAGCACATCAACACAAGATCATTAAAAACCAGCCCTCAGTCCACATGCTCACTTACATCACAAGTACCTACAGAAGGCCCGTGTAAATTATTCACGGTGATAAATACTCTATAAGGATGACACGAAGCAAAGGAAATTATCACAATCTCCTGAAAATCACCTTCAGGCAAAACTTGTTCATGACTGGAAGCAGCAGGTAATGACACAGCAGAGGAAAGGACCTGAATGAGACACCTGTTCTAATTAGACATCCCTTCCCCAGGCTGTAAAAAGAAAGACGGTGGTCACGACATCTGCCCGTCAACTTCAAACCACGCTGGGCACCTAATGAAGCATGCTGACCCCCGCACATCTGTCCCACTGTTTCCACAAACACTCAGTGCACTCTGGAAAATGTAGTTCATACATGACCTATGACCATCTGCAGGATGAAATATGCTCTGCGCTGTCGACATCAAGGTGACTTTGAAGATGGCCCCAAGCCAATTTAACTTCCTTATGTTAATCGAAGAATTCGGTTTTATTGAGCTATTAAAATCCCTGTGAATGTCAGGGGAAGAACTGAGAGGGTGACTCACTAAAATTCAGCGTTCCTGCGGGGGTCTTTGGCTGGAGAGGGGGCCGTCAGAAGGGAAAGGAGAGCATCTGTTCTCAGAACTCAGGACATTATGTAGGCGGAGGAAGAGGGATTGTGGAGGCTAAAGGATTTTGGAGAGAGAGGTTTCTCAGACTCATATATTGGGCTTCATGAGGATGTGATGATTCCAGCCAGGTTCATTACACTTAATGAGATCTAGTTCCCTCCTAACAGCTCACTGCAATTCCAAAGTTCAGAGCAGCATCTATTATCCAAAAAATGCAGTATGGTTTGAAACTCTTACTAATATCTTCTCAAACTGAATTACTAGGTAAAAAAATTAACCCACCAATAGTAACTAGTAAAGATACAATAACCTGTTAAAGAGCAAAAAATGTTTTTACAGAAAAATGCTACATTCAATAATATATGAAATGAGTCAATATTCACAGTGTTGACCCTTCTTTTTCATAACATCTGCAATTCGCTCTAGCATGCTGGATATCAGCTTCTGGGCCAAATCCTGACTGAATGCAATCCATTCTTGCCTTAGAGTGCTTAGAGTTAATCATAATTTGTGGACTTATGCTTTTCCACTTGCCTTTTGAGGACTGACCAAAGGTTCTCTATGGGATTAAGAACTGGGCAGCCTATTAATACTAGGCATTTCAATGTAATGATTTCCAAGTCACTTCATTATCACTCTATTCACATTATACACTTTTCTTGGATGTTGAAATTCACAGAGGAACTTGAAGTGTGCTGTAAACTGCTAGAGCAAGCGATAGACAAGTATTTCAATGTTGAGCAGCAAGCTTATTGGCTACTGATACAGCGGGGAACCAATCAGCTGTGCCCTGTAGATAATGATGTGATTGCAAGCAGATTGAGTTGAGGACTTATCGGCCCGTGCCATCTAGAGTTTCATGACAAAACTTCGTATGATTGGATGTTGTAAAATTTACAAGCACCAATTTGCCATCTCATAATAATTTAAACAAAGTCACTGTATCTTATGGTTAACCACAGCTGCTGTTTTTTTTTTACAGTGACACATCATAAACCAAACTATCTATTTGAGATACTGTAGATACAACTAGTTTTAAAGTTCAAAAGTCACAAGACCTCACTGACAACCTCATACAAAAGTCATATCAGAATGATCGTATCGTACAGTATATGTGCTGACGGGGCGTGAACAACACCATAGTGTTGAAACTATCAGTGGGAAACTGGAATTTTGTTGAGCCCTGCGTTTATTAAAGAATCATGGTGGAAGCAAATTCAAATTGATTATAAATTATGAATGTTGAATGTACAATTTAGTTTGCAGACATTTTATGAGCTGTTGATGAAAAATAGCCTGTCAGAAAATGATTATGAAGTGACAAAACTACGGGCCTCATAATTTTCTGTGGCAGCACGAGAATGACAATATTGCATAAAACATCAATTACACACTTAGTTGCTCTTCATTTTGATTTACTAGAAGAAAAAAAGGCTTCCTGTCTTCATCAGAACCTTAAAAAGAGAAGAATAAGATTTATGTTTCCCAAGGGTGCATTTATTTGATCAAAATACAGTAAAAACAGTACAACTTTTCAATATGTAAACATTTTAAAATATTATTCTTGTGAGGCCAAGGCAATTTTCAGCATCATACTCCAGACTTCAGTGTCACACGATCCTTCAAAAATCATTCTAATATGCTGATTTTCTGATCAAGAAACAATTGCTTATTACTATCAATGTTGAACCTTTTGTGGAAATCTTTTGTAACATTATAAATGTCATTAATGTCGTTTTTGATCAATTTAATACACAGTTGATGAATAAAAGTACCAATTTCTTTAAAAATATCTTACTGATCCAAAACCTTTATATGAATATTGTTGGATTCATTCATTGATTATAGTAAATATTTACTAAGTGATTTCATCACCTTATCAGTTCAAGTCTCATCTGAGTTTCATGATGTTACAGGGCATTCCAGACAAACATATTGTGTCAAGTAGTGAACGTGTACAGATATCCTCTACTGAACAAATAGGGTCACTATATGTACACATGTGTGTGAATGTGAACACAGTACTGTCAGTAATGGCTAAACTCAAGCAGGAGTATTTATACAGTGCTCACCTCAGTTTGTTGTGGTGCTGCAAGGTCAATGAGAAACGTCTCGGTTACGTATGTAACCCTAGTTCCCTGATAGGGAACGAGACGCTGCGTCAAACGCTGCGGGAACGCCCCTGCGTTGTGCGTCATGAAGCACGTATGGAATCAGCCCAATGGAGAGATGAAACGTCATAGGCGGGTGACGTCATCGACCAGGAAACTATAAAGCACCCCAAAAACACAAGCGCATTAGCTTCTGATAGGCTTGAAGGAAGCGCTAACGGGAGTGCCGGGAGTATGGCGGAGCGACGCAGCGTCTCGTTCCCTATCAGGGAACTAGGGTTACATACGTAACCGAGACGTTCCCTTTCAAGGGAACTTCGAGCTGCGTCAAACGCTGCGGGAACGCGAATACCCACGTCGCCATAGGACCAAATGACCGTCATGTGAGACTAGCGCACAGAGGACGAGAGCACCTGTGCCCCAGGGGTAGAGCTTAAGTCTAGGTCATAGAACTTAATAAAAGTATGCGGTGAAGACCATCCAGCCGCATCACAAACATCACTCAGGGAAACCCCCGACAAAAGAGCTTTAGAAGCAGCCATACTCCTGGTAGAGTGAGCTCGGACAACCAAAGGTGAAGGCTGGCCAGCCGACTCATAAGCAAGTGAGATAGCCTCAACCACCCACTTGCTCATTCTCTGTTTAGACGCCGGACACCCTTTCCTGGGTGGCCCGAAACATACAAAAAGTTGTTCTGATTTCCTCCACAGGGCAGCTCTGTGGACATAAGCGTCTAATGCCCTAACAGGGCAGAGTGAATTAAGTTTCTCCTGGTCCGATGACATAAATGGAGGAGGACAGAAAGCCTGCAGAACCGTAGGTCTAACAATATTAGTAGGAACCTTAGGAACGTAACCTGGTCTAGGATGCAGAAAAGCTTTAACCATGCCAGGTGCAAATTCCAGGCACGAGGGTGAAACCGACAGAGCCTGCAAATCTCCGATTCTTTTTAGTGAAGAGATAGCAAGCAAAAAGATAGTCTTAAAAGTGAGAAACTTCTCGGGAACTTCTTCGATAGGTTCAAAAGGAGCTAGGGAAAGACCTTCTAATACAATGGCCAGATCCCAAGTCGGCACCCTCGTACGAACTGCTGGCCTCAGCCTCAAAGTGCCACGGAGGAAACGAGTTATAAGCGGGTGTCTCCCAAGAGAAACTCCACTGAAAGGGACGTGGTAAGCAGCTAGTGCCGCCACATACACCTTTAGTGTGGAGGGGGATAACCCTGTGGAGAAGCGCTCCTGCAGGAATTCCAGCACTGCACCCACTGGGCAGTTAACTGGGTCCTGCAGGTGTTCTCCACACCAAGAAGTGAAAAGTTTCCACTTCAAGGCATAAAGCTTCCTCGTGGATGGAGCTCTGGAGTTAAGAATGGTCTCAACAACCTCGGTTGAGAGACCGGAGTCTATGAGCTGGGCCCCCTCAGAGGCCAAGCCCACAGTTTCCACAATTCTGGGCGGGGGTGAAGTATCGTGCCCCCCGCCTGGGAGAGTAGATCCCTCCTGACCGGGAGCTCCAAAGGAGAACCGTCCAGGAGAGAAATCAGGTCCGCAAACCATACTCGGGCCGGCCAGAACGGGGCTACTAGTAGTAGACTGACCCCGTCCCGGCGGACCCTCTCCAGAACTCCTGGTAACAGAGCAATCGGGGGAAAGGCGTACAGACGTGACCTCGGCCACGGCTGCACCATAGCATCCAACCCCAGGGGGGCTGGAAGAGTGATGGAGAACCACCGATGACAATGAGTGGTCTCCTTGGAAGCGAATAGGTCCACCTCGGCGCGACCGAAACTCAACCAAAGGAGCTCCACCACCTCGGGGTGGAGTCTCCATTCCCCTGGCCTCGGCCCCTGCCTCGACAGGGAGTCTGCTACCACATTCAAATACCCAGGGAGATACATTGCTCTCAGAGATAGTAGCTTCCCTTGGGACCACAGGAGGATCTGACGGGCCAACTTGTAAAGCCAGCGAGACCGCAGGCCCCCCTGATGATTTATATAAGAGACCACCGACGTGTTGTCTGATTGAACTAACACATGATGGCCTCTCAGGTCTGTTAGGAAGTGTTTCAGAGCCTGAAACACAGCCAACATCTCTAGACAATTTATGTGCCACGAAAGATGATGATCCTGCCACAGACCTTGGGCTGGGCGACCACTCATGACCGCCCCCCACCCTGTGAGGGAAGCATCCGTCGTTAGCGTTATGCGACGACAAAGAGCCCCCAGCACAGGACCTTTGGCTAGGAACCAAGTTTCTCTCCACATGACCAGAGCACGAAGGCAGCGCCGCGTGACTTTGAACGTGCGGAGCGGATTTCCCCTCGGGGAGAATCCCTTGGTCCTGAGCCACCACTGTAGCGGTCTCATGTACAACAGGCCGCAAGGTATAACGTTGGACGCTGCTGCCATCAGACCCAACAGTCTCTGAAACTGCTTGACAGTGAGTAGCTGGCCTAGCTTCACTTGTTTCACAGCTGAGAGAATCGAAGCGATGCGGGTCGGAGAGAGTCGCGCCCGCATCGATACCGAATCCCAAACGACACCCAGAAAAGTGGTCTTCTGGGAAGGAGATAATACACTTTTCTTTGCGTTCAGCCTCAACCCCAACTTTCTGATATGAGCTAGGACGACATCTCGATGCCGAACCGCCACGTGAAAGTGCGGGGAGATAAAGCTAGGCCAAACGGAAGAACCCTGTACTGGTACGCCTCGCCCCCGAAGGCGAACCTCAGGAACTTCCTGTGTTGTGGAAGGATGGACACATGGAAGTATGCGTCCTTCAGATCTATCGTGACAAACCAGTCCTCGGACCTGATTTGAGACACGATCTGCTTGATAGTGAGCATCTTGAATTTTAGCTTCCCTACCGAGCGATTCAATATGCGCAGGTCTAAAATTGGACGCAACCCCCCATCCTTCTTTGGAACGATGAAATATCGGCTGTAATAACCTGACTCCAAACTGGGAGGAGGAACCCGTTCTATAGCCTCTTTTTGAAGGAGCGTTTTCACCTCTTGTTCCAATACCAGAGCCTGCTCGGGGCCCACCACTGTGTGCAGAACCCCTCTGAATTTTGGTGGACGACACCTGAACTGGATAGCATAACCCTTTTCTACTGTCTGCAGGACCCAATGAGATATTTTTGGAAGGCTTTTCCACTCTGCCAGAAATTCTACTAAGGGTACCAGCCTCTCGAGACTGGCCTCTGGTGTAACTTGAGCAGCAGACGCAGCGCCCTGTAACGGCGCACCGGCAGGGAACAACTGGTCTGACCGCTCTGAGACCCTCCTCAGAGGGAGCGAGCGTCCCTCGGGAAAGCGCTCGCTGGGATCGTCTGTGCCCCGGCATAAAGGCGGGGTTGGCAGAACGAGCCCCTGAGGGCACCGAGGAGGAATGGGCACCGTAAAAAGAGGTGAACACCTTTCCGCCTCGGTGGGGACCACCCTCAGCATCCTGAACGGCTTGGCGTCAGGACTTCTTCTTAGCCGAAGCCTTCTTAGCCAATATAACTGTCCTCAGATCAGTTCTACTGGGAGAAGGCTTCGGCTGAGAGTGTCGCGGCTGAGCCCACTGTCCAGCAGGGGGAGCACGAGACGCGACACTCTGCCTCTGCTGCGCTCTATGTGATGAGCTCGAAGACGGCCGGGGCTGCTCCCGCCCAGCAGCCCCAGGGACATGAACTTTAAGGGGAAGAAACTTTTTAAAAGCTGCAGTTTGTTTCTTTTCTTCTTGGAATTTATCGATAACTGAATTCACAGCATCACCAAACAACCCCATGGGAGAAAGAGGAGCATCTAAAAGAAAAGCTTTTTCTCTCTCTTTAATATTAGTCTGATTTAACCACAAATGTCTTTCTGCGGCCACCAGAGCTGCCATAGAACGACCCATTAATTTGGCCGATTCTCTGGTGGCACGCAGGGATAAATCAGCAGCCTGACGCAGTTCGCGAACTACGTCAGTACTGACCTCCTCACTCTCACTCATGTCCCTTAGCAGATCAGCCTGGTATGCCTGCAAGATTGACATAGTATGCAGACATGACGCAGCCTGACCTGCTGCCGAATATGCTTTACCCACCAAAGCCGAAGTGTTTCTTAAAGGCTTGGTGGGTAATGCCGGTGCCTTAAAAGATGATGCTGCTTCGGGGGAGAGATGGCTCGCAAGCGTCTCTTCCACACGAGGCAACGCACCATAACCATGAGCCTTGGCTCCCATAATATTAGCGTATGTTGAAGTCTGGGGACTAAACACTCTATATGACACCGGTTTTCTCCATGATTTCGACACCTCGGTGTGGAGATCATGGAAAAACGGCAGGCACCGGCGTGGAGGCTGCACACGTGACGGCAAAAATCTCTCATCCAACTTTGATTTAGAAACAGACTCCTGTCTAGTCACTGGCCATTCAATATTAAGTTTTTCAACAGCTCTTGTTAACACCTCCAAAAGCTCATCACTCTCAGGAGTGTGGGGTGGCGAATCCTCCACATCTCCCTCAACACTAACAACATCAAGTTCCTCAGAACTGGATAGCATTGGTGCCTCAGCCCGAGCGGAAGAAACCGCAGCGCGTGCTTCCGAACCCGGGACTGAGGCACTGGATCTCACAGGTGAAGGGAGAGATAAGGCAGAGCCCGTCTCAAACCCCGCTGTGAGATCCATCTGCGATCCCCACGATAAGCGCCGCCGCTCTGCCTCGGCAGAAGCGGGACCCGAACCGCGGGGAGCGCGCACCGAACCGCTCTCCTCAAAGAGCGACCGGCGGGAGCGGAGCGTCCTTAACGGCAAACGCTCGCAATGCTCACAGTCTGCTCCCTCGAGAGCAAACTGGGCATGCTGAACTCCCAAACAAACAACACAAAGATCATGTGTATCCCCGCTCGTTAAATAACGCGAGCAGGGAGGAACACACTTTCTAAACTGCTGTTCGTCCGCCATAATCTCTCAATATATATATATATAGGGATAAATTGTTTGTGTGGTGCAGGGTATGTAAGACAGACAATATCACACAGGGACAGATTCACATGTAGCGCGACTGAAAGCACAGAAGCTAATGCGCTTGTGTTTTTGGGGTGCTTTATAGTTTCCTGGTCGATGACGTCACCCGCCTATGACGTTTCATCTCTCCATTGGGCTGATTCCATACGTGCTTCATGACGCACAACGCAGGGGCGTTCCCGCAGCGTTTGACGCAGCTCGAAGTTCCCTTGAAAGGGAAATGTTTTTACAGAAAAATGCTACATTCAATAATATATGAAATGAGTCAATATTCACAGTGTTGACCCTTCTTTTTCATAACATCTGCAATTCGCTCTAGCATGCTGGATATCAGCTTCTGGGCCAAATCCTGACTGAATGCAATCCATTCTTGCCTTAGAGTGCTTAGAGTTAATCATAATTTGTGGACTTATGCTTTTCCACTTGCCTTTTGAGGACTGACCAAAGGTTCTCTATGGGATTAAGAACTGGGCAGCCTATTAATACTAGGCATTTCAATGTAATGATTTCCAAGTCACTTCATTATCACTCTATTCACATTATACACTTTTCTTGGATGTTGAAATTCACAGAGGAACTTGAAGTGTGCTGTAAACTGCTAGAGCAAGCGATAGACAAGTATTTCAATGTTGAGCAGCAAGCTTATTGGCTACTGATACAGCGGGGAACCAATCAGCTGTGCCCTGTAGATAATGATGTGATTGCAAGCAGATTGAGTTGAGGACTTATCGGCCCGTGCCATCTAGAGTTTCATGACAAAACTTCGTATGATTGGATGTTGTAAAATTTACAAGCACCAATTTGCCATCTCATAATAATTTAAACAAAGTCACTGTATCTTATGGTTAACCACAGCTGCTGTTTTTTTTTTACAGTGACACATCATAAACCAAACTATCTATTTGAGATACTGTAGATACAACTAGTTTTAAAGTTCAAAAGTCACAAGACCTCACTGACAACCTCATACAAAAGTCATATCAGAATGATCGTATCGTACAGTATATGTGCTGACGGGGCGTGAACAACACCATAGTGTTGAAACTATCAGTGGGAAACTGGAATTTTGTTGAGCCCTGCGTTTATTAAAGAATCATGGTGGAAGCAAATTCAAATTGATTATAAATTATGAATGTTGAATGTACAATTTAGTTTGCAGACATTTTATGAGCTGTTGATGAAAAATAGCCTGTCAGAAAATGATTATGAAGTGACAAAACTACGGGCCTCATAATTTTCTGTGGCAGCACGAGAATGACAATATTGCATAAAACATCAATTACACACTTAGTTGCTCTTCATTTTGATTTACTAGAAGAAAAAAAGGCTTCCTGTCTTCATCAGAACCTTAAAAAGAGAAGAATAAGATTTATGTTTCCCAAGGGTGCATTTATTTGATCAAAATACAGTAAAAACAGTACAACTTTTCAATATGTAAACATTTTAAAATATTATTCTTGTGAGGCCAAGGCAATTTTCAGCATCATACTCCAGACTTCAGTGTCACACGATCCTTCAAAAATCATTCTAATATGCTGATTTTCTGATCAAGAAACAATTGCTTATTACTATCAATGTTGAACCTTTTGTGGAAATCTTTTGTAACATTATAAATGTCATTAATGTCGTTTTTGATCAATTTAATACACAGTTGATGAATAAAAGTACCAATTTCTTTAAAAATATCTTACTGATCCAAAACCTTTATATGAATATTGTTGGATTCATTCATTGATTATAGTAAATATTTACTAAGTGATTTCATCACCTTATCAGTTCAAGTCTCATCTGAGTTTCATGATGTTACAGGGCATTCCAGACAAACATATTGTGTCAAGTAGTGAACGTGTACAGATATCCTCTACTGAACAAATAGGGTCACTATATGTACACATGTGTGTGAATGTGAACACAGTACTGTCAGTAATGGCTAAACTCAAGCAGGAGTATTTATACAGTGCTCACCTCAGTTTGTTGTGGTGCTGCAAGGTCAATGAGAAACGTCTCGGTTACGTATGTAACCCTAGTTCCCTGATAGGGAACGAGACGCTGCGTCAAACGCTGCGGGAACGCCCCTGCGTTGTGCGTCATGAAGCACGTATGGAATCAGCCCAATGGAGAGATGAAACGTCATAGGCGGGTGACGTCATCGACCAGGAAACTATAAAGCACCCCAAAAACACAAGCGCATTAGCTTCTGATAGGCTTGAAGGAAGCGCTAACGGGAGTGCCGGGAGTATGGCGGAGCGACGCAGCGTCTCGTTCCCTATCAGGGAACTAGGGTTACATACGTAACCGAGACGTTCCCTTTCAAGGGAACTTCGAGCTGCGTCAAACGCTGCGGGAACGCGAATACCCACGTCGCCATAGGACCAAATGACCGTCATGTGAGACTAGCGCACAGAGGACGAGAGCACCTGTGCCCCAGGGGTAGAGCTTAAGTCTAGGTCATAGAACTTAATAAAAGTATGCGGTGAAGACCATCCAGCCGCATCACAAACATCACTCAGGGAAACCCCCGACAAAAGAGCTTTAGAAGCAGCCATACTCCTGGTAGAGTGAGCTCGGACAACCAAAGGTGAAGGCTGGCCAGCCGACTCATAAGCAAGTGAGATAGCCTCAACCACCCACTTGCTCATTCTCTGTTTAGACGCCGGACACCCTTTCCTGGGTGGCCCGAAACATACAAAAAGTTGTTCTGATTTCCTCCACAGGGCAGCTCTGTGGACATAAGCGTCTAATGCCCTAACAGGGCAGAGTGAATTAAGTTTCTCCTGGTCCGATGACATAAATGGAGGAGGACAGAAAGCCTGCAGAACCGTAGGTCTAACAATATTAGTAGGAACCTTAGGAACGTAACCTGGTCTAGGATGCAGAAAAGCTTTAACCATGCCAGGTGCAAATTCCAGGCACGAGGGTGAAACCGACAGAGCCTGAAAATCTCCGATTCTTTTTAGTGAAGAGATAGCAAGCAAAAAGATAGTCTTAAAAGTGAGAAACTTCTCGGGAACTTCTTCGATAGGTTCAAAAGGAGCTAGGGAAAGACCTTCTAATACAATGGCCAGATCCCAAGTCGGCACCCTCGTACGAACTGCTGGCCTCAGCCTCAAAGTGCCACGGAGGAAACGAGTTATAAGCGGGTGTCTCCCAAGAGAAACTCCACTGAAAGGGACGTGGTAAGCAGCTAGTGCCGCCACATACACCTTTAGTGTGGAGGGGGATAACCCTGTGGAGAAGCGCTCCTGCAGGAATTCCAGCACTGCACCCACTGGGCAGTTAACTGGGTCCTGCAGGTGTTCTCCACACCAAGAAGTGAAAAGTTTCCACTTCAAGGCATAAAGCTTCCTCGTGGATGGAGCTCTGGAGTTAAGAATGGTCTCAACAACCTCGGTTGAGAGACCGGAGTCTATGAGCTGGGCCCCCTCAGAGGCCAAGCCCACAGTTTCCACAATTCTGGGCGGGGGTGAAGTATCGTGCCCCCCGCCTGGGAGAGTAGATCCCTCCTGACCGGGAGCTCCAAAGGAGAACCGTCCAGGAGAGAAATCAGGTCCGCAAACCATACTCGGGCCGGCCAGAACGGGGCTACTAGTAGTAGACTGACCCCGTCCCGGCGGACCCTCTCCAGAACTCCTGGTAACAGAGCAATCGGGGGAAAGGCGTACAGACGTGACCTCGGCCACGGCTGCACCATAGCATCCAACCCCAGGGGGGCTGGAAGAGTGATGGAGAACCACCGATGACAATGAGTGGTCTCCTTGGAAGCGAATAGGTCCACCTCGGCGCGACCGAAACTCAACCAAAGGAGCTCCACCACCTCGGGGTGGAGTCTCCATTCCCCTGGCCTCGGCCCCTGCCTCGACAGGGAGTCTGCTACCACATTCAAATACCCAGGGAGATACATTGCTCTCAGAGATAGTAGCTTCCCTTGGGACCACAGGAGGATCTGACGGGCCAACTTGTAAAGCCAGCGAGACCGCAGGCCCCCCTGATGATTTATATAAGAGACCACCGACGTGTTGTCTGATTGAACTAACACATGATGGCCTCTCAGGTCTGTTAGGAAGTGTTTCAGAGCCTGAAACACAGCCAACATCTCTAGACAATTTATGTGCCACGAAAGATGATGATCCTGCCACAGACCTTGGGCTGGGCGACCACTCATGACCGCCCCCCACCCTGTGAGGGAAGCATCCGTCGTTAGCGTTATGCGACGACAAAGAGCCCCCAGCACAGGACCTTTGGCTAGGAACCAAGTTTCTCTCCACATGACCAGAGCACGAAGGCAGCGCCGCGTGACTTTGAACGTGCGGAGCGGATTTCCCCTCGGGGAGAATCCCTTGGTCCTGAGCCACCACTGTAGCGGTCTCATGTACAACAGGCCGCAAGGTATAACGTTGGACGCTGCTGCCATCAGACCCAACAGTCTCTGAAACTGCTTGACAGTGAGTAGCTGGCCTAGCTTCACTTGTTTCACAGCTGAGAGAATCGAAGCGATGCGGGTCGGAGAGAGTCGCGCCCGCATCGATACCGAATCCCAAACGACACCCAGAAAAGTGGTCTTCTGGGAAGGAGATAATACACTTTTCTTTGCGTTCAGCCTCAACCCCAACTTTCTGATATGAGCTAGGACGACATCTCGATGCCGAACCGCCATCTGCTCGGTCTGGGCTAAAATCAACCAATCGTCGATGTAATTGAGAATACGAATGCCCTGAAGCCTCAGAGGCACTAGTGCTGCATCCATGCATTTCGTGAAAGTGCGGGGAGATAAAGCTAGGCCAAACGGAAGAACCCTGTACTGGTACGCCTCGCCCCCGAAGGCGAACCTCAGGAACTTCCTGTGTTGTGGAAGGATGGACACATGGAAGTATGCGTCCTTCAGATCTATCGTGACAAACCAGTCCTCGGACCTGATTTGAGACACGATCTGCTTGATAGTGAGCATCTTGAATTTTAGCTTCCCTACCGAGCGATTCAATATGCGCAGGTCTAAAATTGGACGCAACCCCCCATCCTTCTTTGGAACGATGAAATATCGGCTGTAATAACCTGACTCCAAACTGGGAGGAGGAACCCGTTCTATAGCCTCTTTTTGAAGGAGCGTTTTCACCTCTTGTTCCAATACCAGAGCCTGCTCGGGGCCCACCACTGTGTGCAGAACCCCTCTGAATTTTGGTGGACGACACCTGAACTGGATAGCATAACCCTTTTCTACTGTCTGCAGGACCCAATGAGATATTTTTGGAAGGCTTTTCCACTCTGCCAGAAATTCTACTAAGGGTACCAGCCTCTCGAGACTGGCCTCTGGTGTAACTTGAGCAGCAGACGCAGCGCCCTGTAACGGCGCACCGGCAGGGAACAACTGGTCTGACCGCTCTGAGACCCTCCTCAGAGGGAGCGAGCGTCCCTCGGGAAAGCGCTCGCTGGGATCGTCTGTGCCCCGGCATAAAGGCGGGGTTGGCAGAACGAGCCCCTGAGGGCACCGAGGAGGAATGGGCACCGTAAAAAGAGGTGAACACCTTTCCGCCTCGGTGGGGACCACCCTCAGCATCCTGAACGGCTTGGCGTCAGGACTTCTTCTTAGCCGAAGCCTTCTTAGCCAATATAACTGTCCTCAGATCAGTTCTACTGGGAGAAGGCTTCGGCTGAGAGTGTCGCGGCTGAGCCCACTGTCCAGCAGGGGGAGCACGAGACGCGACACTCTGCCTCTGCTGCGCTCTATGTGATGAGCTCGAAGACGGCCGGGGCTGCTCCCGCCCAGCAGCCCCAGGGACATGAACTTTAAGGGGAAGAAACTTTTTAAAAGCTGCAGTTTGTTTCTTTTCTTCTTGGAATTTATCGATAACTGAATTCACAGCATCACCAAACAACCCCATGGGAGAAAGAGGAGCATCTAAAAGAAAAGCTTTTTCTCTCTCTTTAATATTAGTCTGATTTAACCACAAATGTCTTTCTGCGGCCACCAGAGCTGCCATAGAACGACCCATTAATTTGGCCGATTCTCTGGTGGCACGCAGGGATAAATCAGCAGCCTGACGCAGTTCACGAACTACGTCAGTACTGACCTCCTCACTCTCACTCATGTCCCTTAGCAGATCAGCCTGGTATGCCTGCAAGATTGACATAGTATGCAGACATGACGCAGCCTGACCTGCTGCCGAATATGCTTTACCCACCAAAGCCGAAGTGTTTCTTAAAGGCTTGGTGGGTAATGCCGGTGCCTTAAAAGATGATGCTGCTTCGGGGGAGAGATGGCTCGCAAGCGTCTCTTCCACACGAGGCAAAGCACCATAACCATGAGCCTTGGCTCCCATAATATTAGCGTATGTTGAAGTCTGGGGACTAAACACTCTATATGACACCGGTTTTCTCCATGATTTCGACACCTCGGTGTGGAGATCATGGAAAAACGGCAGGCACCGGCGTGGAGGCTGCACACGTGACGGCAAAAATCTCTCATCCAACTTTGATTTAGAAACAGACTCCTGTCTAGTCACTGGCCATTCAATATTAAGTTTTTCAACAGCTCTTGTTAACACCTCCATAAGCTCATCACTCTCAGGAGTGTGGGGTGGCGAATCCTCCACATCTCCCTCAACACTAACAACATCAAGTTCCTCAGAACTGGATAGCTGCAGCATTGGTGCCTCAGCCCGAGCGGAAGAAACCGCAGCGCGTGCTTCCGAACCCGGGACTGAGGCACTGGATCTCACAGGTGAAGGGAGAGATAAGGCAGAGCCCGTCTCAAACCCCGCTGTGAGATCCATCTGCGATCCCCACGATAAGCGCCGCCGCTCTGCCTCGGCAGAAGCGGGACCCGAACCGCGGGGAGCGCGCACCGAACCGCTCTCCTCAAAGAGCGACCGGCGGGAGCGGAGCGTCCTTAACGGCAAACGCTCGCAATGCTCACAGTCTGCTCCCTCGAGAGCAAACTGGGCATGCTGAACTCCCAAACAAACAACACAAAGATCATGTGTATCCCCGCTCGTTAAATAACGCGAGCAGGGAGGAACACACTTTCTAAACTGCTGTTCGTCCGCCATAATCTCTCAATATATATATATATAGGGATAAATTGTTTGTGTGGTGCAGGGTATGTAAGACAGACAATATCACACAGGGACAGATTCACATGTAGCGCGACTGAAAGCACAGAAGCTAATGCGCTTGTGTTTTTGGGGTGCTTTATAGTTTCCTGGTCGATGACGTCACCCGCCTATGACGTTTCATCTCTCCATTGGGCTGATTCCATACGTGCTTCATGACGCACAACGCAGGGGCGTTCCCGCAGCGTTTGACGCAGCTCGAAGTTCCCTTGAAAGGGAACAACATCAGTCTCTCACTGCAGAGGAGTTAATAACTTTCTTCCCTGAATAAGCGAGATGAGTTGGCTAAGCTTTATAGGAAGCAAACGCACACTCCTGAAAGAGATTTTTATTCCCCAGGGAGAATGTGTGGAAAACCTAAGAAAAGGTGCTTAAATGAGCATTTGCAGACATGTTCAAAAGGCCATAAAGGTGAACTCTCCTCTGAGCTAGAAACTGGAAAGAACACCACAGAAATATACGGTAGAAGTTTACAATAAAATCCCATTAGTTAACATTAGTTAATGCATTAAATGAACCAAGAGCAATACATTTGTTACAGTATTTATCCATCTTTGTTAACGTTAGAGATTAGTGAATAAAAAATAGAACCGTTCATTGTTAGTTCATGACAGCTCAATTTCATTAAATAATGTTGATTACACATTTACAATCTTTTTTTGTTTTTTATAATATAACTAAGATTAATAAATGCTTTAAATATATTTTTTAATTGTTAATTCATGTTAACTAATGATGTAAACTAATGTTAACAAGTGGAACCTTATTGTAAAGGATTATTGAAAATAAAAATATAAATGGTAACTCTTTATAATCATGAATTATTAGACAAAAAAGGTGTTCAGACTAAATTCTGCCTGAATGTGTTGTTCCTGAAGCCACTGTAAAATGCAAAAAAACACACTTGTGAAAACACATTTTATCAGTAAATGCCTGTTCACGCCAAAATCGACAACTATAACTATTACGGAGATAACTATAACAATATCAATGTTAACGTCCACATCAATGGACGATAATGTTCTTTTTACTATAACTGAAGCTACTATAACTTCATAAACAGGAGCTTGAAGGGAATTCCAAAATTAAAATTTCTTTCATAATGCACTCACCCTCAAGTTGTTCCAAACCTGTATGAGTTTCTTTCTTATGCTGAACACAAAATACTATATTTTAAAGAATATGGGTAACAAAACACTTAATGGGCCCCATTTACTTCCATATAAAAATATATACTATGGAAGTAAATGACGACAGAATTTTCATCTTTGGGTAAACTATTCATTTAACTATAATTTTCAAGAACTGCATGCTCTTCAATAAAAACAATATTTATTAGGAGAGGAAAAGAGACATAGGATTTCCATTTATATCTTGATTTTATGTAGGTTTTTATTTTTTTATTTTTTTAGAATTTTAATTTAGATTTGAGCTTACCCGGCCAGATAAACCAGCTGAACATCAACTTGGCCGAGCTGGGAGTTTTTACAAGTTTAAACCAGTTTTTAAAAAGTTTGACCAGTTTAAACAAGCTCAGACTATAAACCAGCTAGCAAACGAGAATATTGAGGATTTTCTATTACTTTTTTTTAGGCAATTGGACTCATGAATTTCATCTGGTGGATGAAAAAACTTAAAAAAGACTCTAATTGAAGTAGGGACTGAAGCCATATGCAGAGTCCAAAATATCATAGAGACTTGGGTATAGACTTCACACCTTAGTAACACCATAGTAACATATTGGCAAGTTTTGTATGGGAAGAACGTAAAAGTGGGTTTTACTATAAAAAGCTTAACAGAACAGTAGTTCATGACATTAAGTATTTGAACATATATTAATGATCTAAGATTAGCTGGTGGTACATAAGATAAAGTAATGTTTATTACAAAGCAATTCCATGCATTGTATATATATTTACTGGTGTAGGGTATGGACCAATCAGACACATACTAATTATTCATTATATACAAAGGTTTATGAAACTCCTCATACAGCCCAAATGAACAAACACAAGGGCAGAAACAGTGTCGTGTTACAGGGCATGACAAGGAGATTTTACGACCTCCGAGGAATGTGGCCACATACTCAAGAGAGAGACTATGAAACAGAAACCCTCTTTAAAACAGACTTTGCTGCATTAATCATAGACTAACTGATCTATAAATGAACATGCATAAAACTGTGAAAGAAACAGTGTAAATGGTTTACTGTCTCGTGTACTATTAGGTATATATTATGGTATGTATCCTGGTATACAACAAACTAACGATCAATGTAACCTCACCTGTATAATGCCTCCTACCTAACTAATCCTCATTTAATGACTCACACTTTGATGTACATCACCTTCTTCTAGAATGCAGTGTGGATGTGTTATAGCTATTTTAGCATTAATGAAGGTATAATCTTGCTAGGGACAAAGAATCCATAAATCAACTAAGAGCCACTTTCCCTCTCAGACATGTCCCCTTTCTGATTGGTCAAGTTCAACCCTTAGGGGAGGATCTTCTCCAGGCCTTATTAGAGATAGTCCACATGTGACCTCCCTCTCTTAGTTCTTTCATCCAGCCGCAACACTGTTCTGGTGATTCTGGGGAGCCCCCTCCCCCTCCACGGGGGCCCCAGGGCCCAGCAGGCCTCGATTCCAACCAGATATGGGCTCAGGCAGGAGAGAGATGACTCTCTCACAAAGAACCAAGGACAATCTCAAGAGTTTTGGAACAAAGACTCCAACCAAAAACGACTCCAATCACCCATCCTTCCGACTTCCTCACTTCTCCTGGGTGCTCGGCGTGGCCTCAACAGAGTCCCAGGCCTTGACCAAACCAGCCATGCGTTCCTGGAGAAAGAGAACGCTCAACCAACTTCCACTTGACACTGTCGGAACCATCAACGACTTCAGTTTTCAACAACTTCAAGAATTGTTCCCATTACAAATGCAAGTATTCAATTCAATGAAATGTGAAAATGAAATTCTGATGGTTCTTCTCATAGACCCTCTTCCGGTTTCCAATTTCATCCTATAACTAACCTATTTATGTATTCATGTGTGTATGTTGTTTAGTTTATTTATATTCATATAAATATCTATATTTAGTTAATACAACTTGTACATAATATGTATTTGGTTCTGTTTTGTTTGCAATACAAGTCACTTTACGATCACGGTTTTTGCTACTGGCTCAAAGTACTGTACAGGCGAAGAAATAATTATTCTTCGGTGTCCATGGAAGATACCCTTTATTAGAATAAATTAATAATCAAAAGAGTTCGTTGGAAGAACTGATTAATTGATTGTAATATTAATTCAGCCACATCAAGTTAATCCAATTAACTGACCCAAATATTTATAATTAATAATAACAAGATTATTAATATTTCCAAAAAGCTGAGTTCCTTACACTGGATAATACATTTACATTACATTTTTACATGCCAGAATCACCTTATGTCACATCTGAATATATCATCATGCAATATGTCGCTTTGTGTGTGGGCTTGGGAAATAAAGAGCTTCTTTGTGATGGAAATTACAAAAAAAAGAAAGACAGAGGATGGTGGGAAAGGGAAAATGAAACCGTTTGCTGATAATAGCGAATGAAAAACCGCCAAAAGAGAGGTCGGCTCCTTCATCGAGACGAGATAGCAAACTTGTCCCCATTTCCTTTTAATGAGGACAGGGTGGCTACAGAGCACCCAGCGAGGAGACAAAGAGAAAGAGGATTTCTCAGATCAGCCTTCCCCTGAGTCCTATGCAGGGCAAGACTGATTCAGTGAACATGAAGGAGAAATGTGGATGTGCGGGCCTGCGGTGGCTGTTAAACGATTGGAGTTTGCGAATCTGCTGTTGGTAAACTGTTATGGAGGAGAAAAAGACTTGAGCCCTGCAGACCACAAAAAATACAAAGTCACTGTGATTTTATTTCCCTCTTTATCTACATCTTACTCGACCTGGCTTTCTTTTAATCTGTCTTCCTGTAACCTGTATGTACAACGGGATCCAAAGTAAAGTATCAAGCATATTGTGTGTATTGCCTACTGTCTGTCTTGAGGAGGTGGATTGATCAGTTGCAGGTGGCTGTTGATCTAAGCAGTGGAATGAGCTCTGGAAACTTAGAAGTATGTGTCAATAAATAATCACACAAATGTTCATTAGCAAACTAAACCCTTCTTCCAATGCATTTTTGGCCGACTGACAGATGGAAAGCAGAACAAAAGAGTGTGTTAGGGTAGAATTTGTAGATACCAGCAAACAAAATGTCCACTCAGCTGCTGACTAATAACGTAGTGAAGACAACAACACACAAAAACAAGGTATTTTCAGAGCAATTCAAGTTGGTATCAATCAACATGATTATAACCTACATTCTCTATTATTTAACAGAGACTACATCAAACTAGCTACACACATAGCTACAGTATTAATAGGCTACGCTACTACGTCAAATTTATAGGTACAAAATCCTCAATATTCTCGTTTGCTAGCTGGTTTTATATATATATATATATATGTATATATGTATGTGTGTGTGTATGTATATATATATATATATATATATATATGTATATGTATATGTATGTGTGTGTGTGTGTGTGTGTGTATATACAGGTCCTTCTAAAAAAATTAGCATATTGTGATAAAGTTCATTATTTTCCATAATGTAATCATAAAAATTAAACTTTCATATATTTTAGATTCATTGCACACCAACTGAAATATTTCAGGTCTTTTATTGTTTTAATACTGATGATTTTGGCATACAGCTCATGAAAACCCAAAATTCCTGTCTCAAAAAATTAGCATATTTCATCCGACCAATAAAAGAAGTGTTTTTAATACAAAAAAAAAAGTCAACCTTCAAATAATTATGTTCAGCTATGCACACAATAGTCAATACTTGGTCGGGAATCCTTTTGCAGAAATGACTGCTTCAATGCGGCGTGGCATGGAGGCAATCAGCCTGTGGCACTGCTGAGGTGTTATGGAGGCCCAGGATGCTTCGATAGCGGCCTTAAGCTCATCCAGAGTGTTGGGTCTTGTGTATCTCAACTTTCTCTTCACAATATCCCACAGATTCTCTATGGGGTTCAGGTCAGGAGAGTTGGCAGGCCAATTGAGCACAGTAATACCATGGTCAGTAAACCATTTACCAGTGGTTTTGGCACTGTGAGCAGGTGCCAGGTCGTGCTGAAAAATGAAATCTTCATCTCCATAAAGCTTTTCAGCAGATGGAAGCATGAAGTGCTCCAAAATCTCCTGATAGCTAGCTGCATTGGCCCTGCCCTTGATAAAACACAGTGGACCAACACCAGCAGTTGACATGGCACCCCAGACCATCACTGACTGTGGGTACTTGACACTGGACTTCAGGCATTTTGGCATTTCCTTCTCCCCAGTCTTCCTCCAGACTCTGGCACCTTGATTTCCGAATGACATGCAAAACTGAGCAACAGTCCAGTGCTGCTTCTCTGTAGCCCAGGTCAGGCGCTTCTGCCGCTGTTTCTGGTTCAAAAGTGGCTTGACCTGGGGAATGCGGCACCTGTAGCCCATTTCCTGCACACGCCTGTGCACGGTGGCTCTGGATGTTTCTACTCCAGACTCAGTCCACTGCTTCCGCAGGTCCCCCAAGGTCTGGAATCGGTCCTTCTCAACAATCTTCCTCAGGGTCCGGTCACCTCTTCTCGTTGTGCAGCGTTTTTTGCCACACTTTTTCCTTCCCACAGACTTCCCACTGAGGTGCCTTGATACAGCACTCTGGGAACAGCCTATTTGTTCAGAAATTTCTTTCTGTCTTACCCTCTTGCTTGAGGGTGTCAATGAAGGCCTTCTGGACAGCAGTCAGGTCGGCAGTCTTACCCATGATTGCGGTTTTGAGTAATGAAACAGGCTGGGAGTTTTTAAAAGCCTCAGGAATCTTTTGCAGGTGTTTAGAGTTAATTAGTTGATTCAGATGATTAGGTTAATAGCTTGTTTAGAGACCCTTTTCATGATATGCTAATTTTTTGAGATAGGAATTTCGGGTTTTCATGAGCTGTATGCCAAAATCATCAGTATTAAAACAATAAAAGACCTGAAATATTTCAGTTGGTGTGCAATGAATCTAAAATATATGAAAGTTTAATTTTTATCATTACATTATGGAAAATAATTAACTTTATCACAATATGCTAATTTTTGAGAAGGACCTGTATATATATATATATATATATATATATATATATATATGTATGTGTGTGTGTGTGTGTGTGTGTGTGTGTGTGTGTGTGTGTGTGTGTGTGTGTGTGTGTGTGTGTGTGAATATATATATATATATATATATATATATATATATATATGTATATGTATGTGTATGTGTGTGTGTGTGTATATATGTGTGTGTGTGTGTGTGTGTGTGTGTGTGTGTGTGTGTGTGTGTGTGTGTGTGTGTGTGTGTGTGTGTGTGTGTGTGTGTGTGTGTGAATATATATATATATATATATATATATATATATATATATATATATATATATATATATATATATATATATATATACATGCCTTGTCACAGTAATGTCTTTATATTATCATAATATAGTGGCTTTTCCCATCAATTAGTGTATGTAGTGTATGTATAGTGTATGCAAGTATATGCAATTAATTATTGGGCATTTAAAGTCATTAATTTAATTAAAACTGGAATTTGTAATCGATTTGCAGCCCTTATAAACATACTCTAGAGCAGGCTATTGAATGATAACAGCATCTATAGCACACACAGCTTTTTTGTCTCAGCATTAGAAGCAGTGAGCGTGACTCTCTCACACACACACACACACACACACCCACACACACACACACACACACACACACACACACACACACACACACACACACACACACACACACACACACACACACACAAACATAAATAGGACTGAAAACAAAGCTCTGATGTCAGTTGTCAGTAGCAGTACCGCAGTTATTCATCAAGCCCATTCGTTGCCTCCATTTCGTTCTCTTTCAGGCGCAACTCACTGAATCTGTATTAAACCAACAGTAGAAAAGCTCACAGATAATCTGAACCTACAGGAGTGTAATCCCCAGAGATTTCACAGGTGTTAGGAGATTTCAAAATACACTGCAAACAGATTAAATACTGTACATGTAATGCACTAAAGCAAGCAGAAATCATCTAGAGAATATTTACAGGTTAGATGTGTTGAACTGATATATCATTAGAAGAAAAACATTTTCTCAGCCATGGCAGGGTTGAGAATAATAACAGTAATTTTAAAATTGAAGTCTTTCTTTGTTTTCTCTTTCAGATTACTTTAATATGTTCCTAGTCAAAAAGTCAAAACCTAGTAAGCATAAGATACCAAATCTTTAACTGCCTGTTGTATCTCTGAATCTTTTATTAAAAATATGACTTAATTTCAATAGGCATTGTTTCTGACTGAAATAACTTTAATAAAAAATTATAGAATCGCTTAATATAAAAAGAAAAAAAAATTGCTTGTAGATGTTACTACACTTTGAGTAGAGTTAACCTAAGGCAAATTCAATTGAATGGGTATGATTTGGAAACAGTTGAAAATGCATATCAGAGAAAAAACAAAGCCATGAGGTCAAATGGACTGCCTGTAGAGATCATAGACAAGATTGTCAAGACACAGATCTGGGAAGACTACAAAAACATTTCTGCTGCATTAAAGTTTTGCAGAAGCATATCCTCAATAATCCTTATGGAACAAGACTGAAACAACCAGGACTCTTCCTATAGATTGCTTCCTGGCAAACTGAGCATACGATGCCTTGGTTAAAGTGGTGACCAAGAAGCTGATTGTCACTCGAGTTGAGCTCCAGAAACTTACAGAAGGACAAACATCACTGCAACTCTCCAACGATAGAGTGGACTGACTCAAGCCTCTCCTCAGTGAAGATGCATGAAAACCCACTTGGAATTTGCGAAAAAAGCACCTAAAAGACTCTCTCATACTGAGAGAAACAAGATTTTCTGGTCTGAAACCAGGCACATACATCACCTGGAAAATACCATCCCAACAGTAAAGTGAGGTGGGGGCAGCATCATGCTGTGGGGGTGTTTTCCAGCGCCTGGGACTGAGGGACTCCTCAGGGTAGAAGGAAAGCTCAACGCAGCAAAATATAGCCTTAATGAAAACCTGGTCCAGAGCATTCAATAACTCGGACAGGGCAGAAAGTTCACCTTCCGACATGACAATGACCCTAAGCACACAGCTAAGACAATGCAAGAGTGGCTTATGGACAACTTTATGCATGTCCTCGAGTGGCCCAGTCAGAGCCCGGATTTGAACCCAATCGAACATCTCTAGATAAACCTGAAAATGATTGTCCACCGCTAGTCCTCATCCAACCTGACAGAGCAAAAGTGGATCTGAGGAGAAGAATGGCATTTATTCATGCTTTATATTTCCCATTTACTTATGGAGGTATTTGATGCATATTATGCTGGGATTTTGTTTAGAATTAATTTAGGCAACGCCATGGCATGCAGTTAAAAACGTCCTTCAATGTAAAGTATATTTTACCAGAACATTAAACTAATGGAAAACGTCAGGTTTACATGAAAAAAAATTTATAGAAAAAGGAACAATTACAATAAGTTCAAACAATGTTAAAAAATGAAAAGAAAGGAATGTTCCAGGAGAAACTACAACAAGCTGTTTTATAATCAGCATGAGAGGGAATTAAAAGGCTGATGTCTATGGAGATCTCATTCACACATCCACATAGACTGGCTTCTGGGCCACACCATGACATTTATAAATATGCATCAGAGCCCACACATAAGCGCTCCTGTTTTCAACAAGGTCGTGCATCGACAAGCATTCACCCTGACTCTCTCCTCTGCTTGCTATCTCCCTCACTACAGCTCGCTCTAACGCTCTCATTCCCATAAGGAGGCAAATTTAAATGTTTGTGTAGTGTGTGTGTAATAGAGAATGAGTGATGCCGTGTGCGCGGTACAGGTTATTAAACCACAGCTGGTTGGGACTGATGTGGGAAGGAGAGCAGAGCAGGACATAATGTGGCGTGAGAGTGCCATTACCTTTAGAGTAATGAGTCTGATGAAGCCAAACTCAAAATGCAAACTAGTACAGCAACACTTCAATGTTCCATTTTCAGATCAAATCTGAATAATCCCTCAATTTGTATAGGCTAAACAAACATAAAATCATGTATGCAGAGAGCACTATAGAAGTCTAAAGGGCATTTCAGAGGGGTGCAAATGTTTTATGTACTCATAATTTTAATGTTATTAGATACAGTACGTCAGATAAATTATCTATTTTATGTTATTTCTTCAGTAAACAACAACCTTGTGGTGACTTTAATGTTTCGTTCATTTAATGTGACATTTACCTGGTTTACAAGCAGGGTTTGTCTTGCCCTATTAACTTCAAATGTAAATTTTACAGTTACTCTTTCTGGGGTTACATCACTATGCCAGATGGTGTCAACAAGTGATTGCATTTATCAGAGTCACTGAATCATTCACTCAAAGATTCCCCCAAAGACTCTGATTCTTTCAAAAACAAAGCAAGTGATTGTCTTTATGAATGAGTCATGAATCATTTACTCAAGGATTCACTCAAAAATACAGATTCATTCAGGAATAAAACGAGTGTATTTATGAGTCATGATGAATCATTCACTCAACCAATTCACTGAAAGCTACTGATTCATTAAGGAACAAAACAAGTGACTTTCTATGGTTGTGTCCAAAATCTTACACTCTCTTTTTGAATAAGTACTTACTTTGTGACATCTAAAAAAAGTATTTTCTATATAGTATGAATTTAGCTATGAATGTAATCCAGACATACTACATTCATCATGGTGTCATTGTCATGTGACCTACCAGTGTCTGTTACATCGCTTCACTGCCATTCACAAATCCTCTCCCTTGGCCTCATGGGTTAATAAAGTGTCCATCGTATGCACACTTTAGAATCTAGAATCTTTAGAAAGGTACTTTTTGCCTAGTCTTTTATTACTGTGAATTAGGATATAGTATTCTTGACACATACTATTTTTTGCCTACTATATGGTAGGGAAGTATGTGATTTCAGATGCAGCCTGTCATTGAATCAAACTGATTTATTCAAAAACACTGATACATTCAGGAATGAAACACCATTAGTGTGTGCCACTCTGAGACACATAGCTAATGGTTTATTCTGCTGTTTTTTTTTTTTTCATTTGCAGAGCAAATATAGACAAAAGTAACTGACAATATAACTGAATATGAACTTCCTGTTTATTAAATTATTATAGGGTTAGCCTATTGTAACTGCTTAAATAAAAAAAACTCTATAGGCTAACTGAAATTACTATTATTATTAAAACAGTGCTTCCTAAATAAAATGTTTAAATTGTTCTATTTGTTGCTACATTTAATATTTGTCTATATTTGTATTATTTTACATGTCCTGCATTGTGGCTAGAGGAGTCACTATATTTTGCTTCTTCTGAATTACAATAAACGACAGTAAACCTACATTGACTTTTCAGTAAACGGTAACATTATGAATCACTCCATGCTTCTTTCCACACAATGGTAGACTTAAAATGTCCAAGAGACTAAGCAGAAGTAAAACACTGAGTGCAATTTAGCCCATCCAACCACTATCATAACAATTTTGCACCCTAAACAATAAGTTTAATTCCCCTCACAACACAGAGACAGAAAGCATACTGGGAGAATGTGATTTTTTCCCCCTCCAAATACCCATGAATACAAATGAGACCCGACATGGGAGAATGCTGGCAGCGTAGGAATGCAATTTACTAATCCCAGGAAGTCTTCACTGCGTCCTCGGGGCCTACGAGCTAATTAAACCCCATCCACATCCAGCAAAGCAGCCAGCCCTTCTTCATGCTGCTGGAGTGGGACTTATATCTTCTTTAATACCAAAACAGCCAGAAATGTAATACAGGGGACGACCAAATGAGGTTCAGAGTTGAGGCTGTGAACTGTGTGCCTGTTAGAGTTTGAACTCAGCCATCCTTCCTATAGCAATTTTAAGCCTGCAACAGTATAAGGGATACATTCTCATTTCTGTTTATATTCTGAGCTGTAAAAGCCATGTGAATAATCACTCTGGAGTTGCGGGTAAATGACACCAACTAATGGCAACACAAATAAAAACAATGGAGGGGGGGGGGGGGGGGGGGGGGGGTGGGTGGCTTGTAAATGTAACCTGCCCATTTGATTGGACCACCACAAGAAACTCCTGAACACACCAGAAACAGCCACATATGTGCTATGTGACAGAGTGTTACCTTGCTAAAAGTAGTAACCAGAATATGACAGACTGTGACAATAATTGACATAGTTGGCAGCAATAAATTAATCAGATAGGCTGTTGCATTTAATGGGGTCATGACACGAAATGCTTTATTATTATTCATTTAATGTGTTTCTTGAGGTTCACTTATAATGTTTAAAAACAATTTGCACAAAAACATAGATGCGGAAAAACTTCAACCCTCATTCTGACCCTCATTTTCAAGGGTCAGATCCTTTAAGGCTTATCAGCAAACAGCAACTGTTATGATTGGCTATACCTCATTGCATATGAAATAATTTTTGAAAACATTATCCCTATAAAACCATTTATGTCAAAGCAAATTGTTTACTTACGGTTTGCAATGTGTCTGCTGTCAGTCAGATCCAGTAGCCTACAGTTGGCTGCTTTATCTTTTAACAAAGGTTTATTTGCGATCCACGCATTAAACTGCCTCGTTCACAAAAAAAATCTACCGTAAAATTCTCCAAACAAACATAATCCTTTGAGTCCAACGCGATCGGGGGACCCCACTGCACTTTGTTACTGACGCTGGAATCCTATTTAAGTCTGTACAGAGAAACAAACAAGGAAGTCAAAGAGAACATTATTTTACTCTTCCATTTGTCCTGTTGTCCTGAAGATAACTATGGAGTATGTTAGAAACTATACGGCATCTGTACTGTATCCAGTGTAGACAGCATTAGTAATATTATTTTAAATTTGACGCGACACGACGCAACGCTCGAGTTTGTGTATACACAGACAGGTGTCAGCATAGAGTCTATGGGTGTCAGCCCTAAGCAACTGAAGTGGGCGGGGCCTATGGTGCGCTGATGAAAAACTATTCGTCGGTGTTCTTGCTCTATTTTAGAGGCAGTCATATGCAAATATAATGTCACAAATCTATACATAGTTGTTTGAGCCAGTCTGGAGATTAGAGTTGACAAATTTCACAGAAAATCGCATTGTGTAGCTAATATGAACAAACTCAGATTTTTTTTATTCTATCCAGTCAGATGATTAAACAAGTTTGATACTTTGACCTGATTTTAGAACACATGTTTTCATTTGTCATATCTCGTGAGTTTATTGTGTCCAGAATAGTGTTAGTAGCAGTGTTGGGTAAGCTACTTGGGAAATGTAGTGAGATAAGCAGTTACTCTACATTAAATGTAGCTTCACTACACTGAAGCTACCAACCTGGGAAATGTAGCAAGCTAAGCTACAGCAATATGGCAAAAGTAGTTTAGCCTTCTACGTCTAAGCTATTTTTTTTTTATTATTTCATTTTTATATTGAACCAACTTCATTCCAAGTAAATGCTATCTCAGTATAGGCGTGGCTTATAGCTATGTAAACCCCCATTTTCGCCATAGAATTCAGATTTAATCTCCTTCGGCAAGTTTCACTTCGCTGTCCTCCGGATTGAGAAGTCTTCTTCGCCGCCGTCGAAAAGCCGGAACAAGCCACCTGCTAAGCAGCTCTGAGGATGTTGGCTTCTTAGTTTTCAACTGGATGCCGCTTTCAGCCCGCTGTTCTGCTATGCCATCTGGCGCGCAATATCCTTTTAAAGCTAGTGTGTTTGCTGCTGCGACTCACTTCCTAAAAGACCAAATTCTAGGCTTTGTTTCAAATGCATCGGGTCATCTGCGCCTCGTGCGGAGGCCGTCTCTTCAGCGGAGATCGTCACATCCTTTGTGTTTCCTGTTTGGGCTATGACCACGCAGAAGCTGCACTCTCTAAGGGTGGGTGCCCGGAGTGTGATGAGATGGCGTTCTCCACCCTGCGGGCTTGACTGGCCACCTTCACCGATGACGACCCCGTGCCTCCCGCTCCCCCTTTTCCTTTTCTCGAGCCGCGCAAGAAAAAGCGCCGTGCACAGAGGATGCCAGAGAGGATGAATACGAGCAAGCACACGCCGGCCCTGTCCCCGTGTGCCTCGCTCTCTCCCAGAGAAACCTCCTCGCCGGTCCTGTTCACACAGGCGGACCAGCGCCCCTCTCAGCCAGCGGCTGGTCTCGTCTCTTTTGGGGGATCAAACGAGGAAGACGAGAAGGATGACATCGTTTCTCTCGTTGCATCCGAATGCGAGGAGTGAGCGGGCTCCGTGGTCGACACCGCACCCTCAACACAAACCAGCGTGAGTGACGTGAGAACCAGCCTTGACGCAGAGCTTCTCCGTGTGTTGACTAAGGCCGTTATGGAGCCCACAAGCAGCAGGCTAGTCGAATGGTTCCTGCAGGGGCGCTGGCCTCTGCCACCCACAGATATGGGATGGAAAGCTAAAGCGACTCACTCGTCTAAACCTAGCCGCGCCATTTCAGCTCTCGCTGGCCGACCCTACGCCTTCACTGGCCAAGCTGCTTGGGCGCTTCACAAGATGGCTGTCCTACAGGTTTTTCAGGCAAAACTTCTCCGCTCAATGAACGAGTCTGGACCTAAACCGGAATCTTTCAGAGACCTGCACAGCGCCACAGACCTGGCTGTGCGAGCCACCAAATCAACCACCCAGGCGATTGGTAGGAGCATGGCGAACTTAACGGTGCTTGAACATCATCTTTGGTTAAATTTAACAGAGATGAAGGACGCAGAAAGGGCAGCTTTTCTGGACTCCCCTATCTCCACTGCTGTCTGTTCGGCCCAGCAGTCAAAGGTTTCGCGAAACGTTACATCGAGGCTCAGAAAGTACTGCAGGCTATGCGTCATTTCCTCCCTAAACGATCCAGCTCTGCTTTGGGCCGCCACAAGAAGTTGCCGCTAGTTAGAAGTTTACCTCAGCAAGTAAAGCCCGCGCCGCCGGTTTCTCAACCCCGCCCAGCGGCTGAAGTCTGTCACCGCTCTCGCTCAACGAAGCGACAGCAGTTGGACCCAGAGCCTCGGAAGCCTTCCCACAGTGACAGGAAGGAAAAGAGAGTGTTTGAGTCCTCACGAGCCCCCTCTGTACCTATTTGGGAGCTCTCCACGGTCCTGGAGGCCATGAAAGGGGCCCCTGTTGAGCCACTTCAGTCTGCTGACCTGAAGCTGCTTTCACTCAAAACCGCTCTCTTGCTAGCACTGGCATCAGTCAAACGAGTGAGTGATTTGCAAGCACTCTCAGTGAGCGCTTCCTGCCTTGAATTTGGGCCCAACGACTCCATAGTCGTCCTTAAGCCAAGGCACGGGTATGTTCCTAAAGTGCTCTCTACTCCGTTCAGAGTGCAGGTAATTTCGCTGTCAGCTCTTCGCTCATCAGAAGACGAAAGAGAAGTGAATCTACTCTGCCTTGTGAGGGCTCTCAGAGTCTATTTGGAGCATTCTGCCCCCTTCAGGCAGTCAGAACAGCTCTTCGTATGCTTTGGCGGAAAACCAAATGTTTTGCGGTCACAAAGCAGAGACTATCACGTTGGATAGTTGATGCTATCTCGCTGGCTTATGAGTCTAAGGGCCTCCGTTGTCCCATAGGCATCAAAGCTCATTCCAAAAGAGGCATGGCCTCGTCATGGGCATGGTGGGGTGGAATACCAATTGGAATCCCGGCTGGGCCTCACCATCCACATTTATGAGTTTTTATAACATGGAAGTTCCCGCTTTACAAGCGAGGGTTCTTTTCGTATGAATAAAGTGTTTAAGCACATTTTCCACAACTATGAGGCCTGACGTCGGTCTGGTCCTGGGTGGACATGAACTACAGTTCTATATACCATATAAGAAGGAGCCTGGCCCTTTATAAGGCCCATTCCTATATTTTCCCTATATGAGGCTCATTACTGATCTGGCCTATATTAGGACTCTATATTAGCGCTTGGCCCTAGGCTATATTATGGGGCGAAGTTGTTAAGCACGCACGTCATTTTGAAAGGGTATCCCATAGCATAAGCTTACCTACGCAAAACGAGAGACCTCTCGAAAGGGAACGTCTCAGTTACTAACGTAACCTCGGTTCCCTGAGAGTAGGGAACGAGTATTGCGTAACCCGTCGTGCTACTGTGCTTCGATCAGGGGATCGACTTATATAGCTATAGCTGACGCTCACTGGTGTGAAGCGACCTGATTGGTTCGCACATACTAGCCGACTCGCCTTAGGTTCGTGCTGTTGCCGCAGCATAGCCAATGAGCGTGCTAGACGCTCATCTATATGTCTGCTGCGCAACTTCGCTGCATTTTAAAAAAAATGGCTTCAATATTCTCGAGAAAATGAGTTTTCCCATAGCATAAGCTAACTTACGCAATACTCGTTCCCTTCTCTCAGGGAACCGAGGTTACGTTAAATTCTGTTTTCTTTTTGTATTCTTGATTCCATTTGGTAGACCTTTGAGTCTCTCTGTGTTTTTATGATATGCGATAGTTTTTGTCTCAAATCAAGCTAAAATGCTGCTGAATCGACTCTCAGAGCGGCTGTGTAGATGAAGCGCATGCACTCATGTCCTCATATATCATGTGTGCCTTAGTGTGTGTGTAGTAAATGAAACCCCGCGTCTGCGCCATTCATTCACAGACACAAGCAGAACATGCATGATTCCTATTTAAATAATCTTTATGCGGTTTAATATTCACAGACACTAGTCCAAATCGCAAGTTTAATTATGTTTAGTGACTAACTTTTCATCCAAGATCTGACAAATTTAAAAGGTTTAAAAAAAAACATTTTTAATATCAATTTAAAAAAATAAAATTTTTGTTTTAAAATCTGTTCATATTTGAGAAGTCGTATTCAGCCTTAAGATGTAGCCTACTTAGAAAATAGACTAAAACTCCACTTAATGAAAACTTTAACAAGAAAATATTGCCACACGTCATATTTACACTTCCACCACAAGCCTGGACTAAAGGTAGGATGGATTCATTAGGTTTACACCTAATCTGATACCTCTACAAAAAGCGCTATTTATTTAGTTTTGTTGTGTATTCAGGTGGTTCTCTTCAGCACTGTACAAACTTTTGTACTTTTTTGTTGTTGTTGTTTTTCCATCACTCTCTATAAACTCCAGGGACTCTTGTACTGTCCCAGGAGATCAGTTGCTGAGATACTCAAATTGCCGTCTAGCACCAACAATCGTGCAACAGTCAAAGACACTTAGATCACATTTCTTCCCTGTTCTGGATTTTGGTTTTGAAAAACCTCTTGCCTATGCCGGCATGCATGCTTTGATTTATTGAGATGCTGCCCCCGATTGGCAGATGCAATATTTAATGTTTCATGTATGTCAGAGTGTGTGTGTTTCAAATGAGTCTTGGGGAAAATCAGATTTACAGTGCAGCATGGGCGTGAATGGGAAGTCAATTCTTTAAATCTTTCCGCAGGGATGCTGAACTGTGGACACAAGCACATGCACACGTACACACACATGCACCCAGGTGGCAGAGCTCAGAACACACTGTCCAGTGTGCGAAGCCAACTGTCCTCTGAATGCTGTAGTACCCATTTACAGGCTGGGTAAATATTAACAGATCAAACGCAGATCTGGCTCCATCTGTGTGGAAACCCTGTCTTCCTGTTTTTCGACTAACCTTTCCAATCACTAAACCTGGTAACGTACTCGGTTACCTAACGTAACCTCGTTTCTCTCTAGAAGAAGGAACGAGTATTGCGTAAGTATAGCTTACGCTACGGGAAAGACTCATCTCTTATATTGAAGCCAAAAAATTATCCTTAATTTTTGTATCCATTGTCAACGCAGTGAGGCAGCTAGCAGACCTAGAGCAGGCTGTCTAGCGTGCTCATAGGCTGCCCTGCGGGAACTGCAGCAGCCTATAGCTGAACCCGACGTGACGTCACGTCCAATGAAGGCGCTCGCGCCTTCACAGCGTCAGAGCCCGCCAATATGGGCGTGGATTAGCGTATATAAGCAGGGTTCGTAGGCTGATTCTCTGGTTTTCATCGACTGAAGCGAAAACCCTCGTGGCGCAGGCACGTCAGGTTACGCAATACCCGTTCCCTCTTCTAGAGAGAACCGAGGTTACGTTAGGTAACAGTGCTCTACAGTGCGACCATTTTGCTCGCATATGCCCCTAAAAATCGATCCGTGCGAACCGGAAAAATGATTTACGAGCACAATGTGCGAGTACCTACAACCTACCATAATCGAAAACGAGAAGATAACTAAATAAAAACTAGTTTTGAATGACAAAAACTATGACGAAAATCTATTGACATTTTCGTCAACGAATAAAAACAAGACAAAAATGTTAGATAGTGACGATTTGGGAAGCGATCCAGTCAGAACTGATGTCCTGCGTTTGTAGATGCGCATATTTGTCCTGTAGTATTAGGGACGTGCTGCTGTTCTACCAGCGGCACACGGGTTCACATGCGCTGCATTTCTCATGAAATATTAAAAAATGTAAACGTTTGGGAGAATGAGTAGAGCAGCCATATAGATCTGAATGAGAGTGACGACGACGCATAGTTTTCTGTGCGCACACACTCGACTCGAAGCGTGCAGCCACACACACACACACAACGCGCGAGGACTGCATTTACCTCTCTTTCGTGTCTGAATGGACAAATACACAACATTATTTCGAAATGTCCGTTTTGGAGAGTATTCTATTTTCGAATACTATTTAGGACGGATAGTATGCGAATTGGGACGCAGCAGTAAACTGTGTCGGTTAAGTCTTATGGCTCGTTTCTACTGAGCAGTACGGTACGGTACAGTACGGTTCGGGTCGGGTAGGGTCAGTAAACCATGACTGACGTTTCCACCGCCAACAGTACCCTACTTAATAGGCGTGGTGTTTGCCGGAAAGAAGCGATCAACGTCATTTTCGTGCGAAGAAGAAAGCGACAAAGTAAACACCAATGGATGGCATACAGCAGATCTTGTCCTTGCTTCTCGGCATGTTTGTCACAAGAAGACAAGAGCCGACATTAGGCATTTCTCAATACCAAGTATGTAAAGTTCTCAGCAGAAGGACTCCTGAGGACGCGAGTCCGGTAATTCTCCAAATGGAACAGCGCGTTCTTGAAAGCGTCACTCAGCTCGCTCTGCATGTACATTTTAGGCAACAATAAAACGAAATATGTTATAAAACACCACTCTGCCTCTTTTCGTTTTCATTTAAATAAATTTTAAACATTATTGGCACACAAATGTGGTTCAGGCAATGTATAGACCTGATTATATTATTCACAGCATGTTTAACGGTAGCCTATTTATAACAAAACGAAATATGAAACACAACCCTGCATATCGTTTAAATTTAAAAAAATATTAAACATATTCCAGGCAATATGTGCATTTGTACAAATGTTGCAATAAACAACATTACAGTGATAATCTTGTAATAAAAAATGACAAAACTCAACCCTATCTCTTTTTGTTAAATTTCAGTTTTATCAATAATAGCCATTATAAAAGTATAAGTAAAAGGTAACGTTACAAGAAGCTATACAATAAGAAATAAAGCAAACAATTCAGTCAAATATACAAATTCAGCGCTAGTCTAACGTTAACGTTACAACGGAAAAGTTGTAGCCTAAATATATGAAACTTCACTTAGCCCTCAGCCAAAACGATTGGCCAGGGAACGAATTATCGATTCACGAGACCAAAGATCACCCGTTAGATATACACAAGACGAATTACCACTACAGAGTCAGCGGCAAACGTCAGAACGACTAGCCGAGGAAAGGCTGTTCCAGGCGGGGAACATGAGCTCCGAGCGCCCGGTGATCCCTGGAATGGATCAAATTATCATAAATCCTTATAAATAAACCGCAGATTTGAGCTTTAAACAACTACATTCTCGCCTCAAAAACTCTTAAAACTACATTTCGTGAAAGAATAACCGTAATATTACATTCCAACTGTATATTAAAAAATGGCGCTTCTTATGTTGTCATTCCCCTTGTAGCACGCGCAAGTGATGATACTCTGTCAACCAATCAGCGTTCTGCAGTGAGTCTAGCTCCACCCTTTAGTACTGTACCACTGTGCTAGGTACCCCAACGGAAGGGTACCCAAAAAGTGGTACGGTACGGTTCGGCTTTTTGGTACCATTCACAACTTTTGACAGTGGAAACGCAAATAATTGCGTACCGTACCGAACTGTACCGTACCGTACCGCTCAGTGGAAACGAGCCATTAAACAGTTTTGAGTAAATCGGATGTGCATCAGTGCAATTGGATCCGCATGTCATTGGACATGATCCAATGTCTTAAAGTGACAGTGAGTAATAAACCTAATGCAGTCTAGTCCTTAATATTTATCAAGCAACAAAAGAAAAAGAGAAAAGCATTCACTGCTCGTTAATAGCTTTAATAAGGATTCATTATATTTCATTCATACAAATAAATATGTCTGCTGCTTGAAATAATAAAGAATGATGTATGCAAGTAGTTATAAAGAAAGCATATATCATTCATTGAAAGAAGACTATTCTACTTTAGGAAAAAGTGGTTTTATTTAATTTTAAGTTTTTTTTAAGTCACAGTAGTTAAATCTGTATATGTATTGCATGTTCAAACTTTAAAATCGTTCATATTAACAGGTTAATAGATGTTTTCTCCGGGAGTATATGGGTTTGGACATTTTAGAGAAATTCTAAATGAATGCATTACAACTGAACTAAACCCATTATATTTTAGTCATCTAAATTGTTTTATTTTTAGTCTAGTTTTAGTTGACTAATACTAGTAAATACTAATACTCTCAGTTTCTCCTCCATGTTGTGGAAAAAGCCTCTGCAGTGAAAGATGCAGATTCACAGGTGTGCCGATGTGCTCCTCCTCCTGAGAGCAACACGTTCCCCTTGTTCTGTTTTACTAAAGTGATTGTAAAGTGTGATTTATACTTCTGCATCAAAACGACGGTTTCACACCATAGTTGAACAGAAAGAGAAGGAGCACACACGTTGTGTTTTTATATATATATATATATATAATAAACAGTTTGTTAAACTCTGTTACTTGAACATTTTTCACTGCGCTCCAAAATGTCTTTGTGTGCTCCTAGATTTTTTCATTTAGGAGCACATGTGCTCCTTGGGAAAAACCTTAGCGTAGAACCCTGTAACCGAGTACGTTCTCTTACGAGAGGTTCTCTCGTATTGTGTAAGTATAGCTTACGCTAAGGGAACCCTTTGTCAACGCCGTGCGCGCCAGCATCCACTTATGAGTCCCAGAATTTTGGGGATCCCAGATCAGCGGGAATACGTACATGTATTTATAAGCGCATGTATATAAGCACTCACAGGGAATACAGAGCGGCGACGCCGGCCAATGTATAAGCATATAGCACATACCCTGATACAGTGCAGCTCAACCAGAAGAGCTAGTCATATGAGAGTAGTTTGCGCATGATAGTATCTGGGCAGAACTGACCTCTCACTAAACTGACAGTAGTTTCGCCTGTAGGGCGGGAACTTCCAGATTATGGAATCTGACAAAGGTGGAAGGGGAAGCCCAGCCCGCCACCACACATATGTCATGAATGGAAATTCCACTGGACCATGCCCACGTAGAGGCCACGCCTCTGGTGGAATGAGCCCTGACGCCCAGGGGGCATTGCAGACCTTTAACTGTATAGGCAGCTGCAATCGCTTCTATTATCCATCTGGATAGACTCTGTTTCGAGGCGGCGAGACCCTTGGTGCGCCCACCAAACGAAACAAAAAGCTGCTCAGAATGCCTGAAAGGGGCGGAGTGCGTAATGTAAGCTCTCAGCGCCCTGACCGGCCAGAGGAGATTAACATCACTCTCACTATCGGATGCTGGCAGAGCCGATAGCGAAATGACCTGTGCTCTGAACGGAGTGCTAATCACTTTAGGAACATAGCCATGTCTAGGTTTGAGGATGACTTTTGAGTCATTCGGGCCAAACTCAAGACAAGCGGCACTAACAGACAGCGCATGTAAGTCCCCCACACGTTTGACTGACGACAGAGCGATCAGAAAACCGGTTTTAACTGATAAGTACTTTAGATCCGTAGAGTCTAAAGGTTCAAATGGGTATGCCTTCAGGGCCTCGAGGATCAAAGAAAGATCCCACATGGGAACTGAAGGGGGCGTGGAGGATTCATCCTTCTGGCTTCTCTGAGGAAGCGGAAGATGAGCTCGTTCCTGCCTATTGACTGGCCATGCGCCGATTCTGAGAATGCTGCGACGGCTGCCACATAGACTTTGAGCGTGGAAGGGGACCTTCCCTTTTCCAACAGCTCTTGAAGGAAACTGAGCAACCGCGAAACCCCACACTCCCGTGGGTCCAGATTTTTGTCAGCCCACCATTTAGAGAACACAGACCATTTGAACGCGTAGAGCCTTCGGGTAGAAGGAGCTCTAGACTGCGTGATTGTGTTCATTACTGTGTCTGGCAGGGCAACGGGTAACCGTTGGTCAACCATACGTGCAGAGACCAGCGCTCTGGATGGGGATGCCAGATCGAGCCGCGGGCTTGCGAGAGGAGATCTGCTCTCACTGGAATAGACCACGGGGCTGTCTGTGACAGCCGCGTCAGCTCCGGGAACCAAGTCTGGTTCTCCCAACGCGGGGCTATGAGGAGCACTGATTGGGATGTTTCCCTTATTCTCTTGATTAACTGTGGTAACAGAGAGACTGGAGGGAATGCATATAGTGGGCGGCTGGGCCAGGTTTGGGCCAGCGCGTCCTGGTTCCCTTGAAAAGAACTTTGGGCAGTGAGCGTTGTCTTGTGACGCAAATAGGTCGACTTCCGCTTTTCCTAAAAGGCGCTATAGCAACTGGACTGTTTGGGGGTGCAGGGACCATTCCCCAGGGGGAACATTGTACCTGGACAGTCTGTCTGGGCCGTCGTTCAGATGGCTTGGCACGTGCGCAGCTCTCAGCGAGCGCAGATGGTGCTGAGACCAAACGAGGAGGCGTTCTGCCAGATTGCAGAGGTTTCTGGATCTGACACCGCCCTGACAGTTCACATAGGACACTACAGACATGTTGTCAGAGCGGACTAGAACATGGTGGTCCTGTATGAACGGGAGGAAATGCTTCAGCGCATTCTCGACCGCTATCATTTCCAGACAGTTTATATGGAGGAGTTTTTCCCGGTCTGACCATAGGCCAGAGACTGGTCTGCCTTCGAAGAGCGCGCCCCAACCCGTGTTGGACGCGTCTGTCGAGATGACCTTCCGGTATGAGACAGTCCCCATACTCACTCCCCGCTGGTACCAGTCGGCTGCTAACCAGGGCTGCAGAGCTGTAATGCAGCTCTGAGTCACTCTGATCGGGGCGCAGCCTGACTTCCAGGCTCGGTGAAACACACGAGCGGCCAGCCAGCATTGTAGCGGGCGCATACGTAGCAAACCCAGCTGAAGTACCGCAGAGGCGCGCGCTGTGTTGACAAGCGGGCCATCATAGCCACGGAGTCCAGTTCTATTCCCAAAAAGGAAATTGACTGACTGGGCACTAATGAGCTCTTGGTCCAGTTGACCGTGAGACCCAGGCTTTCCAGGTGATTGAGGAGCACAGCTCTGTGAGACAGTATTTCTGTCTCTGATTGTGCTAGAACCAGCCAATCGTCCAACATAGTTCAGAATTCGCATGCCCTGATTTCTCAAGGGGGCGAGTGCCGCGTCCATGCACTTCGTGAATGTACGCAGTGCTAAAGACAGACCGAACGGCAGGACGGTGTATTGATAAACCTGACCGTCGAAGGCGAATCTCAAGAAAGGCCTGTGACGGGGTATTATCTGAATCTGAAAATAGGCATCCTTTAGATCGAGAGATATAAACCAGTCTCCTGGGCGAACGTGTGCGAGGAGTCGTCTGGTTGTAATCATTTTGACTGGTCTTATCATAAGAGCTTTGTTCAAATGTCTCAGATATAGTATGGGTCTGAGACCCCCGTCCTTCTTGGGCACGAGTAAATAACGGCTGTAAAAGCCTGACTCGCTCAGAGAAGGCGGTACCGGTTCTATAGCCCTTTTGCACAGCAGCTTTGCTATTTCTGAGCGAAGTAGATGTGCTACTTCTGCATTCACTGTCGTCGCGGTCCATGCTCGAAAGCGAGGGGGGACGGCGTGCGAACTGTAACGCATAGCCCTGCTTTATTGTGCTTAGCACCCATTCTGATACCCCTGGAATCGCTTCCCATGCTTTTATACGTGCAGCTAGGGTCAGAATGGCCTCCGGGTTCTGATCGCCGCGCTGTGCGGGCTCGAGAAACTGGACCGGAGAAATAAGCGCGGCGCGCGCGCTCTCTGTGCTTGAATGGGGCGGCTCGCTGACAGCGACAGCAGGCTGTTTCGTATATAGCGTCCCGATAGCTGTGAATGGGGAACGCTTTATAATCACTTTGTTATGTGCGAGCGGCGCCGTGGGCGGCGTGCATGTTAGTAAGCGTGAGCGCTTGCAAGCGGGCACGAGACTTACGTTTATATTCTGACTCATGTAAGGCTGCACTTCGTGGTGCGCGCGCGGCGCTGTGTGCGAAGTGCTGTTTAGTAAGCGTGAGCGCTTGCGAGCGGGCACGAGACTTACATTCACAACATGATTGATATGAGTCTGCACTCTGTGATGCGCGTGACTTGGCCGTGTAATAGAGCTGGCAGATAGATGTGGGCACGGGCACGTGGGCACATTTCCTGCAGATAACACTCGAGGGGCATTTGCCAGCTTTATGAGAGTGGGCTCTCTGGGTGACACGGGAAGTGCTGTGTTTGTGTGTAGGGTTGAGCACTGTGGCGTGGGCACTTTTTCTACACCTAAAACACCACCGGCGTGAGCCGGATAACCAGGCATTATGCTATTTCTGAGATTTCTCTGGTTTGCCGTAAAAACGGCGGTTGTGTGCAGTCCAGTGGGTAGTGTTACCGACTTGTTGACTGCTAAAAGACCTACTGCAATAGCCTGTGTTAAGGGGACTGACAGGGCGAAAAGTTTTGGCGGTAGTCCGGCCGAGGCGGGACTTAACCGTCTTTTCCCTCAAACTGATGCTAGGACGGCCTCGCGTGCTCAGCGGTCTGCTGCGGTTAGCTGAGCGCGATCTGGGGCGGCCGCCCTGTCGCTGCGAAGAGTGGCTGGACTGTCTCGGTTGACCTGTGCGCTGTGTGGTGGCTCGAGCAGGAGGCTCGCGTGGGCGACCTGCAGCGGAGCTAGCATGACGGGGCAGGAACAAGTTCATGGCTTGCGATGCTTTCTGAACCTCAGAAAAGCGGTCGACGATTCCATTCACTGCCGTGCCAAAGAGACCAGTGTGGGAGAGAGGACCGTCAAGGAAAGCGGACCGCTCAGACTCTCTCATGTCAGCCAGCGTTAACCATAGGTGTCTTTCAGTGACAGTCAGCGAGGCCATGCATCGTCCTAGGGCTTGAGCTGCAGCCTTGCAGCCTCCAGCGCAAAGGGAGAGATCCGTCGCGCTCCTCAGGTCCGTTACAGCAGCTGGATCCGGGCCTTTCTCGTCCCATTCACGGAGGAGATCGGCTTGCAGGATCTGTAACACAGCCATGGAGGGGTGGCGGAGTGACAGCTTCGGGGTTGCAAGCTTTGAGTCGAGGCCGCAGGGTCGACATCGGAAGCTCTTCACAGTGCTCACATCCTTCGGAAGAGAGGGCAAGAGCAGCGTGTTCCGGGCCCAGGCAGAGAGCGCATATAACGTGGCGGTCTCCGACGCTGAGCGGGGCTCTGCACGAGCCACAAGTGGAGCGAGACATCATTAAAAAGACGCTTGTGCTCTTTTAGTGCTTGGAAGCTTAGGGTAAAAAGGATACGTCGCCGGATAGCGTAGCTGGCATGGAAGGCTGAAGGTGGCGAAGACGGCCGGCTTCTTCAGGCACTGTCCTCAGCTGTCTTGTCGCTTGTTCAACGGCGGCGGCGGCTTCTCAAGGTCCAGAAATGCGAAGAGCTTCGCTGAAGAGATGAAAATCAGAGATTCAGCCTACGAACCCTGCTTATATACGATACGCCACGCCCATATTGGCGGGCTCTGACGCTGTGAAGGCGCGAGCGTCTGGACGTGACGTCACGTCAGGTTCAGCTATAGGCTGCTGCAGTTCCCGCAGGGCAGCCTATGAGCACGCTAGACAGCCTGCTCTAGGTCTGCTAGCTGCTGCACTGCGTTGACAATGGATACAAAAATCAAGGATAATTTTTTGGCTTTAATATCACGAAAAGATGAATCTTTCCCGTAGCGTAAGTTACGCAATACGAGATAACCTCTCGTAAGCGAACTCACAGATGCTTTCAGAATGTTTATGACATGTGTATTTGCTTAAAATATTAGGAACAAAACTAATCAAGTGATTATATGTGTATTTGTTAATTTAAAAAACACCATCAGAGGTCAAACAATGTTGCAAGATTAAAGGATGTTGCATCAAAGACATTAGTTTATATCAGTTTTGGCAATTTTCCAGTTCTGGTAATTTTCCAGTAAAATATTGGTATGAAGATATGAGTGAACAAAGCATAAAATTACCGGTATGAGCCCAGTAGCCTATGGGCAGGGCAGGACGTGCTGAATAAAGAGAAGTTACCTTTGGGCCAACCAAGCTCTGTTGGAGCTGTTTACTGTAAGCTCCGCTGCTTTTAAAGTCACCATGAAATCAAAATTGACGTTTCTTGAATATTGCAATATTTATTATAAATGATTTCTCCATGCATGTATATCATAATTTTGTCTTTTAAAATGCCCTCATAATCTTTTATCACAATAACTTAATTTTTTATGCCGAATTTATTTGTTTTTAGCATGTGCTGGACGGACGTCTGACTGCTGCATGTCTCGCGTTCTCTAAAAGCACAATTGTGAACGTACCATAAAAGTCAATCTGGTAAATTTAAGTTACTTTACCGGGTTTAATGTGTGAAAAGTGGCAAAAACAAACCACGACTGGGTGATCAGGACCCCGATGCCAATATGAGTTTGCCTTTGACTTTACAATAATAATCTTCCTTCCACTAAAAAAAAAATGTCCGCTACAACATTAACATTTTATTTTATTAATTTATTTTGCCCTTGTAATGTTTAACTAAAATATCATAACTCGATCTTCCGGTGAAAAGTAATTAATCCCGGGACACACCTAGCCGACGTCAAAAACTATCGGTGATGGAAGCGGACTGTTTTCGCCTCTCATCGGCTCCGTTTCTGCCAAAAAGCTATGCTTGAACACACCAAAAGGACTAAATGTGACTGTCAACTAGCACATGCATTCTGTGCCTGCATATCTGTCTATATCAAGACAATATAGACACACGTCGTCTTCCAGGCAGATTCATAATATCTTTATTTGATTGCAACTTCTTAATTATTGCCCGGATGGTGGAAATGGACATTTTCAATGCTTTAGCTTTTTTCTTACAGCCACTTTCTATTTTATGAACCTCAATAATCTTTTGCTGCACATCAGAACTATGTTCTTTGGTTTTACTCACTGTGATGGATGATTAAGGGAATTTGGCCCGTGTGTTTCCTCCTATTTATACTCCTGTGGAAGTCATTGCTAGACAATTTCATGTTCACTAGGAACTAGTGACTAACACCCTGTGTCTTAAAAAATGTAAATATGAATGGAAATATACTTAACAGATATTTTACTCATAAGAATTTTTAGGGGTGCCAATAATTGTGGCCAATGTGCTTTGGAGAAAAAACATTTATTACGTGATGTGAGTTTCTCCCAACTTTCAATTCTTTTACTTCAATGAATGGCTAGATTAAAAAAAAAAAAAATTGAATGAAAGATCAAAAGTAAAAACAATGCAGATTTATTTTTACAGCCATCTTTGATCATATTTACCAGGAGTGCCAATAATTGACCACAACTGTATGTTCTGATATTTATACAACAAAATATTCTGAGGGGCTTACAAATTTTGTGAAAATGATCAAAAATGCTGAAAGGAAAAAAACAAACAAAAAAAAAAACATTTGAGGTTATAATATTAAAACCGCCTGCTAAATGCATAAATGTAAATAAATGGAATGCAGGAGTGAGGCATATGTCTTGTGTGTGTGTTATTATGATGGCTTATTGGCGAGTGTTGTCCTTCACCGTGAACTGATGTGTGTCTGTGCATATTTTAGATTAAAATCAAGGAGGTTAATTAGAAGATCCAGTGTGGTTAAGATGCAGTGATGATGGAGCAGGACCAGGGCTGCTCTCATTGACACTGCATTTTATGTATGCCCTTTCTGAGAGCTGGGGGAAAGCGCTGACATGAAAAGTAGGGTCATTTACAAACTTCTTCCAGCTATTTGCTCCAGTCTCCTTATCAGGAGGACAGCCTCTCCTTCTGTTTCATGCTAACTCTGCATTCCAACATCACTTAGTAAATTTGCTCCACACAACCAATCACCCTGAGGAACAACTCTCTGCCAGAATCCCTATAAGCAGGGAGACAAAGAGGGCACTGGGAAGAAAAACGTGAGAGTGAAAAAGAGACAGCAGCCCACTGTGGAAGTTGTAAAGGGTTTGGGTGGGATTTCCTTTAAATTGTCTTTAGACCTCTATCTACACCTGGTATTAAAGGGATAATTCATCCAAAAATTAAAATACCTTCATCATTTACTCACTCTCAAGTTGTTACAAACAAAAGCTTATTTCTTCTGTTGAACATAGAAGAATACAGTTGACTGTAGCTATTGACTGCCCTTGTATATATATTATTTCGTACTATGGAAGTCAGTGGCTATACTGTCAGCTGTTGGTTGCCCGCATTCTTCAAAATATCATCTTTTGTGTAAAAACAAAAACAAACAAAAAAACTCATACAGGTTTGGAACAATTTGAGGTAACAAGTTAATGATGGCAGAATTTTCATTTTTGGATGAATTATCCCTTTAATACCAGGTGTTGATAGGGGTCTAAAGACAATTTAAAGGATTGCAAATCCACAGTGGGCTGCTGTCTCTTTTTCACTCTCACTTTCTTCCCAGCGAGGACATCATAAAGAAATCCATATGAATTGAGCACTTTAATCAAAGGCTTCTGAAAAGACATGATTGCTTTACATGATGAATAGATTTAATTAGGTGAATTTAATCTGATGAACAGATTTTTATGCACATATTAACATTGATAAGCAAACATACATAGAGCAATCAAATTTGGTAAAAGGAAGCTCAAGCATGCTTGCTTGATGCTCGATTCATATGAATGTATTTTACAATCTCTTTCTGAAACTGTTGAACTCTCAGTTTTGGGTGAAAAGACAGTAACACTTTATTTCGATAGTCCTCTTTAGACATTCTACTAACTCTAAGTAACTTTGCAGCTACATGTCAACTTGTCATTAGAGTATTAGTAGTCTGTCTGCTTAATATCTGCTAACTCTTTATTTTGTTGGTCCCCCAACTGACATTCAACTGACTATAAACAACTTGGCAACTACAAGTCAACTTATTCTCCTAACCCAAACCCTAACACCTAACCATAACCTAACAGTCTACTGACAGTCTACTACACTCTACTAATACTCTAATGAGAGTAAGTTGACATGTAGTTGAAAAGTTACTTATAGTTAGTAGAATGTCTAAAGTGGACTATCGAAATAAAGTGTAACCGAAAAGACTTTTGATTGAGGGACAGAAACCTCACAGCTTTAATTAAAAATATCTTTATTTGTGTTTTGAAGATGAACTAAATGGGTTTTGGAATGACATGAGAGTGAGTAACTGATCAAATAATTTTGGGGTTACAGCTTATCCGACAATGGACAAAATACATGTTGATGTCAAAAAATGTTTTTGATCCGATCATTTAAATTAAATTCTGAGGTAGTTGACCACATTGCTTTTGTAGCATAATGCTTATCCATTGTAATGCAAGCACCTTAGGAATGCATCAACCTGTCAATCAACCACTGCACTAAAAAAATAATTTTAAACGTTGTTGGTTAAGAGCAGCTCTTTAATTTAATTTTCTTTTTGCTTTATCAACATGTGCATTTACATTGATATAGTAAGTGATGTATACTGTAATCTGAGATCCTCCCCTTAAAATCTGAACACACATATTCATAGGAGGTGCTTTGAGACCAGCTGTAAGCAGCATTGTGTATTGGCTGACCACTAATCACCCTTAAACCTATAAAAGTTAATAGCGGGTGCCTTGCAGTGACTTTGCAGAAGTCTTGAACTTAAACAAACTAGACTTTAGGGATGCAGCCTCTCTCTCTTTCTCTCTGAATTTCTGAATGTCAGGTCTCTTATGTCTGATGAAAATCTTTGCATTCATTCGTATTTTTGCTCACAGCACATATTTCTCCCACTGTTCTCCCCAACAACTAGCTTTTTTTCTTTTTGTCCCCCAATCTTTGTTGAAAAAATATTCCCTTCCATCTCTGGTTCCTCAAGCTACTGCCTGAAATGTTTTGAGGAGAATGTGCGGCTGTCAGTCACCGCGCGGTGTGGCAACTGTCATTCGGAATCACAGATTCTACTTTTTGGAAGTATGACCAACATAAGAATGTTCACCGGAAAATGTCATCTGAACAAGTAAGATCCACTTTTGTTCTGACCAACTGTAAGGCCGTCTAACTCGATCCAATGGCGGTATTCGAATTAGCGGTGAAGGTCTCTGCGTGTTACTGTCTTTTCTCGTGGCAAAGTATTTTTGGTTAAATGCAATACATTTTCTCATATGTATTTACTCGTTACTTCATCTGACTCCATAAATGAAAGGTTTTAATAATATCTGTGCCTCACTAAAAGTGAGCGAATGTTTGACTATTCCGTTTAACTCTTCAATGAAAACAATGTCAGAGTCAGTTAAAATAATCAAATGTAACAATTTATTATGTCACATAACATTTTTACCAGTCGTACCGAGACATTTCAAATAATACCAAATATGTATAAAACTAGATCATAATCATTCACATTAAACCATTTAGATTCTTGTGTGAATTTGGGAAACCTCTGCCAGGATGAAGAATGGGGGAGAGGAATGTAGATTAGGATGAGGGAGGTGAGACCTTCGTCTCAATAGTGCATGAGGGGGGAGTTCAAATGTTAATTTCCTTTGTTTTCTCAGAGAGTGGCCCTCTCTTAAAGTCCTTCAAGTTTTTCCAGTCTTACACAACTAAGGGGAAAAAAGCATTGCAGTAAATCGCACTGATTAAATCTAACGATTGCTTACGCACTATACACTATGTACATATACACTATGTACTTATGCATGTGCTTATCCATGTAGTGTATGAATTTTAAAAGGTTATTTTGTCATTCAACATCATAGTCTAATAGCTCCACTTTCTCCACTATAAAACTAAAGCTGCGACAGTTGAGATAGTGCATGAAGATGTCAGGGTTTGGGATTGAGGAGATGAGGGGAGGACTCAATCGCAGAAGAATGAAAGCTTTTATTAGAAATAAAAATAAAACAAACAAAAACTACCCCAAGGAGGAAGACTTGACTTTGACTTTGACAAAACCACAGGAGGAACACACAAGGGTAAACATTCGACGACAGACCACCATAGGACTGCAAACACAGGTGGGATTAATAGGGAGAGCAAACAAAGCATGTAATGAGGGAGGACAGGTGGGGCAAATTATTTAATAATCAGGTAACAAGATGGGAGGGGCTAGACAATAGACAGGAGAGCACATGGCACATGGAAACACATGACAAGCCATGTGCACACACCAAATATGACAAAAACACAAGCACATGGCCAGTAAAACAAATCACAAGCCATGTGCTCACACAAAACGAGAGACGAACACAGCTAATGAGAACAATCATAAGTCATGTGTTCACACAAAACGTGACAACATGAAAGCACAGCTAGTGTAAAACACAAGCTGTGTGCCACACAGCACAAGACAAAACATGACATGAAAGCACGCGGCCGATGTAAACACGAACCGTGTGCTACACAAAACACAACACACATGGACAGAAGAGCATACAGCCCGAGCGAACTCGAAACCCCACGCTCACACGACAAGACCAAGCGCATGAGAACGAGCGTAAGCTCGTGCTGTGAATGATGCGCTGATGCTGTTTTTGTGCTAATATTTTAAGAACGTTATTAAAGATCAAACTTTCTATTAAATTAATCAAAGTTAAAGGGTCACTCCACCCATCTGCATTAAGATTTCCATTGTTAGAAATCCAGTCATACTATTGCATGGTCGTGCAACACTCTTTCATTTTCCCCTGAGACGAGAGAAATCCTCTATTTACCTTTTTCACTTCCTCCTACAATGACGCAAAAATCGCCATTTTACGTCATTGTAGGAGGAAGTGTAAAAGGGGGGGATTTCTGTGAAGACTACAAGCACTAGTTCTCGCCCTATCAAACCCGCCAATAGGGGGTTGGACCTAATGCGCTAACAGACCTATCAGATCAGTGCCAGTGAATTTGATTTCACCGGGAGAAACTTTTTTTAAATATGGACGAAGGTACTGAATACATAGGCGGATGCATTATGGAGGATCTGGATTTTGACGAAGTTATGGTAGAAACGGATGTTCGTGGCAACCTTTATGAGCCACGGTATAGCGACGAGCAGCTAAGGACTATGGAGGAACCGGAGGCGGCTGAAGCTGCTGCCACCACAGCCGATGCAGACGATCTGCCTGCCGCGGACGAGGAGCCCACAATGGCTCGAGCTGGGGCACATTGGTGGTGCCTGTGCTCTCATTGTGCGCCAATGGACACAGAACAAGAGTCTGTCTGCTGCTGAGAATTCCAGCGGTGCTACGGAATCGGAGATTGACACGGACGTGTGTGTTGTTGCTCACCCGAGTTTCCCACCCCATATGGATAGCGGCGTCCTGGAGACCTACTTTAGAATACCTAAGGTCAACTGGCAACGTCAGCCAAAGCCTACAGGGTCAAATGGTCATCTTTCTGTAAAGTAAGTTTATTTTCATTTTGTTAACACGCTAACGTGGCAGGTTCATTGCACAAATATCTTGCAGTTAAGCTTGCTACTGTAGTGGGAGTGGTCTGCGGAGCTGAGCATTGCAATGCACTATGGGGATTGTTGTCTACAATCCACAAGCACTAAAAAGTCATTTTCTGCATTTTATCGGCCAAGAAGGTCCCAAATTAGAAATGTATGATACTATTCTACTACATATATGACCCACTTTCAATACATATTCATGTCTTCACCGGTGGAATGACCCTTTAAGTTACTATTAAGTTACTGGAAGAACGTTTTTATGACTTTGAGAGACAATCAATTAAATGTAGTGTGCACACATCAAAGCATAACCAGCATGTGCTTGATCAAAAAATATTTTTTACTAAAAAAAGTGAAGAAAAAAATGGTACACAACTATTTCTGCACCCATAACAGTTTAATATATTGCTTGGAGTGACAGTGACCATATATTGCAATTCAGAAGTCTGGTTGTGTGGAACTGTGACAGTATTGGTGTGTTTTGTTTTATTGTTTCTACTCCTACAATAAAGCTGATGTAGGTGACAACAACTAAAGTGAAGTATTTGTTTTTAATATCTGTACTCCTAGACCTCACATACTGATCTCAGTGGGCACTACCTTTGTGAACAAATCACTGAACAGGTTTGCAAGATGCCATTAGCTTTATGTTGCAGACGGTCCTGCTGACTCACTGATGGGCCGCAGTGGTTCTGTTGACAGGATGAGAATCTCTGAGCATGAGCAATGATTGATAGGCAGAGGTGGCGCTTTTCTTTGTATGCAAATTAATCTTTTTCTTTTCCATTTTTTTTTTCTGGCCTCATATAGCTTTCTTCTGTTCCTTCTGGAGGTGCTTCAAATGATTCAAGCACTTTAGAGAAACTCACACGTTTTAGAGGATTTAATTGACCTCTCCAAAGAGTATCATACATATTAAATGGTGGTCTGGTGGTCACTATATTTCATAATTAAGCTTCATGTCCGAAAGTTCACAGTCATCCACAGAGCAAATTTCGGTCATTGCGACATAATTTCAATGACACTGTAGCCTATTCTACCTTGTTGGAATGCTTTCCCCATATACAGCAATTCAAAGAATGTATTGATGTATTGAGATGAATTGAGGTATCATTCATGTCTAGCACAAACAGTTCAGCATGATTTAAATGCTCAAGTTTAAGAGGTTTCTCAAATTCTTCATTATAACCCTTGTGAAAAAGAAGTGCGCCTTAATTGTATTGAATATGCACTTAGTACTTCAAATCTTATTTAAAAAAACTGTACTTGCAGATAATATATTATTAAAGCGTTAGTTCACCCTAAAATTCTGTCATCAATTACTCACCCTAATGCAGTTCCAAACCCGTACGACTTTCGTTCATCTTCAGAACACAAATGAAGATATTTTTAATGAAATCTGAGGATTTTTTGTCATCAACAAAATATGGAAGATTCCTAGATGTGGAAGAATATATATATTCACATATAAGCATTCATCAACTCACACATCAATTGTGGTAAACGGAAGCTCAAGCATGTTCACTTGATCCGCAAGAACCAATGAGATTCATTCTCGTGTTACGCTGCACGTTTGAGCTTCCACAAGAACTAATAAGGTTAATTCTCGTGTTACGCAGCACGTTTGAGCTTCAGCTAGAACCAGTGAGGTTCATTCTTGTGTTACGCAGCACGTTTCAGCTTCTGCAAGAACCAGTGAGGTTTGTTTTTGTGTTACACAGCACATTTGAGCTTCCGCAAGAACCAATGAGGTTCATTCTCGTGTGTAATGCAGCACATTTGAGTTTCCGCTAGAGGTTTGTCCTAGCGCGTCAAGCAGGTTTAGTTGAGCTTCTGTCTATGTTCGCTGATCAATGTTTATGTGTGAATAAAAGCCTAAATTCAATCTGTTCATCATATCAAGTAATTGTGTGTGAAATTTTGGACTAAACCACTAAATACATACAGATTAGTTTTACTATCTTTTTATGAACTTGAAGCATCAGTGGTAGTTGTGTAGCTGTTAATGGAGAGTACAGAACTGGCTCAGATTACACTAAAAATATTTTCATTTAAATTTCGAAGATAAACGGAAGTCTAATGTTTTTGGAACAACATAAGGGTGAGTAAATTATGACAGAATTTTTATTTTTTTAGGGTGAACTAACCCTTTTATGAAATAAAAGGCCACTTACGTGTACTTAAAGAGAGTACACTTTCATGACTTTCTTAACACACTTTCTTAACACACTCGCAAACTTAAAAAGTGCACTTTATATGTCAATTCTTAAATTTTTAAGTTGTTCAGCTAATTGCATCTAATTTAAACTAATCCACTTTATTTAATTGCAATAAAGTGTCACTAAATAACATTTAGTTTGTAATTGACCCTTCGCAAAGACCCGCCCTCCTTAGTTACTGTCGCTATGTCCGACAAGCTACGCCGCTCTCACGCACACACTATGTTCTCAAGCAGTGAAAAATACATTGCGGATCAGAGAGGAGACTGACAATACGCTGACATACAGGACAGACCAGGTTACTTTTCGGTTACTTTTGATATTAAACATATTAAACAAAGTATCACCTTTCAAATTTGGTCATTTTAAAAAAGAAATTTAAACAATAAATACCGTTTTGTGGCTCTTTAATGTGTCGTGACAGATCGCTGTAGAGCCTCAGTTAAAGCTGCTCGTGAACCGATCATCTCTTCCTTCTAGTTCATTTATAGCATCAAATAAACATGAATGAACATAAGAAGGAATGTTGTTTTAACCGCGGAAAGGCATCAGTATATTCAGTTTTTCAAGTTAAAATCCTCCCATGTTAATCTACTAACTCTCCTGACTGCTTTGTCAGACAAAATGGCAGATGGCGAAGTATGATTGTTCAGATCACCTGTCAATCAAGCTCCCTGCGAAGGGTCAATTAAGTATATCCTTACATTAAATACAATGAGAGACTCCGCCCACATGTTCTTCTGATTGGCTGTGGTCGCATCGGGTCTGGTGTGGACAGGCAAATTGCTTGTCGCTGGAATCGTATCGTGTCACCGACATGGTGTAATATTTGTTCCCTTTCGTAGTCACTCCGAGTTACTTCGGATGACGACGAATGGGGGTTTCGCCTAGAAAGCCAATCATCTTCGTGTATTATAAAACGAGCCAATGGTGATGAAATGCCATGGGTCTGCGTAATTTGCATAGCGCATCTCCACCCCACCGCGTGGGTATAAAAGGAGAGACGCCGGCAAAGGCAGATCATGTTTTCGCTTCGGAGCCAAGAGCTTCTCTTCACTCCACAAGCCAAATCCTGAGTTTTCTGTGACATCATCTTCTTCGAGACGAGCGAACTCTCCAGTGTTGGTGTGACGGCGGTACCCAGCGAGTTTCACATTGCCTGCGATCTGAGCAGTGATCTGCCAGTCTGTGTGCTTCTCCCTGGTCGCCTCAGCATCGCTCAGTTTTTCCGCAGGATTGGTTTGCAGCGATAGACCTGAAGGACGCCTACTTTCATGTCTCCATTTTACCTCGACAGAAGGCCGCAGGAAGCAGCTCGTCGACACCGACACTCGACACCGTCGAGCAGACGAGAGCGCTCAGCGTCCCGCATATCGGCCAGGTTCAGCCACAGGTGACGCTTCGAGGGGCAGGCATACCAGTACGCGGTTCTCCCATTCGGGTTGGCTCTGTCTCCTCGTGTCTTTACGAAGGTCGTCGAGGCAGCCCTTGTTCCCCTACGCGAACACGGGGTTTGCATCCTGAATTACCTCGATGACTGGCTAATATTAGCTCACTCTCGAGATCAGGTTTGCGAACACAGAGACTGCTGTGTGCACACTCACTGCTGACTTGTCTTCGACAGTTCGATGGCAAGAGTGTTGTCCGACTGAAATTGTTTCAGAGGCTCCTGGGGCATATGGCATCTGCAGCCGCGGCAAGGCCGCTCGGATTGCTTCATATGGGACCGCTTCAGCTGTGGCTTCGCGATCGAGTCCCGAGGTGGGCATGGCATCATGGCACGCTCCGAGTCCCAGTGAATCCGACCTGCCGTCAGACCTTCACCCCGTGGAGGAACCTCAGTTTTCTACGGGCCGGAGTTCCCCTAGAACGAGTTTCCAGGCATGTTGTTGTCTCCACGGATGCCTCTTCCACGGGCTGGGGCGCCATGTGCAACGGACATGCTGCCGCGGGCTCCTGGACAGGACCCCAGCGCCTTCTGCATGTCAATTGCCTCGAGTTGCTGGCAGTACGCCTTGCCCTGCACCGTTTTCGCACGTTGCTCATGGGTCAACACGGTCCAGCTGATTTGGGACCAGTTCGGGGACGCACAGATAGACCTGTTTGCCTCCCACGACTCGTCCCATTGCGCCCTGTATTACTCCCTGTCCGAGGGCACCCTCGGCAAGGATGCACTGAAGCACAGCTGGCCGCGGGGCCTACGCAAATATGCGTTTCCCCCAGTGAGCCTTCTCGCACAGACCTTGTGCAAGATCAAGGAGGACGAGGAGCAGGTCATTCTGGTTGCGCCATACTGGCCCACCCGGACCTGGTTCTCCGAACTGATACTCCTCGCGACAGCACCTCCTTGGCCAATTCCTCTGAGGAAGGATCTCCTTTCTCAGAGACGGGGCACCCTCTGGCACCCTCGACCCGATCTTTGGAGGCTCCACGTGTGGCTCCTGGACGGGAAGAGGCAGGTTTGAGTACCCTTCCACCAGCAGTGGCGGCTACCATCACTTCCACTAGAGCATCGTCCACGAGACATGTCTATGCGTTGAAGTGGAACCTCTTCGTCAACTGGTGCTCTTCTCGCTGAGAAGACCCCAGGAGATGCTCGGTCAGTGTCATGCTTTCCTTCCTGCAAGATGGGCTGGAGCGAAGGCTGTCTCCCTCCACCCTGAAGGTGTATGTAGCCGCTATCGCCGCATATCACGAAGCAGTGGAAGGTAAGTCTCTGGGGAAGCACGACCTGATCGTCAGGTTCCTAAGAGGAGCGAGGAGATTGAATCCTCCTCGCCCTCCTCTCGTTCCCTCTTGGGACCTCTCAGTGGTGTTAAATGCCTTGCAGAGGGCTCCCTTTGAGCCTCTGCAATAAGTTGAGCTTAAGTTCCTGTCTATGAAGACAGCGCTCCTGGTTGCATTGGCCTCCATCAAGAGGGTGGGGGACCTGCACGCATTCTCCGTTGACAAAGCGTGCATGGAATTCGGGCCCGGTCACTCTCACGTGATCCTATGACCCTGGCCTGGATATGTGCCCAAGGTTCCCACCACTCCCACCAGGTGGTGAACCTGCAAGCGCTGCCCCTGGAGGAGGCAGACCCAGCCTTGGCACTGCTCTGTCTAGTACGCACTCTCCGTGCTTACGTAGACAGGACGCAGTGTTTTAGGACCTCAGACCAGCTCTTTGTCTGTTTTGGTGGGAGACTGAAGGGAAAGGCTCTCTCAAAGCAGAGGTTGTCCCACTGGATAGTGGACGCCATTGCTTTGGCTTACCAACAGCAAGGCTGACCGTGCCCCCTTGGTGTGACAGCCCACTCCACCCGGAGTGTGGCTTCCTCTTGGGCTCTAGCTCATGGCGCCTCGCTAACAGACATCTGTAGAGCTGCAGGCTGGGCGACACCCAACACATTCGCCAGATTTTATAATCTCCGAGTGGAGCCTGTGTCCTCTCGTGTACTCGCTTCAGTCAGCTAGTACTGGAGCGTCTCAGGTGTCTTCGCTTGCTCGCCATTCCACTCCACGGACTGGATAAGTGCGATATTCCTCAGGTGAGCTTTCCTCTCTGAAGCCCTGGGTTCCTCCAGCACTGTTGACGCTGGCGCCAGTGTCTATTGCCTGTGCGTCGGCTAGGTGCCTCCGTGTGCATGGTTCTTCCCCTGAGTAACCCCCACATGTGTATTTCCACTGTAAGCCTCATTGAGCATGTGTCTTTCCCTCGGCAAGCCACCTTGCCACTCCTGGAGTTGAAAGTTGCCACCCCTCGGGCTGGTCACTCCAGCGTTCCTGGAGTGCTTTTATACCCACGCAATGGGGCGGAGATACGCTATGCAAATTCCGCAGACCCATGGCATTTCATCGTCATTGGCTTGTTTTATAATACACGAAGATGATTGGCTTTCTAGGCGAAACCCTCATTCTTCGTCATCCAACGTAACGTCTCCGTTCCCTACTCAGGGAACGAGGGTTACATACGTAACCGAGACGTTATTTATGTACATAGATTATGATAAGACTGGAGGCTGAGACTAACACAGTCATGCATTCTCAAACATGTAAAACATAAACATTCATTAAAGTTGCAGTCTGTAGTTTTTCCTCTCTGTCGCCATCTCTGTTCGAAATCTGCAATCGCAGTTATTCGTGGAATTATCAACTTTACGTGGGTTGTCCCTCAGCACGGCACTGCACGGATTAATCCAATGTTTTGAGGAGAATGTGCGGCTGTCAGTCACTGTGCGGTGTGGCAACTGTCATTCGGAATCACAGATTCTACTTTTTGGAAGTATGACCAACATAAGAATGTTCACCGGAAAATGTCATCTGAACAAGTAACATATAGTTTTGTTCTGACCAACTAAGGGGAAAAAAGCATTGCAGTAAATCGCACTGATTAAATCTAACGATTGCTTACCATATCACGTCAAACAATTTTGTTCTCAAATTGTTAATGTTAACAACATCAGCATTGAGTGATGCATTGCAATGCCCTTCCGATATTATCCTTGTATATCCTTGCAGTAGGCCTATTTTTTTTTCTATAGCCACTCCGAAGTCCGAACGAAGTCTTTTGCATTTTACAACGGGTGAATCTCCAGTTGTCACTGGTGATTGTCGTTTGAACCTTTCTGGATCCCCCATCAAATTAATAAGTTTAATTATATCAAGTGCTGTGAGAAAAGGCTATAAATCTCTACCTCCAACATCCTCACACGCAATATAGCCTACTAGCCAAGACACCTTGTTTATGTGTACAGATGTGAAGTAAAGCAGCAAAGACATGCTCGAATTTCCCGCGGAAATCCACCAGTACCACTGGAATTAATACCATTATTACAAGCTTATCATTTTGAAGCGTTGAGATATAGTTTTGAATAGTTTTGAACACTGGCTGGTTATGTACTTGCTCACTTTATTTTGGATAATTTTTAACCCAAAAAAAGTTACGGAATGCAGCTTTAATGTGCTGTAGAAATAATATCTCCACAAGCCTCAGCCCTGCAGGAGTGACTGTTTCACTAGGGGAACGTGAGATGGATCAGGAAGTAGTAGGTAGATAATGGCCTCATGCTTGGAGAAACAAAGATGTGGTTATCCCTCAGGATCAGCCCCAGTAATGCAAGATACAGATTCACCTTCACGCCAATTTATAGACTCTCTAAAACTGCTGCCCTGAACTACACTGTGTGCAGAACCACTGTGCCCTCATTTCTCTTTCTATCAGCAAGAGAGAAACGAATACATGATGGGAACCTGGTAGAGGAAAGAACTGAGAGGCCGAGATGAAATAATTAGTTCAGCAAAGAAAATTAATTCTGACATCATTAGTTATGTAATTCCAAACCGGCATAACTTTCTTTTTTCACACAAAATGAGACATTTTAGGTTGCTCTCATGTAATTATAATGAATCTATATAGAAATATATAGTGTTATTCTAGTGAGTGACCAGCCACTTTATTAGGTACACCTGTTCAACAGCTCTTTAACGCAATCTAATCAGTCAACCACATGGCAGCAACTCAATGCATTTAGGCATGTAGACATGGTCAAGACAATCTGCTGAAGTTCAAACTGAGCATCATAATGGGGAAGAAAGGTAATTTAAGTGACTTTGAGTGCGGTATGGTTTTTGGTGCCAGACGGGCTGGTCTGAGTATTTCAGAAACTGCTGATCTATTGGGATTTTCACACACAAACATCTTTAGGGCTTACAGAGAATAGTCACAAAAAGAGAAAATATCCAGTGAGCGGCAGTTCTGTGGTTGAGTTTAATTAACAATAACAACACTGATGGGAACTGAATCTCAAACTCAAGTTCTGTAGTTATGGCTCATTAATAAGAGTTTATAAGAGAAACAGCAATGTCTGATTCACAAACAAATTTTTAACCAAATGTCTTCAGTAAATCAGTTGATCTAGTTCTTAAAACCGTTTTGAATGATTAATTCCTCATACAAAGCTATTGAATGACTTGGAATATATGGAATAATAAGGCCAGATATGAATATATGAATCGTGGAATATAGCATATCATATGAATCATTTCTGATGATGTTTTTATTGTGCTTATTTCCTTTTTGAAGTTCTAATGGGGACTAATTGCATGACAAAAAACAACCAGGATAATTCACCTTTTGTGTTCTACAGAAGAAAAATAAAGGTTTGGAACAGCATGAGGGTGGATAAATAATAACAAACTTCTCTTTTTTAGGTGAACTATCCCTTTAAGAAAGAAAAATTAGTGAATCCAACTGGGCATCCAAGTGAAACAGAAGCCATATGGCCATTACATAAATGTGGCAGTCTCACTTCAAGTCCCTCGAAGGCTATACTTTCAGCATACCTTCTCTGTATTTTCTGGATGAGACGGCACAGAAAACAGCCAACGTCTCCTGTGTACAGCTCTTCTTACTGATAGTTCCCATGACAAGAACCTCTAGCCTGAGGGGACACTCTATTACTAAAAAGGGTGTTTCTCTCACAAACAACTAAGCAAGTACAAGCTCTCCCTCAAGTGCTATTCGATTTTTCTAATTTATTTATTTTTAGTAAAACATTGTAAAAAGAGATTTTAACAACTGTTTGATCAAAATGCTAATTATGTATCGATCTAAAAAAAGAGCTATTTCCCTCTTGATCTAGTACTCAATAATCATTATACAGAAGCCGTAGGCAGAAGAATTACTATAGAGTGTTACGGGTTTAAAAATGAATTTGCACATGATCCAACTATATTAAATTTCACTGGGAGTCAAGAGTGACCCAACCCACTAGAGACTGAATAATAAAACTTGGTTCAGCTCACACTGGTGTGACACAATAAAGTGATAAGCAATAAATGCTATTCGTGTAAATGAGTTTTTGTCCAAACCAGCCACAGCACAGTAAAATCTCATTTGATCAGAATCTCACTCCAGTTTCCAGTTTACTAGTGATGCCTTCTAAACACAAAGTATAGCCTAAACATATTCAAACAGTGAAAGAGAGAGAGAGAGAGATGAGGGGACGGATAATGCTAAACATCAGATAAAGGATATGCTAAACATCAGATTTTGTTCAGTACAGGCCCTCAGCATCTGCCAAAAAGATGGACGAATGTCCTACGTATTGTTACCCGAGTTGTACTTGTCTCAAGGGCAGGAATAAGAGAAGATGGACAAAACATTCCCACACAGATGGCAGAAATTTCTTGTTCAATCATTAAAAGCAGAATGTGTTGAACTTGTTCTTTAGTGAAAGGTCAGACAGTTTGCAGGATAAGCACTCTTTACTTTACAAAACGCTGATACATCCATCACAGATAGTGAGGGTATTTCAGTGTAATTTCAATATTATTCATACACTATAGTATACTATTACAGCAAGCTATTTAATAATATTTTGAAATAGCTTTTATTTTATTTTTTATTTTTTATTCTAATTTTTAAGTTTTAGGAATTTTGTTATGTTCTTTTATCATTTTTATTGGTTTTATTTCTATATGGCTTTATTTAATTATTTTGTAATTTCAGTATTTCAACTTCAAAGTTTAATTCTAAGCTTTTTTAAGTTTAATTTTTTATTTATATTTATATTGCATTGCAATTTTATTTTAATTACTGAAAGCCATTTTTAATAGTTTTAGTTTTAGTTAACAATAAGAACACTGGTATTTACATTTGTTCACTTCATGTTTTTTCTAAAAGAAAAGCTGTCCAGTCGAGAGATGAAGAAAAAACAAGTTTAAATGCCCTCTAAGATGCATTTAAGATGAATAGCATTTATCCCAAAGGAGGTGGTTTGGATGCATGTAAGACAGTTGGCTGTTTAGCCCACATATGTAAATGTTACCAGTCCCAAATCTACATATATGAGTCAAGAAGTGACTAAGTGCAAATAGGCCAAGTGTTACACTGGATAAAATCTGCATTGCAACTGTAAAAGTCAGCATATATTAATATTTACACGTAGATGTCGATATGTGTTTGGCATATTACTGTACATTAGAATAATGAAAACGTTTCAGACGTTGTGAATGGAAAGTGCATTGTGTGAATTTAAAGTGGTGTCATTCTGTGGTAACTCCTTTTGACATGTAGAGGGTATTTCTCAGAACTTGGCACGAGAGTTCAAGGAGAGAGCTGGAAAGACCTCCACAAATTTAGGAAGAGTGGTTTCCCTCAGTAAGCATTCTAGCAAGAACAAGCGAGAGGGAGTGATGAAGACACTGCCAGAACTTCTCACTCTGAATTTGATTTGTTGACTGAATTGGCTGCAAAGGATGACTAGATCAGCAGTCACTGGACCATCCGAATGTTGTACACCGAAAACCGTCAATGCGTATTAAAGCCGAGGCTGTCATGCAACACTCAATGGCTACACCATAGAAATGTAATACATGGGTAGAATGGAAATTACCATGACAAAGGGAGTCCTGAAATAGGTGGAGCTTAACAGCCCAGACATTATTTCTCTGTCTACAATCAGTTTGCAACTTATATAGCCTACAATAACTTTGAGGGGGTTTACAAAGGAATATCTATGGAAAAATAAGCAAGCGGTTGAGGTTTGTTTTGCCGGATTATCCCAGATCCTTTATCTTTATCCTAAAAGAAACTAAGGCGCAAATTCATTGACAGGGTTGGAGTAAGCATGGATTAGGCCTTAGTTCAATTAGGGCATTTAAGTAGCTTTTATAAACGTGCTTAGAAAAAAAAACAAAGTCACTGACATATATCTCAGTTCAAGTTGCTTTTAAAACAGCTCAAACATGCATTGTAGTCTGGACTAGGCTTAAAGCTATAGTATACAATGTTAAAAATCGGTCGAGAAAGCCTGAGACGTTAGGGAAGTTTTAAAAAACTCATCCCGCCCCTCCACACACACACCCCTCCCCTCTGTGTTACCTGATCCCTCCCACCAGGAAACGAATTGAACAACGTCACTCAGTCAAGCTGTGATCACCGGTAGTAAACATCGGACACACATCATATGTAAAATTGCCTTTAGACACTTGAACTAGTTGCTTCATCAACAATTCTATTACACGTTTGAGTTCACGTCAACGCAAGATTAGCAACACATGGAATGTTCTAAACTCCCCACCACCATTAGTATAATACTACTAGTATTGCTAAGGTTTTCAGTAATTGTTATTGCAGCACACAGCGCAACAGCACGGCTCGAACAGAAACCCGCTAGGCCTGCTGAAATATATTCAAGGACTTCAAGAAATATAATTACTTTGACCCGTGATAGGCGATGCTAAACGGCTAACATTCCAATGCCGACCGGCAGCAGGAGCAAGTTGTCAAACTGCTAAAAAGCTATTTATGTAACATGTCACACCATAAAAGTATAAATAAATTTTTACCTGCTCAACAAAAAGTCAGCCGAGTCAGCGTCGGTGTTCAGTCCCAGATCTTCTTGAAAGCTTGAAGCTTCCTCCAACGGTCAATGGATATTTATCGTACTCAAAGTTCGGCGTTCTCTGCTCGTTCCTCTAATGACTTTCTCTTTCGTCCTAACTTTACTGTAGGGGCAAGCAGGGGAGGCTTGCTGCTGTCTTTTTTTTTTTTTTTTATCCATTGCTGATATGCTACTTAGCTAGCTACCATAGACTGTCAGCTGCTTACGCGTGCAATTTCATGTCACAGGAGGGGGGCGGGGGTGGGTGCGGTGGAGACGCGAGCGCCAGGTGGAGTTTCAAGTGGAGCTGGTAATTGGATGAGAGCAGTTGACCAATGTAAGCTGTCCGGCCGGACAGCTTACATTGGTCAACTTCTCTGCGGCTGTACAGCCAATAGAGTGAATGGATTTTTTCATTCTTTTTTCTATTCATATTGTTAGGATTGTACTATATAACAATAACCAGCATCTAAACAAGGATATTAATAATGAACAATCTTTGAAATCGTATACCATAGCTTTAAGCCTTGTCTGTGAAACCGGTGGATGTTTATTTTAGGTATTAATATGTGTCGGAGTAACTTGTAATGCAATTTTCATGGTTACTGAAATATTATTAAAAGGCTTGTTGAAACGTAGGCTAGCTATCAAAACTGTTTATTAGGCCGGTATGTAGCTAGGGAAGTTTTATTCCATATTGTGACATATATATAGGCCTATCGAAAGTGAAATCGCTTCTCAAACAAGTTTTTAAAAAAAGGTAAGGTAGGAATTGATTAGATTGTTGTGGTTTGCCATTGCTGTGATCTCATGTGAGTGACAGGTTGTCCCGCCCCCGCGTCGGCAAACAGGTCATCAGAGAGGAGAAGAGATGCTGCTGGTGTAAGAGGGAAATTAATCTATTTTAATGAAATATTATGAAGTTAAAAACACACAATGATGTGTATGGATTTATTATTTATGGGCTAATAGCTAAATACTGCTATAGCCTACCTATTCCATAAAACATCAAGAATAGTTATTTTTGATTTAAAACCTTTCAACCTTTAGGATTTGGGTCAAGCCTCAGTTTGAGAGTATTATTTAGACCCCCTAAAGGTCTAAAGTACTCCCGTCTTATTCTTCAATTTAAATTATTTTTCTACTTTGAAGATCCTCAAGTGTCTTTATTCGGCTGTAAATTATCATCCAGATCAACGCTGGAACTTGGACAGCGTTGTCACGTGGAGCCTGTTACTTTTCTTAGCAATATTAGGACGGGCCAATCACAATCGTTTGTGATTACAGAATAAAAAGGTATTTTATTTAGCCTATGTACAGCGGTTGCTGTTACTACTGACCTCCATTATTGACAGATATAGAATATTTATAGAATATTTGGAATTTATAGATTTTTTAAAAATAGCTTGGAAATGTTCTTAATGAACTAAAAATTTGAGTGCGGTTTAATAAGGAAATTAAGCGTTGTGAGCCACCGAGCGCCCCCTGGAGGAATAAGGCATTATTCTCCATTGCTAATAGTGACAAATGCCGTCCAATGAGCTCAGACAGTCTTCTCATGTCGACTTTCTGCGGCAAGTACGGAGTTTAGATCCAGTGCTGTTCTGGACTGATGCGGGAATTAAGACGGCCACCAGTCGTCAACGTTAAACACATAGACGCCGACTTATAAGTTTAATAATCGTGTGAGTAAATGGGATTCAACGTCTTCCGAACAGAATGTAAAGAATTCCTTGAAGGATGTGGGGAATTGAAGGCTCGTGCGCTGCGCTGTTATTGTTGTTTTTGGCGTATATCTCCGTTTCCTCGGTTAACGCCGGTGAGTTTGCGTGATTGTATTCATTTAGACAGGAATGTTATTTTTATATGGTCATTACTGGGCTTTTGCGCTAGACATAGAAAAAGACACGAAACCCTGTTAGTTACACTATATTTGCATGAATAAACAGAATAGCAACTGTTTTATCTTAATATTTCAAACAATATGCATAGTAAAATAAGCATTCTGATATGTTCACATTGGCAGAGAACAGACAGGTTGCGGGTATGAGATGAATAAATGATGCGCTACTACCTGTTCAGCCCATTGGGAAGCTCGTGGGTTTCCACTGTTCATTCAGACTGCATGTAAATGCTGTGAACAATTCATGTGATCCTAATTGATTCTGTTCAACGAGACAGTAGAAACCTGGTCGGTAGACAGAGATTACAGTTTGAACGCACAATAGATCACATTTGAGAGCTCTGGGATTTAGGGCATTTGTCTGGATGCATGCAGACACATTATAGATTAGTAGGCTACTGAATTCAGTTGTTAAATGGCTGATCTGATAACTAGTACAGCTAAATAACTACAGCAGAATAATGATTACTTTGTCAAGGTCACAAATTCACCCCCTTCAATTGTATTTGCATTTACCTTTCTCCATTAATTTAACCTTTCTAAGCAATATATAATTTAACAGATGTTTTGTATTAGTATGCTTTTTTCTCTGGCCTATATATAATCTACGAATCATGGTATTCTGTTTATTTTTATTTTTATTTGAAACCTATAAAACAATGGCTGGTTTCACTTATACAAAAATGTATGTGCAGATAACAACATCAGAATGTCTGCGATATCATTTGTTATATGGTTCAGCTGTTTACTTGTTATAGGATACTGTTAGTTAAACAGCTTGGAAAGGATTTACAATGATGATTTACCTTTTTAAAAGTGCTGTATAACTCAGTTTCTCAATATGAAACCTGAGATATATAAAGTGCCAATACTTTTGTATGTCAAATGTAAACCAATGGCTATCAAAATTAATGCACATTCATCTTTTTAAATTCAAATAAGTGTCAGTTTGCAGAAACACACAGCATAAAAGCCTTTTAGGCAAATGTACATCTAAATAGTCATAAGAATAACTAGTCTTATCGAGTAAGTTTTAGGCTAAGCAGTTTGATTCACATATGGCGTGTGTGTTTTAAGTTTCACTTCTGTTTTTTGTGGTTGCATGAAAATGAGTAAATCAGCTAACACCTAAAAATGATAAAAGTGAAAAGTATTAGCAGTAATTTGAAATGACTTTGAATTTGCTAGATGTCATGCTGCTTGCTTTATGTGGATGTGTAACACCAAATATGCCATTATTGTGATTATCGTACAATGTAGATAGATTTGTTGACGATTTAATGTATGAGGGCATTGGATGTTGTGTTGCTCACATTCTGTATTAGATTTTAAAAAAAAATGCAACAAATGGCAATTCTGCTGTCATTTTTACCCAAGCCAGAGACATTTAATACACTGTGCAAGTTTCGAACTGTTCACCAAACACTTACCACATTCCACCCTTTTTTTCATACCGAGAAATAATAAACTCTGATCATTAGCTGTTTTTAAATGATCAAAACAAAATGACATTAATCTGATGATAAATCGGGGTATCAGTAATAATAGGCTAACCATCAAGAAATCTATAGGAATGCATGCGTTCCATTTACCTCAGAGGAGGGACGTCGGTCACACTTTAGATTAGGGTCCACTTCTTACTATTAACTAACTATTGTCTACGACTTTTGCCTAATTACTGCTTATTAATGGTTAGTAAGGTAGTTGTTAAGTGGATGTAGAATATGGTGATGCTGAATAAGGCATTCATAAGTGCTTGTTAAGTATTAATAATCAGCCAATATCCTTGTAATATGCATGCTAATAAGAAACTTAATAGTGAATATTGGACCCTAAACTAAAGTGTTGGGATGTCAAAACTGGGAATGACGTCAAACCCAAGTTGTACCACGTTAGAGTAAACAGGTCATAAGTTTAAGATGGATGCGTCCAGGCAAGCTTTCATTGTCTCTATTGGAATGCAAACACATAAAAAAGCTGTATTTTGCATAGATAATACCGAAGTATCATGTCCACAACGGTTGGATAGCACTGTGTGCACCACTGAATTTATTGAGACACAGACAAACAGAAGTGCTAATAAGTAATACTGTTTCACAGCGGTTGATGCGCTTGCCATGATATTGGATTCTGAAGTCGGGGATGTTTCGCTTCCCCCAAGTTTCCCAGTCACAACTCCGACTTGAGAAGGCGTTCCACTCAAAAGTTCCTATGTGGTCTAGGACTTTCCCACCTCGGAGAACAAATGGAACGCACCATTGAAGTCGACATGAAATTTACTTCCCTATTGTGGTTTATATTTGTATCCAAGGGAAATATTTTTTTAAACAAGAAAAAATGTAGGGCGGGACTTGGTTTTGTGCTCCGAGAACTGATTGAATCATTGTGGTTTGCTATTGCTGTGATCTCATGTGAGTGACAGGTTTTTGGTACCCTTGCACCAGTAAACACATCATCAGAGAAGAGAAGAGATGTCGCTGCAAGAGGGAGGGCAAGTTATTTTGATTAAAAATTACAAGGGCACATTAAAAAAAATAATGATGCGCACAGATAAAGCATTTATAATAAAAATTGCAATATTCCATAAAAATACTAATTTTTAAGTTTGATTTCATCGTGACTTGAAATGCATGGTTTTCTAGAGGAAGTCACCTGTGAGTTTATTCTAAAACAGTTGTTTGGTAAAGGAGGGCAGTCTGCTAGAACAGTCAACTATTTCACATCAGTAGCACCTGCCTAATTTACCTAGCACCAAAATACATAAAGGCTCTTTTATCAAACAATATGCTGTGAAGTGAAATGGCCAATCCATATATCTTGTTGAAATAAGAACGCAGCGTGTGGTACATGATTACGGTGCTGTTCTGAGCTGCTAATGTGTAACATGATGTAGATTAACTGTAATAGACATACACAGCTCACACACACAAACAGACAATAATAAAGCACAACGAACCATTTTCACTCTGCTTTTCTCTTTTATGTTGTCTAGAGAAGCAACAAAGCCTCTGTCCATACATCTTTATACTGAGGCATTGGCAGTGATGCAGGATGGAGGAATATTAATGAAGAGAGCCATTGACATTTCCACACCATTATGAAAAGAACACGGTTTCAAACACCCTTTCTAATACAGAGAAGCAAGAGGAAGCAGGTGAAACAAACATGTCGGAGAATAACTGATCAACTTTAAAGCTGCATGAGGTTTAGTCTTATTACAGGCCTGTTGTATTTTGTTATGACGCTTGTGATGAAAGGCAGAGGTGCCCACACAATGTGCAACACGGAGTTCCTCGATCCGAGCTCTCGCATGTTTGTTTCATCTGTCAGTGTCAGGCATCTCATCAAAGCTGGCTGCACATTGCGAATATGTTATGAATCTGATGTTGTTTAGTGGGGCCAATCGCCCCTGTACATTGCATATTAGAGCAAATCTATCAGTTTATCTCTCTGAGATTCTGTGTTTGATGCATTATGACTAGGGATGTTAGTCAATGAAAGATTTTAATAGCATAAAATTGATTAATCACAATCACATAACTTAATATTGAATTGACAAAAGCCCCCAAATATAGGCAGGCAATAGAATTCAATATATTGTTTGTTATTTGTCTGAAGTGTATTTTGGTGAGGCACAGACAGCCTGAATTGCTCATTGGTTTAAAATAGTGATGTGGTAGTTAGTGCACAGGATATTAATACATTGAGCTATGGTGCTCAGGTCAGACTCAAAGCTGTTTGAGAAATTGTTTATGTTGCAGCCTTATGCTAAACTGTCTTTAAAGGGTTAGTTCACCCAAAAATGAAAATTATGTCATTAATGACACCCTCATGTCGTTCCAAACCCGTAAGACCTCCTTTCATCTTCGGAACACAGTTTAAGATATTTTAGATTCAGTCCGAGAGCTTTTTGTCCCTCCATTGAAAATCTATGGACGGTATGCTGTCCTTGTCCAGAAAGGCAATAAAGACATCATCAAAGTAGTCCATGTGACCTCAGTGGGTTAGTTAGAATTTTTTGAAGCATCGAAAATACATTTTGTTCCAAAAATAACAAAAGCGACGACTTTATTCAGCATTGTATTCCCTTCCGGTTCTGTTGTCAATCCGCGTTCATGAGTCCGCGGACGTAAGACGAGCTGACGTTTTATCTGGTGCGCCATTGAAAATCTATGGACGGTATGCTGTCCTTGTCCAGAAAGGCAATAAAGACATCATCAAAGTAGTCCATGTGACCTCAGTGGGTTAGTTAGAATTTTTTGAAGCATCGAAAATACATTTTGTTCCAAAAATAACAAAAGCGACGACTTTATTCAGCATTGTATTCCCTTCCGGTTCTGTTGTCAATCCGCGTTCATGAGTCCGCGGACGTAAGACGAGCTGACGTTTTATCTGGTGCGCCCGAGCTTCGTTTACAGTCTGAGGGAGACCCACGCTGTAAACAAAACAATCTTTGCAAACATGTCTAAGGATTTCGACACAGGGGAAGACTTGCATTTTTTTTAACCAGACATATTTATTTGAACCCGAATACACGGTACTAATATACCAGATAACATGTCAGCAGCGTCCTACGTCAGCAGCGTCACTGGCCTCGTGAACGCGGATTGACAACAGAACCGGAAGAGAATACAATGCTGAATAAAGTCATCGTTTTTGTTATTTTTTGGAACAAAATGTATTTTCGATGCTTCAAAAAATTCTAACTAACCCCCTGAGGTCACATGGACTACTTTGATGATGTCTTTATTGCCTCTCTGGACAAGGACAGTATACCGTACCTAGATTTTCAATGGAGGGACAGAAAACTCTCGGACTAAATCTAAAATATCTTAAACTGTGTTCCTAAGATGAACAGAGGTCTTACGGGCTTGGAACGACATGAGGGTGAGTCAGTAATGACATAATGTTCATTTTATGGGGAAACTAACCCTTTAATGCCCACCAAGGTTGCATTTTTTTGAGAAATATTATTACAATGTAAAATAACTACTCATAACTAATTTGCTGAATTGGTGCTCAAGAATTATCAGTTATTATAGGTGCTCTATTATTAATAATGGTCATCAATGTTGAAAACCAGTTTTGATACATTTGTTCTAGGATTCTTTGATTTGATGAATAGAAAGGTAAATGAACAGCACATTAATGCTGTTTTTATTATGCCGCAGTCGACCACTGCCGTGTCAGGTTATCACAGCAGTCTTACGGAGAAATAGAAAGGACAGGACAGTCAACAGGAAAAAGGGAAGACAGATGAGATCCGACCCAGGCAAGGCTATGCGAAGAATCGAGAAGATGGAGAAGCACCAGATAATGACTGGAGATCAGGCAGTAGCTTCAGGAACCAGAGGCTATGGAAACTTTGAGATGCAACCAAAGCTGTATCAGTCTCACTGCCTGGTCTTGAAAGCAGCAGCCAGGATGGAGGACAGGAACAAACACAACAAGAGAGAACAACAAGAAAAAGCAAAAGAGAAATAAAAACTGACTCAGCACAGCGACTACAGAAACAGAAACTACAAACAGAGAAAGGCCAAATCAAAATAAAAAAATAAGGCTTGAGAAACCTAGAGCAAAAGACTGGAACTAGACTAAAGCAAATTCATAAGAATAAAATGCAAAAAACTAGAATTTGCAGGAAACACTGTCTAAAGATCAGTAGACAAGCAATAATCGGTAACACTTTAGAATACGATTCCTTTGTTAATGAATAACTACACAGGAACAAAAGAGTAACGCAATATTAGCAATCTAGTAACTACTATTAACTAACAAGAAATTCACAAACGAATTAACGAATTAGTAAGTAATAGCACACAGATGAAAGTGGTAGTTCACTATTAACTAATCAATAAATACTATTTTTTAATGATTCCCAGAGAACTACTGAACAAGTTTCATAATTCATGCAAAACTAATCAATAACTAATGCAGGACAAATGACTAGCACTACAACAACATTTTAACTGCTACTGTAAACGAATACACAAGGTTTATCAATATGTAATACCATAGCAGACTTATGATTTGGGAAAAAAAATAGCCTATGCTCTCTCCTAGAGAACTATTTATCAACTGAAAAATTTTAAAGAAATGGATTTTTAAATGTAGTTGTCAGGACCTTACTTGTCTTGTAGCCAATTTTCCGGCATTCCTCTGGACTGGCATTGAATCACTAGAGTTACGGTGATGACTGGAACATATTGAGTTATCAGCCATCCAAATACCATATACAGTGATTATATTATTTAACCCACCTCACAAAAAAAATGTTTTTATGTATGTCTCCTAGCTCATATATGTGTGTGCAAATATCTTGTGAAGGATTAGAAGATTCTACACTTTAGGATTGGCTTTTCATTAGTAACTACTGTAATAATCATGGTAACTAACTAGTAATGACTCAAGTGTTACTACATACTTCTAAAGGAATTACGAATTATTTGGATCCGTATTCTAAAGTGAAGATCATGGTAACTAACTAGCAATGACTAACGTTTTACTACATCTACTTCTATGAGAATTACTTTTTAAAACTTCACCAAAAACCTCAAAAGCTTAAAATGATTAGTAATTCCTTTAGAAGTATGTAGTAACACTTGAGTCATTACCAATTAGTTACCATGATCTTCACTTTAGAATACGGATCCAAATAATGAGTAAATCCTTTATAAGTATGTAGTAACACTTGAGCCATTACTAGTTAGTTACCATGATTCTTACAGTAGTTCTCTGGGAAGCATTAAAAAAATAGTAGTTATTGATTAGTTATAGTGAACTACCACTTTCATCTGTGTGCTATTACTTACTAATTCGTTAATCAGAATTTCTTGTTAGTTTATAGTAATTACTAGATTGTTAATATTGTGTTACTCATTTGTTCCTGTGTAGTTATTCATTAACGAAGGAACCGTATTCTAAAGTGTTACCCAATAATCCAGCCCGTCCTCATCCCAATGCGTCATATACGACGCTTTTGCCAAAGCGTACATATCCTACGCACATGGCACCCTTTAGCATAAATATGAGACACAGATATATAGGTGGCAGAAGGCGCCTCCTAGTGGTCTAACCCTACCCCAGACCTAAACCTACCCATACTCTGTGCGTGTTATATTTACGCTAAAGGGTGCCATGTGCGTAGGAAATGTACGCTTTGGCAAAAGCGTTGTATATGACGCATTGGGATGAGAACGCGTTGAATAATCTCATCCACTACATACACATGCTACAAACCAGCAGAGACACAATGGAAAGGAGCACAATATAAAGGGACTAGAGCACATGAGGATCAGGTGAGCATAATTAGTCGAACAAGGACTAAACAAGGGGGCGTGGTAAAGGGAAAGAAGGAGGTGGTACAAGAGGAGCACATGGCCAACAGAAACAAAGACAAAGCCATGTGCTCAAGTCCAAGACAAACATAGAAACATTGACCATGGACAAGACTGTCAGACCAGGATCCTGACATGCCGCTCCTTTCCAGTTTATTTTACGATAAAAGTTACGTTTAATCAGAATCAGAAAGAGCTTTATTGCCAAGTGTGCTTGCACACACAAGGAATTTGTTTTGGTACTGAGGCTTCCAGTGGACATATACAAATACAAATACAACATGAAACATAATACTACAAATTATAAGAATAAAAAATAAAAATATAAATATATGAGAATAAAACTATCACAGTTGGGTTTAGTCAGAATAGACATTTTCAGATTTACAGATTATGAACCTATTTACAGTGTTTTGAATATTATAAATAAATAAATCTACATATAAGTATCACCTGGGTTGTAGGGTATTGCACTAAACAGTGGGAGTATTGCACTTACAGGCATATGCCTTGGGAGGAGTGTTAACTGTTCAGGAGGGAAATGGCCTGTGGGAAGAAACTGTTCCTGTGCCGAGATGTTCTTGTGGCCAGTGATCTGAGTCTCCGTCTTGACGGTAACAGTTCAAACAGGTGGTGTCCAGGGTGAGTGGAGTCTGTGATGATTTTACCTGCTCTCTTCCTCACTCTGGAAGAGTACAGGTCCTGGAGGTTTGGCAGGGGGGCACCAATGATCCTCTCCGCAGTCCGGACTGTCCGTTGTAGTCTCCTGATGTCTGATTAGGTAGCTGAACCAAACCAGACAGTGATGGAAGCGCACAAGACGCCTCCTAATGTCCGCCTCCTTCTTCCCTGAACTTGAACTTTGTTAGTTACGTTCGATCACTTAAATTCACTTTATTTCATCTAGTTCTAATGAAATAATGCAACTGTGCAAGTAATGAATTATTACTCATACAGGTCACTTTTTTTGGACAAATTAAAGTTGTGGGCTAACGCAGCACTGTTTTACTTGGTCAAAACAATCATACTAAAATACATTTGAGTGTGTTGAAAGTTATTTTATAATGTTACTCTGCATTCGCTCGGTGGCTGGTATGAGACACTTGTTGCACATAGCAGTAAGCTAGATCGATATTAGAATATCATGAAAAGCTGGATTACTTGAGTTGCTAAATGGCATGCAATTAATTTCAAAATATTTTATTTTTTTTTGTTGGAGAAAATGCTGTTTAACTGTTACTAAAAATTAAGCTCTTTCTGATTATGCTATGTTAGCCTCTTTACAAAATAATGTTGTCTCTGAGGCATGGTGCAAAAAAACGTTACACATAAAATTAGCATGGTGGATTCTCACTGCATGATATTACTCTCACACAAGATTATTGTCAAGAATATCTGAAAATAAGAAGTGGTCAGGTGGAGTGCAGGATTCCAAGCTAAGATATTATTGGATGCTGGAGGGGAGCAGTTTGCATCTCTTCCTCTGAGTTCAAGACAGGCCATTGGTGTGTGGATCAGAGACTGGGATTTTAATTTCAAGGGTTTATTATTCTCTGTCTGGAGGTCAGCCTGAGCTGTGAAACCACTTATAGACTTCAGGCAAAACTGCCTCCTGTCATCACTGAATTGTTTATCTGAGGCTCAGTTTTCATAAAGGAGCTTTGCTAAATTACTGTAGCCTACAGTAAGAAATATTTTCACAGGTCAATGAAATAATGAAACATTTGGTTTAAGCTGCTAGTTTCCTTTTTTTTTTCAGACTCCTGATCTGATTTTAAAAAGCTACAGTACCTGATGGCCTTATATAAACAAACACAACATCTTTGCATTTACTCTAACTCAATGGCAACCTCTCCATCAAATTAGCTTCATGCTACTATTTACATTGTGACAGAGCTTCGGCTCCTGACCAAAACTTACCCCGATAAATATCTCTCTAAGGCTTTCAGTGGGACAGCAATGCTAAGCTAAATATTTATGAGGACTGCCATGTCCAGGGACAGAGGACGCAGTCAAGCCAAACCAAGAGATTCACCTCATAGCTTTGGCTCCCTAAATCAGTGCTGCTGTCTAATGCTGCTGCCCACCTGAGTGCACAATCCTCTGACACAAGACAACCAGAACGAAAAACTCTTGCTTCCTACAAGGACGACTAGCAAACATGCTTGTGTTCAATGTGACATGTTGAAAAAAGAATCAAATTAACTTTTCCAAAGGGCCAGTGTTCCTAAGCAGTGCTCATTGCAAGATTGCCGATTGAGTAAATGCCTTGAAAGTCTATACATTCAAAACACGTTTGTCTCTGCAGACAGGCTAATACACTTTAGGTTTGGTGTCTGGCTGCAAGCCAAGGACTTATAGAACATTCACATGAAGCCCATTACCTACCGATGGGATCCAGAAAGACTGAATGAACGTCTTCTGTCTGTCCCGAGGTAACATTAATGCACTGTATGTGTTAACATCATGTATGACACCTCAACTCTTCAGTGGTGGTAACCAATATATTCAAGGCAGCTTGATTTTCATTTTTAAGAAGGTAATTTAAGTTAAAAGGCTTAATCAGGTGAAGCACTGGTGTTGAAGACTTTTGGAAAATATCCAAATAAAAAGGCAAATTATAAAACACATTAATTTAAGGTGAAGTGTGTAACTTGAGCTATACTGAATAGAATAATGATGATTTTTACCTAATTATTTTCACAAATACTCTCTCTCACAGTCAATCTACAAAAGGCTTGATTATATTTTCTCAGAATTTCTAACTGGAAACATTGAAACACTTCTAAAGGAATAGTTACTCAAATATGAAATTTAACCCTCATGTCATTCCAAACCCTTATGCCTTTCTTCCATGGAAACCAAAAGGAGAAGTTTAGCAGAATGTTCATGCTGCTCTATTCCATTAAAACGGTCACCAGGAGCTTAAAATAAGACCCCAATAAAGTAAATAAAAGTGGTTCATACAACTTTATACACTATATTATAGTCTTCGTAAGTCATATGATAGTTTTGTGTGAGAAAGAGAAGTTGTTATTCACTGAAAATTGTCAAACTTGAGCATATTCAAACTTAACGTTGGCCAGTTCCTTACACTAAGATATTCACTTCAAAATACCAGTGATATTTTAGTATTATTTATATACTATTATATTATGTATTCATATTTTGAATGATCTTTTAGTTTTATATTTTCATGTTTAAATTTACATTTTTAAGTGAACTAACCTTTTGCACAACAAGATTTCTTGAACCATGAATTCTGGGAATTCATCCAATATATGTTTCTGAATGCATGTTACATTCCTCCCCTATTTAAGGTGTAATGTATGACTGTTCCAAACACATCCTGCCCAGTGGGAAACATATTGTGTTCTCGGGGATGACTGGCTTTCTCTGTCTGTCATCCCCTTTAAATACACAATTTCCCATCTGCAGGGTGTGAATTTGTTACATTGTGATGGATGACGTTAACCAGACAACCATTTCACTCTGTAGTCAACAAACATTACTGATGATTAGAACTTCATGCACCAATTTAAGCAACAGTATATTATCATTCTGACAAGTGATGACACACAACATAACTTCTGACATCTTCGCTGCAAAACATTTCAGTTCAATCCATGAACGAAATGCCCAATAGCCAAACAGCGATTAACTTTGTGTAATCTAGACTGTGCCAGGCCATTTTCTTGGTTTGATGACCATCAAAGACAAAGAGGCTGGTACAGATAAGAATCTAAGAGCTCACACACAGTAAATAAAAGTAAAGAGCAGTGGAAATATTGATCTAGAGCAAACATGGAGCTGAGCATCAGTGCATTTCCATTAGCCAAACTGCACTTTTCATTTCAGTATTAGACAAAATAGCTCGAGAATGACATAACAAAGACGTTAACCGAGACAGAATGAATAATTTGTTTGGCTCTGAGCATGTAACATGTGCTACCATTGTATGATTTCACATACAAATATCCTGTATCAGATCTAGGCAGGTGGAGCTGGGGGAGGTTGAGGGTTTAAAAAAAAAAACTTTGATGGCATGCTGCAGAACCAGCTCACTGAAAACATTGACCCAGAATATTTAAATGTTGAGCAAGCAATCTCATTGGCCGCAGAACCAGCAGAGGTCAGTCAGCTTTTGCCATGCAATATATATATATATATATATATATATATATATATATATATATATATATATATATATATATATATATATATATATATATCCCTGCCATTTATGTTAAATTATTAAATAAAATGGTTTTTCATAATCAGTTATTATCACAAAGGACTGTGACTGGTCCAATTCAGTTATTATTGTCATAATACACATTGATAAGATCTTTTCGACAATCTCTTTCTCAATCTCTTTTAAGTTTCATTTGGGAAAATGAGCAAGAATGCTGTTGAAAAATAAACACAACACTTTTTTGTGTGTCTCCTCAGACAGTTTATCTGCTCCGCTCAATGTGACCATCAAAGCACTGGAGGGGAACTCAGCGATAGTGACATGGGAGATTCTGGAGGGAGACCCAGTCATTGGATTTGCCATCACCCAGCAGGTATACTGAACCAGTTTATGGTTCATTGTTGAGTCCTTACATGTGCAAAACAGTGGGAAATCACCTCATAACTCAAGTTTAATGAGGCAATATAATGGAGGAATTCTTGTGTAAGCATGTTGGTGACTGGTCTGCTTTCTCTTTGAGGGCACATGCTGTTGATATTTTAGGTGGCCTTGAGCTTTCTGTAAATGTTTTATGTGTGCATGCATTAGTGTGTGTGTGCAGATTTGAGGAAAGCAATCACTGTGGAGACCTCAGTAATAAGGACTGCAGTGACCATCTGCTGGAGTACAAAGCCATTACAGCTTGTCACCAAACTGAGCAAGACAGAGTTTCTGCAGTGTGTGTGTGTTAATTTTATCTCCTCATGAATTTCTTATGCCACTTATCACAACTATGGGATGATTTCACTTAGAATTGCGGTGATAGCACTGTTTATTAGTGCACACTATAAATCTGTTCTGACAATGACGTCATCTATCCAGGTCTTTAGTGAATAAGACATTATTAAAGTAAACATTAAACAACATTTGATATCTTTTTTACTGAGATATGAGTGAAAAAGATGGATCAATCTTAAATTACTATTAATTTTTGATACTGATGCTGCATCAACAGGATAGATAATCACATACAGTATATTTTTCAGTCAGTTGTTAATTTTTAACAGTTTTAACCATTTATTTTGCATGAAAATTAATCCTTCATAAGCTTTGAAGTGGAAAAAAATTGCCAAACTGAACAAGAGTTTCTGCAGTGTGTGTGTGTGTGTGTGTGTGTGTGTGTGTGTGTGTGTGTGTGTGTGTGTGTGTGTGTGTGTGTGTGTGTGTGTGTGTGTGTGTGTGTGTGTGTGTTATATTGGATAGTTATATTGGATAGGAACTATTTTCCTTTCTCTCATTTTCTGAGAGAAACGGTGAAAGATACATGCACAAACAGAGCGGACAGAGGAATGAAAGATAAACTATATCTGGTGATTTATGAGATTGTATTGGGGGTGAGGTTTGCTACTAATTTATTTATATAATTTGAAGTTAATAAATGTATAGAACACAAAAGTGATTCTGTTCTGGAATAAATTAAACTAAGCAAAACCCGATTTTTCCCCATTAAATGTTAAAAATAATGGCTTTCAAATTGAATGTTACATGGCTACAATTACCCATTTTATCTTTCAAAAAAGAAAGAAAGATAGCTTGATGTCAGGGTTATATTTAATTTCTTGTGTTTTTTTATACTCCCTGTTCTTGTTTGCCTGTGTTCTGTTTTATAGATAGTTTCCTTGTTTGTTAATTAGTTACACACACCTATTTCTGTTTTGCTGATTACCTCTCCCCAGTCCCCATGTATTTAAGCTCTGAGATCTTTCTGTTCAGTGTTTGGTCGAGTTTGCATTTGTGTGTTGTGGTTGTAAGTTATTTTCTAGTTATTTTCCTGAGTGTTTCTCTTGGATTTTGTTGAATAAAAGGACTATTGTGAACTCTACATCATTGTGCGCTTATACGGCCACACACCCCGTGACAGAAGACCGTTTGCCTTCTCTGTTCAGAGCCAAGTAATAATAATCTCGAGGACCATGCCAATGACTTTCTAGACCTGCCGTGCCTTACCAATTTCCCCGACCGCTCCCTGTGTTTACTCCCTCGGCTCCACCTAGGATTGTCATCCTTGCGGCTCCACCGGGCTCCCTTGTCCCTCAGGCTCCACCTTGTTCAGTTGTCACTCTGCCTGCGCTACGGACTTCCTGGCATTCAGCTGCGCTTTGTCCCTCCATCCCTACGGCTCCGCTTTCACTCCGGCTCCGCCTTGGTCCTCAGTCTTACTGGCTCCACCTCAGTCCTCTGTCACCCTGGCTCCACCTCGGAAGCTCATCGCTGTAGCTCCACCTAGGTCTTCAGAGCCATCGGTGTTACTTTGTCCCATCGGCTCTTTGTTCTCCACCTGGGTCTTCACCTCCATCGACTCCGTCTCTGTCTGTCATCCCCCTGGTTAATCCTATAAATTTCCTCCATGACCCCTCCCTCTGTCGACACCGCCATGGGCCTTCGTACTGGCTGTGGTCTTGGTCTCCGCCAGGCTCCTCCTGCTCCTGGCTCCTCCCACCATCATCCCCACCTTGGTCTCTCGCACCGTCCTCTCTTCCAGATTCTTTCCATTCACCTGATCCACGTCCTCCTGAGTTGGACTATTAATTATAGTTACGTCGCGAGTATGCGCTTTTCCGGGGCGAGTGTGTAATGTCAGGGTAATTTTAAGTATCTTATGTTTTTTGGTTATTTTCCCTGTTCCCATTTGCCTGTGTTCTGTTTTGCTGATTACCTCTTCCCATGTATTTAAGCCCTGAGTTCTTTCTGTTCAGTGTTCGGTCTCGTTTGCGTTTATGTGTTGCGTTATGCGTTTATGTGTTGCGCTCTGGTTTAAAGTTATTTCCTGGTTATTCTCCTGGGTGTTTCTCTTGGATGTTGTTTAATAAAAGGACTATTGTGAACTCTCCATCGTTGTGCGCTTTGTTAAAGCCACTCTCCCCATGACACCTGGACGGAGTGGTGAAAATAAGAGGACTTGGTGACGTCAACCAAAGAGGAAAGTTGTTGTAGACACTGAGCAAAATATTACATACTGATTATATATTACAATATATATATATATATATATATATATATATATATATATATCTGGAATAACATACACTGATGAATTATTCACAGTTAGACCAGGAACATGCATTTGAAAAAGTTTGTTTCATGTTGACTTACATGTGTGTGGCATCAACCACATTTATCCTTGGATTATTAGCATAAGCCTCGCAATCTCATTATTTCTTTCTAATTTTGATGTTTATAGAAGAAGGACGTTCGTATGCTGCGATTCATCCAGGAAGTGAACACCACCACTCGTTCATGTGCATTATGGGACTTGGAGGAAGACACAGAGTACATTGTCCATGTGCAGTCCATTAGCATGAGCGGCACCAGCCCCCTGAGTGAACCTGTTCTGTTCCGCACTCCCAAAGAGTCAGAGAAACTGGCCTCAAAAAGCCCAGGTAACTACCAAAAGAAAAAAAAAAATCCATAATACCATAATATTTTTTGAAGCACTTCAGAGGATTATTCTGGAAATTACATCTTAAAGTACTAAAGTACTTGCGGTAAAAACATTGTAAAGGGTTAACATCTTGCAACTGCAAATATCTTTAGCATATTCACAATGTAATGTCTTGTAATTTCAACATTATATCTTGCAGGACCATTAACGTCAGAATTTACTCACCCTCATGTCGTTCCAAATTTGTCTATTTGACTATTCTTCTGTGGGAAAACAAAAGTTTTCTTTTTTCTTTTTGGAAAAATATACTATTGAATACAATAAAAGTGAATAAGGACTGTTATGTACAGCTCCCAAATATCCTAAAAGTAGTTATATTCCTCATGCACTATATTCCAAGTCTTCTGAAGCCATTGATACTCATTAAGCTGATGCTTTTATCCAAAGTGAAGAGAAATAATGAATAAAACAAAGCGATTCACACTAAGGAGGCAGTAACATGTGAAATGCTGAAATATAAAGTTTAAAATTGTCCAGAGGAATACAGGTATTGATAATACTAGTGAAACCTAGAATAGAGATGAAATTCACTTCATTACTTACTGAACATTTTGACGTCACCTGTAGTTCTTTGTGGTTTGTTGAGTGGAGAAACTGCAAAGTCTTATTCACAAACAAATCATTCCTTTTAGATAAGATCTTTCAGTGAATAGATCAATCCAGTTCACAAAACTGGTCTGAATGATTCAAACTTTATGAATGTATGTACCACAGGTAATTTTTGAAGCTTGAAATCTCCAGTATCCATTTATTGCAATTGTATTAAAATCTGACTAGTATATTAAAAACAATTATCCTTAATGTTTCAAGAAAGAAAGAAAGCCACACACATTCAGAAGAACAACATGATAAATGATGACAGAATCTTTAGCTTAGTCATTAGCTTATATAAATTATTATATACAGAGATACAATACTGATATCTTTGTACAGTTGAAAAAGTAGATTCGTTTGAAAGATGACTAAACGGTCAAATCATTTCCGTAGAGGGAAAAAAAGCCACAGCAGGGAGGTGGTTATACAACCGCTCTAAAAATGGTGTTGTGTCATAATTCAGGGCATGAATTGCTCACTTTTGTACGTTTTACCAATGCATTTTCTGTTAAGGAGCTTGTCTTATCTATAGAGCAACACACAATACAGCCAATTTTTCATGTTGTGTAATCCATTTCGGTGACCTACTTACTTGGACAAACATCTGCCTGGGAGGATTGTGTTCCCGAAACACTTGCCATTTTATGGATGAGTGTCAGTCCTTGGCACTGGACTGTGTTGATTAGTGTCAAACCATCAGTTGTGCAGGTTAGAGACAGGGCAGGAGTATTCACTGAGGTGTAACCTCAGACATTAGTAAAATGTCAAATGATACCTCTTCATCTTACACATCAATGTTTTTGAAAAAAAGCAACTATGATTTAGTTTCAAAGAATGGTTCTCATAAAAAGTGTGAAAGATAAGTGACACATTTATCTCATTTACTATCATTATATGTACACTTCTGTTCTATATATATATATATATATATATATAGGCTATATATATAGGCTATATATATAAAAATATTATCAAAAGACATTTTTATATAATTTTTTTATATATATATAAAATTATATAAAAATGTCTTTTGATAATATTTTTCACAAGTGATCTCTGACATTTGGGACTCAATGTAAAAATAAAAATTACAAACTGGGATGTAGATTAATCTTGTATTTAAAGGACACTCTAGTGTCATATTCATTAAGGTATAAAGTTCTCTTTTTCAGGATCCATCTTAAATCTGTTAACTCTGCATTAAAGCCATTTGTGATGGATCAGGGGTAGAAATGTGCTTAGGCGCAGCAGAGAGTAGTTTACAGATGGCTAATTTTTAGCTGACGCATGTGTCAAAAAGTACTTTACAAAAAACAGTTTAATCATCAGGCATCACACTGATCACCATCACACTTCACTAAATACCAGAGCTAAATACTAATAAACACAGACAGTTAATCTTTCTCTCCACTGGCCTCCCCTCTCCATCGCTTCAGGGTGGCGTCAGGGTTTTTTGTTTTTTAACTGTACTCATGACATGTATTGATGTAATGTTGAGCTGAAAAATGCCTCAACTTTTCCCCTGCACTCAAACGCCTGAGACATCCAATACCATTTCAGTTACACCTAAAGTGTATTGAGTTTTTCTTCAAAGAAAGAAGAGGCGCAGACAAAGAGACGAGTGTAACTTCTCCCTGCAGTCATTATGAAGCACAGCTCTTCTGCTCCTTCAGATAAGCAGGACGTTGACGAACTTGGCTTTTCCCTCTGCGGTTAATCAGTGAACACAGACCAGAGCGCTATGTTCAGTTTCTTTTAAATAATAAGACTTTAATTAGAAGACACTTTAAATCTTCAGCCAAGAAATTGACCCCTGAGGTCTTCTCCCAGTGAGAGGAGAGCTCAACCCCGAAGCGATCCTAACAGTCATCCGCTTCGACTTGGGTTTTATGATTTGAATTGTGATTTTTTTTATATGAAACTGATAAATAATAAATATATCTGAGACGGAGAAGGTTTGCTTTAGGCTCCGCTTTATATCCTCTTGAGGCTAATTAAAGAACCCTCGGAAATGGTTTTAATTCCTTAAATAATTCTACTGTGGTTGTGCGTGTTGCCACAGTGCCTTTGCTTTGAAAACTGCAGAAGTAGTGCTTGTTTTCTGACTATATGAGTGAATGAACTGTGTTTGTTTGAATCCACACAGATGAAGTGACCATGGAGGAGGTTGGCCAGGCCGCCCAGCTCAGGGCTGGAGAGCTCATTATCATTGTGGTGGTTCTCGTCATGTGGGCAGGTCAGAATATGACCAATGATCAAACAGTTTGACCAATGATCAAATGTTGACTAGAGAAATTCACATTGGCTACATTCACACAGCAATAATATATATATATATATTTCAAATGTGGAAATAGCCCATGTGAATTTCTGTTGTCAACATTTGATCATATTTATATATATATATATATATATATATATATATATATATATATAGTGATGCTTGAAAGTTTGTGAACCCCTTGCAGAATCTGTCAAAATGTGAATAATTAAAAAAAAAAATACATAAAGATATTTACATATAGTCCACAAGACAAAAAAAAATGCTGAATTTATAAAAGTTTATTTATTTTTGTTTTTATAAAAACAGGATAAGATGTCTAATTTTTTCTTATTTTGTTTAAATATCTTTTTTTTTTTTTTTCATTTTGTATGGCCCTTCGGAAGCTACAGAAGATACTTGCATGTTTCCCGGAAGACACATTAAGTACAATTTACCTTGATCTTCAAGTTCAAAAAGTTTTCACCCCCGACTCTTAATGCATCGTGTTTCTTTCTGGAGCATCAGTGAATGTTTGAACCTTTTTTAATAGTTGTGTTTGAGTACCTCAATTGTCCTCAGTGTGAAAAGATGGATCTCATAATCATACAGTCACTGCTTGAAAGGGTTCAAATATGCAGAAGATGCTGGAAAACCGTAGAATTTGCAGGACCAAAATTATTTTTTCTGAAGAACATTGAGCAGTTTAACTGCTCAGGACAAACAAAAGATTCAAGAACAACCATCACAAAAAACAAAAAAACAGTCGTGGGTCATCCAGGTAATGACACAGTATTAATGAGACAGTATTAAGAATCAAGAGTATGTAAACTTTTGAACGGGGTCATTTTTATAAATTCAGCCATTTTTTCAAATATTTCTTGTGCACTATATGTAAACATATTTTATGTAAATGATCTTAATCAGGACAGAACTGTCACGGCTGGGTAGTGGAAAGGATCGAGGACTCAAGTGCAGGAAGAGGATTTAATAAAGTAAATATAAGTACAAAAACTAACAAACAAAAACAGAAAAAGAATAAATCAGATATGCAGGAAACACAAGGAACATGATAACAACGAACCAGTACAGGACTACAAACACAGGGAGACTAAATAGGGGAGCAAACAAGGAAGGTAACGAGGAAAAACAGGTGAGACAAATTAACCAATAATCAGATAACAAGGAAGGAGGAGTCAAGACAGAGACAGGAACACAGAAGACCACATGTGCTACATATGACAGGACAGACTTGTGACATTACCCCCTCCTTAAGGAGCGGCTACCAGACGCTCCAAGATGTAACATATACAAAACAAGAGTCCAGGCGGCAGGTGACACGGTGGAGGATCAGGGGGAGGGATGAGGGGCCAGGTCCATGGAAGGGAACAGAGACAGGGGGTGATGGTTAATCCGGCGGCCAGGGCGAAAGCAGACAGTCCATCTGGCGGCCAGGGCGAAGCAGACGACCCATCGGGCGGCCAGGGCGAAGCAGACGACCCATCGGGCGGCCAGGGCGAAGCAGACGACCCATCGGGCGGCCAGGGCGAAGCAGACGACCCATCGGGCGGCCAGGGCGAAGCAGACGACCCATCGGGCGGCCAGGGCGAAGGTGAAGACCCATCGGGCGGCCAGGGCGAAGGTGAAGACCCCTCGGGCGGCCAGGGCGAAGGTGAAGACCCCTCGGGCGGCCAGGGCGAAGGTGAAGACCCCTCGGGCGGCCAGGGCGGTGAAGACCCCTCGGGCGGCCAGGGCAGTGACTCAGGAACAGCAGACACCGGCTCAGGAACAGCAGACACCGGCTCAGGAACAGCAGACACCGGCTCAGGAAAAGCAGACACCGGCTCAGGAACAGCAGACACCGGCTCAGGAACAGCAGACACCGGCTCAGGAACAGCAGACACCGGCTCAGGTACAGCAGACACCGGCTCAGGTACAGCAGACACCGGCTCAGGTACAGCAGACACCGGCTCAGGTACAGCAGACACCGGCTCAGGTACAGCAGACACCGGCTCAGGAACAGACACAAGAGCTGTAACAGTCACAAGAACAGACACAAACACAGAAACAAACGCTGGCTCTGGAACAGACATTGGCTCCAGCTCTGGAACAGGCCTTGGCTCTGCCTCCGGCTCTGGAACAGGCACTGGCTCTGCCTCCGGCTCTGGAACAGCAGACACTGGCTCCGGCCCTGGAACAGCAGACACTGGCTCCGGCCCTGGAACAGCAGACACTGGCTCCGGCCCTGGAACAGCAGACACTGGCTCCGGCCCTGGAACAGACACAAGAGCTGTAACATTCACAAGAACAGACACAAACACAGAAACAAACGCTGGCTCTGGAACAGACATTGGCTCCAGCTCTGGAACAGGCCTTGGCTCTGCCTCTGGCTGTGGAACAGGCACTGGCTCTGCCTCCGGCTGTGGAACAGGCACTGGCTCTGCCTCCGGCTCTGGAACTGGCACTGGCTCTGCCTCCGGCTCTGGAACTGGCTCTGCCTCCGGCTCTGGAACTGGCACTGGCTCTGCCTCCGGCTCTGGAACTGGCACTGGCTCTGCCTCCGGCTCTGGAACAGGCACTGGCTCTGCCTCCGGCTCTGGAACAGGCACTGGCTCTGCCTCCGGCTCTGGAACAGGCACTGGCTCTGCCTCCGGCTCTGGAACAGGCACTGGCTCTGCCTCCGGCTCTGGAACAGGCACTGGCTCTGCCTCCGGCTCTGGAACAGGCACTGGCTCTGCCTCCGGCTCTGGAACAGGCACTGGCTCTGCCTCCGGCTCTGGAACAGGCACTGGCTCTGCCTCCGGCTCTGGAACTGGCACTGGCTCTGCCTCCGGCTCTGGAACTGGCACTGGCTCTGCCTCCGGCTCTGGAACAGCAGACACTGGCTCCGGCCCTGGAACAGCAGACACTGGCTCCGGCCCTGGAACAGCAGACACTGGCTCCGGCCCTGGAACAGCAGACACTGGCTCCGGCCCTGGAAAAGACACAAGAGCTGTAACAGTCACAAGAACAGACACAAACACAGAAACAAACGCTGGCTCTGGAACAGACATTGGCTCCAGCTCTGGAACAGGCCTTGGCTCTGCCTCCGGCTGTGGAACAGGCACTGGCTCTGCCTCCGGCTGTGGAACAGGCACTGGCTCTGCCTCCGGCTCTGGAACTGGCACTGCCTCCGGCTCTGGAACTGGCACTGGCTCTGCCTCCGGCTCTGGAACTGGCACTGGCTCTGCCTCCGGCTCTGGAACTGGCACTGGCTCTGCCTCCGGCTCTGGAACTGGCACTGGCTCTGCCTCCGGCTCTGGAACTGGCACTGGCTCTGCCTCCGGCTCTGGAACTGGCACTGGCTCTGCCTCCGGCTCTGGAACTGGCACTGGCTCTGCCTCCGGCTCTGGAACTGGCACTGGCTCTGCCTCCGGCTCTGGAACAGGCACTGGCTCTGCCTCCGGCTCTGGAACAGGCACTGGCTCTGCCTCCGGCTCTGGAACAGGCACTGGCTCTGCCTCCGGCTCTGGAACAGGCACTGGCTCTGCCTCCGGCTCTGGAACAGGCACTGGCTCTGCCTCCGGCTCTGGAACAGGCACTGGCTCTGCCTCCGGCTCTGGAACAGGCACTGGCTCTGCCTCCGGCTCTGGAACAGGCACTGGCTCTGCCTCCGGCTCTGGAACAGGCACTGGCTCTGCCTCCGGCTCTGGAACAGGCACTGGCTCTGCCTCCGGCTCTGGAACAGGCACTGGCTCTGCCTCCGGCTCTGGAACAGGCACTGGCTCTGCCTCCGGCTCTGGAACAGGCACTGGCTCTGCCTCCGGCTCTGGAACAGGCACTGGCTCTGCCTCCGGCTCTGGAACAGGCACTGGCTCTGCCTCCGGCTCTGGAACAGGCACTGGCTCTGCCTCCGGCTCTGGAACAGGCACTGGCTCTGCCTCCGGCTCTGGAACAGGCACTGGCTCTGCCTCCGGCTCTGGAACAGGCACTGGCTCTGCCTCCGGCTCTGGAACAGGCACTGGCTCTGCCTCCGGCTCTGGAACAGGCACTGGCTCTGCCTCCGGCTCTGGAACAGGCACTGGCTCTGCCTCCGGCTCTGGAACTGGCACTGGCTCTGCCTCCGGCTCTGGAACTGGCACTGGCTCTGCCTCCGGCTCTGGAACAGGCACTGGCTCTGCCTCCGGCTCTGGAACAGGCACTGGCTCTGCCTCCGGCTCTGGAACAGGCACTGGCTCTGCCTCCGGCTCTTGAACAGGCACTGGCTCTGGCTCCGGCCCTGGAACAGCAGACACCGGCTCCGGCCCTGGAACAGCAGACACCGGCTCCGGCCCTGGAACAGCAGACACCGGCTCCGGCCCTGGAACAGCAGACACCGGCTCCGGCCCTGGAACAGCAGACACCGGCTCCGGCCCTGGAACAGCAGACACCGGCTCCGGCCCTGGAACAGCAGACACCTGCTCCGGCCCTGGAACAGCAGACACCGCCTCCGGCCCTGGAACAGCGGGCACTGGCTCTGCCTCCGGCCCTGGAACGGGCACTGGCTCCGGCCCTGGAACGGGCACTGGCTCTGCCTCCGGCCCTGGAACGGGCACTGGCTCTGCCCTCCGGCCCTGGAACGGGCACTGGCTCTGCCCTCCGGCCCTGGAACGGGCACTGGCTCTGCCCTCCGGCCCTGGAACGGGCACTGGCTCTGCCCTCCGGCCCTGGAACGGGCACTGGCTCTGCCCTCCGGCCCTGGAACGGGCACTGGCTCTGCCCTCCGGCCCTGGAACGGGCACTGGCTCTGCCCTCCGGCCCTGGAACGGGCACTGGCTCTGCCTCCGGCCCTGGAACGGGCACTGGCTCTGCCTCCGGCCCTGGAACGGGCACTGGCTCTGCCTCCGGCCCTGGAACGGGCACTGGCTCTGCCTCCGGCCCTGGAACGGGCACTGGCTCTGCCTCCGGCCCTGGAACGGGCACTGGCTCTGCCTCCGGCCCTGGAACGGGCACTGGCTCTGCCTCCGGCCCTGGAACGGGCACTGGCTCTGCCTCCGGCCCTGGAACGGGCACTGGCTCTGCCTCCGGGCCTGGAACGGGCACTGGCTCTGCCTCCGGCCCTGGAACGGGCACTGGCTCTGCCTCCGGCCCTGGAACGGGCACTGGCTCTGCCTCCGGCCCTGGAACGGGCACTGGCTCTGCCTCCGGCTCTGGAACAGCAGACACGGGCACTTGAACAGTCTCTGACTGGGCAGACGGGACGTGAACAGTCTCTGTCTGGGCAGACGGGACGTGAACAGTCTCTGTCTGGGCAGACGGGGCGTGAACAGTCTCTGGCTGGGCAGACCTGACCTGAACAGTATCTGACTGGGCAGACGGGACGTGTCTCCTTCTCCGGACCACCGGACTCGGGACCACCAGACTCGGGACCACCGGACTCGGGACCACCGGACTCGGGACCACCGGACTCGGGACCACCGGAACTAGTACGGAGGGTTTCTTCCTTCTCCTCCGCCGACAAATGTGAGACGGTGTGGGATGAACTGCCTCCGGAGGTGCTGCCTGTTGCCACAACGGCGGTTTCCCTTGTGGGTCTAAAACGTTAATAAAAGCCCAAAAGTCAAAAGCTCTCAGCACTTCCATCTCCGACACATCAAATGGCTTATCCAGGGCATAATTAAAGAGGTCCTTAAGAGCCGTCTTTCCCAACCCTAAACCCTCACTGGCGGAGAAAAATTCCCCGGCAAAGTCTCTCACATTCCTCCCCTCCTGGTGCAAGGAAACCAATGCAGAGACCTTCATGATCCGGTCATAGTGCGGGCAGTCAATCGGCACGACTGGTGGTTGACCCGAAGTCTTCCGCTGAGTCCTCATCAGGGCTGGTTCGTTCTGTCACGGCTGGGTAGTGGAAAGGATCGAGGACTCAAGTGCAGGAAGAGGATTTAATAAAGTAAATATAAGTACAAAAACTAACAAACAAAAACAGAAAAAGAATAAATCAGATCAGCAGGAAACACAAGGAACATGATAACAACGAACCAGCACAGGACTACAAACACAGGGAGACTAAATAGGGGAGCAAACAAGGAAGGTAACGAGGAAAAACAGGTGAGACAAATTAACCAATAATCAGATAACAAGGAAGGAGGAGTCAAGACAGAGACAGGAACACAGAACACCACATGTGCTACACATGACAGGACAGACTTGTGACAAGAACTTAATAAAAAATAACATGCATTTTGTACGATCCCTGTTATTATTAAATTATTCACATTTTCTGGAAGGGGTTCACAAATTTTCAAGCATCACTGTGTATATATATATATATATATATATTGTGGTTCGATTTAAGTCACAGTAACACTTATAATTACTTTTATGAAGAAGTCATTAATGTTAAAGTCATTAAGATTACATAATGCTTAACATTTCAGTTGTTCATAAACATTCAGATAGGAATACAAATTTGTAACTATATATTTTTAGAATAAAGTTGAATAACTTTTGAATAGTGTTTGTGTGAGTGTGTATGTATACAGTAGTTAGTGCATATAAAACATTTAAATTTAGTTTCATGACATTTGTAACTCGCGCCTACATTTGCAAATAATGGGTTTTGATAAAATTGTAATTAAATGTTTAAGATCTCTAGTCTGTGGTCATAAATGTGGTCCAGAGTGGAGAAAAGACAAGAGCATATCTAAAGTTATGATTGGGTCTTATAGAGGCTTTCCTTATCTTTATATAATCCACGTCAAGTCTTTTAGAAGACGAGGGAATAAATCATCAGACAGGACAGTACTAGCTCAATTTAACTCAAGGTCGCAGTGCAGCTCATCATCCTGTTCTAGTCCAGCTATAATTTGTATGTTATTATTTGGGGCAGAATCATGCTGCAATCCATCATTGCATTTTTTTCTTTCCTTCTTTCGACAATGTCTCATCCATCACCTCCGCTCTTCCGTCCCGTCTTCAACTCTCCAAATCCTCTTTCATTTGTGCACAGGTGTGATAGCTCTGTTCTGCCGCCAGTATGACATCATCAAAGACAACGAGCCCAACAATAACAAGGACAAAGCCAAGAACTCTTCAGAGTGCAGTACCCCAGAGCACCCTACGGGGGGACTACTGCGCAGCAAGGTCTAATCCAGCCTTCCCCTGTCGGCAATAATAGGCTTTAGCCTCAGGACAGGTATGTTGGTTGATTGTGTGCTTGACTTAATCGAAAGTGTAACATATCGCATTAACCTTGGTCTTTTGTTGTTTGTAGTATTTAAGATACGTTTCATTGTTTGCTTTTCTAATACAAACCACGCATGGTTCCCATGGTTAAAAACATGGTAAAATCATGTAAAGTACCTGCAAGGCAGTGCTGTATTGACATTCCTCATTCTAGTTCAGGTTTGTACAATCTGTTTGTACAAACCAAACACCCCTTAATGTACATTCAGTCTCATGTGTTCTATCCTTTTTTTTTTTTTGTAAATGTTATACTTTTTTCTAATTTTATATAATATACACTACATTGTACACTACCATTTTCTAAAGTTTGGGGTTAGTAAGAGTTTTTTTTTTAAAAGACATTTTTAATGTTACAAAAGATTTCTGTTTTAAATAAATGCTGAAATGTTATTCATAAAAGAATCATGAAACAAATGCATTATGGTAATCTACAGGTATTAAAAAACAACTGATTTCAACTGATAATAATAGGAAATGTTTCTTGAGCACCAAATCAGCATATTTGAATGATTTCTGAAGCATCATGTAACACTGAAAACTGTAATTGTACTGAAAAACACAAGAATGAATTAAATTTGAAAATATAATAAAAAACATTTATTTTAAAATGTTATAATATTTCAAATATTACTGTTTTACCGTAATCCATTTTTTTTTTGGTAAAAATAATAAAGAAATTATTAAAAAGATGCAGCTTTGGTGAGCATAAGAGACTTCTGTCAAAATAATTTACTTAACCCAAACGTTTAAACGGTAGTGTATGCATAAATTTACTTTAATTAATATATAATAAATTTTATTTATTTTAGAATTAAAGTTTGAAAAACTCCCATTGAAAATGTAACCAACAGCAATGATGTCATCAATATTTGCACACCTAACTGCAAGTGGTCAACTTCCTACCATCTATTAGCATAATGAATTGCAATTTTCGTATGATTTCGTCTTACTGGTATATACAGCATTAAATTATTTTAGCAAAGTGGTGACACATACAAATGGTGATGCGGTGGTGGGTCCCCAGGACAGGTTTGAGAACCAGCATAGTATGTTGGAAAGAGTGTGCCAATATTTTCCACACGGTCTACTATTTCTGGTAGATTTTTGAAGTGTGGATCATGCACACTCTAATGGCTAATACTGCCCACAACCAATTGTGCTTTGGAGGAGGATTCAGTTCAGAACTACAAACACGAATTATGTTTAAAAAAAACTACAAACATTGCAGATGTGGGAGGCGGGTGTGCTAACAAGGACACTAAAGAGCGCAGCCTCTCGGTAGTCAGTTGTTAGCGGCCAGGGAAGTGAGGTTTACACGCACAGCTCTTACTGGCCTACGTCCGTTACATGTACATACTTCTAGGGCGAAGTAGGATGCAGCATCACAATTGAATTCAGTATAATTTGACTTTAGCATGTTGCTAAGCTAATGACATTATAATCTAATAAGAATAAATATACATAACATAAAATGACGGATAAAATAGTTAATTTTGATTGCTCATCAGTCACAATGCATTCTGGGATTGCCTTCTTTACAAATGATACATGCAATGCTAATATAATTATGCTGCCTATATCTTATATCATAATTATATGCCTATAACTGTATTGTGTTATTGAGTAGTAGACCATCAATGGTTCCATGAAGAACCTTTATCATGCATTAAACCTTTCATTTCCACAAGTAGTAGTGGGAAAATGTTCTTTAGATTATCAAAATGTTCTTCAAAAAACAACAAAATTGGTTCTTTTAAGAACTGTTCACCGGAAATGCCATCACTGCGAAAATCACCTTTTGGTACCTTTATTTTTAAGTGTATGGTGCCTTAAAATGCTGCTATGTAGGCAGTTTACTAGATTTTGGAACAGAGTGTATGCATTGATTTCTGTGTGTAGCCAACTGACAATAAGAGAATAAGCTAGCCTAAAGCTTGAACATTGTTCTTTTGCTGCCTTGCAAGCACTAGTTGTAATTCCTTGAGGAAATACAAATCTTTTGGTCTTTTAACTCTCCTTTTGTTTCGTCTTCCCAAAAGTGCTCCGAGACAAAACAAGTAAGCCATCAAATCACAAAGTCGTGAAGCCCACCTCTCATCCTCAATCAAACAACCTTTAAGTATTCCCATCGACCAACATGAACTCTTTGGTGCTTGTCTGTTTGGGACATTGAGACAAACTTGAGGATGAAATGGACAGGATGGTTCCAGAACTGCAATGCTGGAAGTTTCAGCTGTTTGAAGCGAGTTGTTGAGTTTCGATCTACAGCTGCCTCAGCTGAAGGACTCAAACCCTGCTGTGAGCTGGAAGACCAGAGACGTTGTGCCACCAGGAGTGTCTTTGGCTCCTACGTAGGCTCACAGAGATAAGGAGAAACCTGCCACCCCACATAAACCTTAAATAAACCAGGAAGCTGTGTTGTGAAAAAGAAGGAAGAGCATTTTTCAGAGCTCACCGTCATTATCAGCTCTGAACCGGGATCAGGTCTCTGACAGGGGTGACAATATGATAGTCATTTCACTATCTCTTGTATTTGGTTCTTTCTTTTCACACCTCTAGCTTTGTTTTATTTTCTTTACTTCATTATCCGCCCTCCAGCAGCCAATCACGCACCGTCTAGGTAATTTGATGTGGTGTAATTGGTGCGGTAGGATCTTTCTTCTCAGCACTCTTGCTCTCAGGGCATTCAGGAAAACATCCATAGGAATATGATGGACCAGATCAGATTCACCCACCTATAGCTCAATCACACTGTTCAGACCGAACTGCACATCAGAGATTGATGAAGAGCTCCATATTATAATAGTGATAGAAAACCTATTTAATCGCTTGTTTGTCTCAAGTAAATCAACAGCTTGTCGTCTCTAATGAGCACATTACTGTACAGCGATGGCTATTTAGGTCTTCATATTACATTCATTAGCATATTCGGCATGAGTATGGCTATTTACCGCTTTTATGTGCTGCTAAGAGATAGAGTTGGGTTTCTTTTTTCCACAGGCTTTTCTGGATTACTGTCCCTTTAAAAAGTTCAGTCTTAAAGTCAACATGAAATCAAAATTGACCCTATTTAATCTCATACTACATCTTTCTTGTGTTTTATCGTGAATGATTCAAACGGGGAAGTTATAAATTGAGGCCATTGTTTTTGCGACCTATTCAGTTCTCAATTGATTGTCCCATCCTTCATTTCCCCCCCCGGTTCAATATCTTCTTTAACATGTCACCTTCAATGTAAATTTGTATGCAGCACCGCACATTACATGAGGGGCCAAAAGATATACACTAGTGGCCATGAATTAAGAATTTGTTTCCACAAAATATTAATTAGTTTCCTCGCTTTAGTTCAATCATGTTCAAAGTTTAATTAAATGAAGACAAGGGAACAAATTAGTAAAACATGGGTACAAATTAATATATTTTGTGGAAATGAGTTCTTAATTCATCACTACAATATCTTTTTTCTTGTTCCATGTAATATCCAGTGCTCTGTAATTAAAAAAAATATTTTTTTTGTTGGTCAGGGTTTTTGTCTTGATTAAAATACCATTCATAATGTTCAAATGTTCATTCATAATTTTCCAGATGTATTAATTTTTAATTTTTAAATGGCTTGTAATTTCCAAATAAATTAAATTTTAGAATGCAAAGAGAATTGCTAAATGTTTACCAAATATACAAACTTCTCATATATGATCATCAGATGATTATGGAAGCTTGTTTCCACCACTGAATAAAAAATAAAAAAGGTATTTGAGAAAAAAAAGTCAGAATTGTGATAAAATAACTTATAATTGCATGAATCGCAATTGTGGGTCCCACTTTATATTAAGTGGCTTTAAGTACTATGTACTTACATTGAAATTAATAATTTGATACAATGGACTTATTGTACATACATGTTATTACATTGTACTTATATTTTGAAAATACCTGCATGTAATTACAGCTGTAATTAATTTAAGTAATTACATTTGTAATTACACAGTTGACCCAACCCTTACACCTTAACCTACCCTTAAACCTACTCATACCACACACACCTGACACTAATCTTACCAGTATCACATCTCAATAGCAGCAAAAGCGTTTTACAACACAACCTGAACACAATAAGTACATTGTACTTATTTTTCTATATAAGTACATAGTACTTAAAGCCACTTAATACAAAGTGGGACCTAATTGTGTGTTATAAAGTGAGATATAAACTCGCAATTCTGAGAAAAAAGTCAGAGTTTACCTGTATATCCCGCAATTCTGAATTTATAACGTTCTGCAAAAAAAGTCTGAATTGTGAGATAAAAAGTTGCAATTATTTATTTATTTATTTTGTGGAAGAAACAAGCTTCCATAGATGATTGCCTCACCAACCAACTTTCAGTTTACCCCTCTCATTCACACAGCTCAGGTTGTTCACTCACCAACATTACCGAGTTAGATTTTTCTAAGATTTGTCTTCTTCAAAATCATTATTAGTCCATTGGTAATATTCTGCAGCATTTTTCTTGTCATTTTTGTCAGCAGTTAAAAATAAATCATTTAATTATCAAGAAAATGCACATTTTATCACTTCTTCACTATAGTAAATGAAAATCATAAAAAAAACTTTGTAACAACGATATTCTTCAGTAATTTGATTGAAAAGATCAACAGTGGTCACATTAAAAAAAGTAACATGGTCACGTTTCATGTTGACTTTAAATTCCTTCTAATTTAGAATTACAAGAAATTTTCTTTTTGACAGTTTAAGCAAACTATACATACGACCAGATCTGTCTGATGGTCTATATCGTCCTTATCGGCTAGTCTCCCGGGCAAACTGAATAAGTCCTTGTGTGTCAGGTTTGAAGAGTGGGAATGGAGATCAGAGGTCTAGAAAACACTGATTCCCTCAGCCATTGGTCATTTGGGACTCTACATGATCTGAGTCAATTCAATGACACTGCAACAGTTCAACTTTAATGGTTACAGACTGTACGCATTTTTCAAGGACGTGAATTAGACTGTTAGTATCTGATCTGAAGAACAAACCTCCCATTATTCTTAAAACCAACCTACATGGGCACACAATGAGCAGTGGTATTGAAATAGACCCATCTTATTTTTCAAACACATAGAAGAATGTAAAGGCAAAGTTAAGACTTCAATTACTCTGAGGACATGAGGCTCCAGGTTGGCTCGCCATTCATATTCAAAGCTCTCAATGTTGGGATGGATTGCACCATTAATCAAGTGTGTTGAAAGCCACCTGAAGGTATCTCAGCACAATTAAACAATTCCGCATTGGTGACCATTACCTCCTCATCTCTGTCACCATGGCGACAGCCTAACGGACTGTCCTATCACTCCGCAGCCGTCTACGAGTCATCCGCACCTTCTTTTTCATTCCCGCCAGAGGAGGAAAGCGTATATTTCTTCTTTAATGACTGCTAATTAACCTTGGCCATGGGGAAGAGAGCTCAGGCAGACTGCTGGGTGAAAAATGGCTCATATCAATATTCTGTCTGAGCGGCTTACGGAGAAGAACAGAAGGTTAGGTGTGAGGACTGGCTTAAACCAGAGAGGACCGGCAACGTGTTTTCTGTTCAGACACGTACTGAGGTTTTGTGCCCTGTATTAACTGGCAGCACTTTCATTCAGATTATAATGACAATTTCATGTGAAATAGACACAAGTGCAACATTGAACAGATGTGGGCTGTGTTTGGAGGGGAATTATAGTGTACTGCTTACTTTCCAATTTATGGAAAATATGTCTGTTTCAAATAGTGAAGAATGAGATGTTAAAAATTACAGCTGGTTCATTCATCACACTGGAAATGGAACATCAATTATTTATTCCTTGCAGTGTTTACACTGTGTTGAACATGTCTGGGTTGTATTTTACCCCGAAATCTAAAGAAAGAAATAAGTATAATATCTATCGTAATATTTAACCTATTTTTAAAAGGGTTTCTTTCAAATTAAGCACATTAACCCCCCAAGTGTGAATAAAATGAATGAATTAAAATAAAATTGTATGCTACCGTTCAATACTAAGTGTTAGGAAGATTTAAAAAAAAAAACAACAACCTTTTATTAAGCAAGGATGTGTTAAATTGATTAAAAAGTGACAAAAAATACATTTACAATGTTACAAGATATTTCATCTTCAAATAAATGCTGATTTTTAAACTTTCTATTCAAATAATTTTGGTTTCTACAAAAATATTAAGCAGCACAACAGTTTTAAACATTGATAATATAAGAAATATTTTTTTTGAGCAGCAAATCAGCATTGCATGATTTCTGAAGGATCATGTGACACTGAAGCCTGGAGAAAAATGCAGCTTTATCATCACAGGAATACATTACATTTTGAAATACATTCAAATAATAAAAAAGTTATTTTAAATTGTAATACTTGACAATATTACAATTTAACTGTATTTTTGTCTGTACAGTTTTGGCTGAGTTCATTAAAACAAATATTTTTTTAAAATCTTACCAACCTAAACTTTTGAATGGTAGTGTGCATAATGGTAGTATTTTTTCATACTGCCTTTAATTATTAACGAATTATTCCTATATTAAATTAAAAGTTTATCGTAATACATCTGGATGCAATTGGGATAAGAATCAGAATTTGGAGGGGAAGGAAATCTTAACGGTCATGAAAAATTAATTTCTTATTTCATATGTATTGATTCGAATGATTTTGGGGTGAATTATGACCTGTACATCTTATGATTGGAATCGCATGCGAACAGAAAATTAGCATGGTAGTATGCTCTTCTGAACACAGCCATAATCGTTCAAATCAGCTTACATATAAAAGCCAGCAGTCGACTCTTTATGACAGAGTGTCATATGATCAGGATCCACATTTCACACGAGCAATTTGAAATTATTTCAGAATGAGCAATGTATTTCCCTCCCGCAATCCAAGCTTATCCTATTCTTTACCTCCAAAGTCCTTTCAAAGAGAAATCTCTACAGAAAGAGAGCAAACGTTTGGATTTAAGAGAGGCAGCTCATTTGCTACTTATTGAAGAGAATAATTCTCCAGTTAGTGACACTCGGGAGAGCTTTTGCAGGCTGCACAGTTGGAGAGATTTAGGAAATGTAATCACATTTTGTACTCCTGTGCTTGTGTCATCAGTTAGAAAAGCTGGACGGGCTTCTGATGCTCGTCTCATGACGTCAACTAAAACACACAAACAGTCTCACAAATAGCTCAACTAATCTGAGATGCTTGACATGTACTTTCAAATTATGTCATCATTTACTCACCTTTATTTAGTTCTAAACCCATATTCGTTGAACATAAAAATAAATATTTATCAGAATGTCCAAACTGCCTTTTCAATATAATTAAAGTGGATGGGGACCAAAGACTGTATGGAAACAAGCAGCTTGGATATTCTGCTAGATTTCTCTTATTTCTTTTTGTTGTTGTTTTTCTACACAAGAAATAATGTCATATGGGTTTGAAACAGCATGAGAGTGTTAATTAAATAATTTTACTTTTGGGTGAACTATCCTTTAAGAACATAATATATTCAAAAATCGCTTAGCTGGCATAGTCTAAATGCTAAAAACAGCTTAATATTTTTCTCTCATTGTGGAGTAGAAAGTTTAAGATTATCATACCTGTCAGGATTTACTAGCTGACAGATATAAATTAAGTATATTTTTGAAGTTTACAAGTTTATTAAAATCATCCATTCGATTCACAAACTCTTGGGTAAAGGGAGCAAAAGTTGTAGCAAATGTCTTCAAGGGAAATTTCACCCCCAAAATGAAACTTTTGTCAAAATTTTCTCAAATGGCTTCCTTTTTTCCGCAGAACACAGGCAATATATTTTGGGGGCTTTCTCCCTAATAACCGTCATATCTAATAAAACTAATTCAAGAACATGCCAGAGTCAGATTTTACCTAAAAATTCAAGAACATGCCAGAGTCATATTTTACCTAAAAATCCAAATAAAGAAATAAGACATGTATAATATTTATCTTATTCAAATATTTGTTTTTTCACAAAATAATGAAAGCCATAATTTTTGGGTGAACAGTCTCTAATTTACATTTAAAGCATCACAAGCGTCTTTGAAGACTGAGAATAAATAGTTCATCATAAAAAGTTCAGTCCCTGTTTAAAATCAGAAACAAAAATAGGTCCCACGTTAGTTACTATTTCTATCAGCCTGTCATTTAGCGCTTCCGTGAGGAACAAACAGCCTTGGGTACAAGTGATACGGTATGTTTATGCTTATGTTAAGCTTTTGTGAACCAATGCATTGACCTGTGTATGGACATGTGTATTGACAGTCAATGTGAAATCATGCTCAGATTTCATCACTTCACTCAGCCCACAGCATACAGTCACATAATATGATAACTTAAAATAAGGTGTCAAGGTTAAGATTATGCTACATTAAGAGTGTTTCAAATTTGCATTTCATGTACATAGTTCTGTATTGTGGCAACGTAGCGTTTCCGGTAAAGCATCCGGGAGATCTACTGAAGGCAAAGCAGCGAGATCATGCCTTAAAGAACCCAAAATGAGCAAGATGAAGTCAGTAGATGTGACTGCTGGGGTTGAAGTGGTGCATAACGAACGTGACGATAACATTCACTCCACATATTTACTATAACGCATGGATTTCAAAACAGAAGGAATGTTTCATGTAATCCATCGAGTCTGTTAACTGTTGTTCTTGAACAATGCTTCATGAGGGCTAGCATGTTTCTGCTGTTCTACACAGAATTATACAATTTATATGGGCATAAAATAGATAAATGTCTAATTATGTACAACCACAAAAAATAAAGTATCATGTATTTTCAAATAAGTGTCAGTTTTTTTTTTCATCTTTAGAGACCAATTTCGGTATATGTGGCAACTCTCATTGCTCTATGAAATTTATTGTTTGTCATACTTTCAGTAAATAGTTGGTCTGGTCTCTTCTGTGCTGAAAAATAAGGATTTTTTTCCATTATCAAATAAGACTTTTTTTTTAACATTGATTTTATATTACCAAGAAACAATCTTGAATTAGATTTTTTTATTTATTTATAGATTTTTTCTTTAAAAAATTATTTTCTTTAAAAAAATATATTTTTCTTGCAAATATAAAAATACATTGTTCAAAAATTAAACTTGAGAATTCATTTGAAAAATTTAATTAATTTTAACGTTTTTTTTTTTTACAATGGTTCCTGTTTTTTATATTTTATTTTTCAAATTTCAATTGTATATTCAGTTAACACACACATGCACACACACAAGATGTGCGTGACTGACAGTTACGTTGAGATGTTTAGATAAAGGGGTTTGAGTGAATAATCAACCATAAACCAGATAAAAACATTTATTAAATGTAATCTGTGTTAAATTTCGTCTGTCACAACAATCGGAACTTTTATGAAGATCTGTTTGGCCATTGACTTTTAAATGCATCATTATGCAAAAATTTGAGAAGTTCTTCGTATGAAAGACCCACAACTGGCAGATTAACTGGCCTACTTCTTTTCTCTCCAAAATTGTAGAAAATTAATTAAATGAAATATGACGGATGTTACCTGTAACAAAAGATGATTGACAGGCCAGTTCACGGTGACAGGATGCACATAACTATGCGACAGAGCGTTAATGTTTCAAACGAGATAGTATGTCCCAAAGCTGGTCTACTCTATTATGGTACACACTCAAAAGTACTTTTTCCCTTCACAAAAAATAAAAAAATAAAAAATAAATAAATAAATAGTATAGCTGAACTGGGACTCACTCATGAGTACTGTGTATTCAGACATAAGCTATTTCTTTAGTCACCTACTGTTTTTGATACTATATAATAAGTATGCGATTTCAGATGCAGCCAATGTATGAAGTCAGTTCTCCTCAAGTTGTTGGATGTGGTTCATCACATTAACTATGTGGTTGAAACATTAACATGTGTAATATGTTAAACATTTTTGTCTTCATTTTAAAGAGTGTATCCACTGTATTATCCCCAAATTATAATTAAATCTTGATTGTTTAATTATGGACTTCCTCCAAACTGTTTCTTCCGATGACAGGTTGTAATTAAGACATCACTGACTAATGAAGTAATAACACTTAACTGCGTAAAAAAAAAAAAAAAAAAAAAAAAAGTTTTATGGTAATCAAAACAAATTCACTATGCACCCCAGCTAAAACAGCGCTAATGAAAACTAGCTAAATGGAAAGAAATATCCACACGGTGTAAATTAAAGACCTTCAGCAGGAACCATTCAGATCAGAACAATTCATCTGGGTCAAATGTACACAAAGGATAGCAGTTAGATCAAAATAAAGGTAAAAAAATAAAGTAAAACGTAATGGGCCGCACATTCTCAACTGACTCACTGTGATCAAACCCATCCATCTTGTTCAACCTCGGTGTGTTTTAGTGTAAGCAAAATCCCATCAGCCATTCACAGACAGTGGCCCTGTGAATACAGATGCCTGTGCGCTCCGGACTTTCTGCCCTTTTCGTTGAATCTATTTTTACTGGCTGTAAAGCGTGAACTTCATCCGTTCTGAACTAGAGACCTTGGCAAAAATCGATGGCATTTCACCCACAATTCACCTATATATAGGCAAGAGACCGAAAAAGAGAGAATTGCATCATATATGAACATTTCACATAATTTCGAGGGTCCGTTAGAGAATGAATGCAAAATAAGTTTGAGGGGAAGTCCTCAGGGGAGAGAATACAGCATGCGTGAGGGGAGAACAACAAGAGGCGAGCCGGCTTTTTGAAGCTCGAGCCTCCCACTCGTTTTTTAGACACGTTTTTGTTGGAGTGTGTATGTGCGTCAAGGGTTCTCTGTAGCACTTTGCGTCACACGCTTCAACCCACATGCACACCTGACTCCACACATGTATGCAACAAATACACACAATCATAAGCAGGTAACCCAGTTGGGTTCGATTCTATAAGCTGAACCAAAATGTACAGGACAACCAACATCTTTCCCTTTTAATAGGTCAAACTATCCATGATGACAAACAAAATCACATTTAGGACAACTTAAAAGCTTATGGGCTACAGAAATTGACAATATTATAGGCTATACTAGATCAAATTGATACCCAGTGAGCTCTCAGTAATACTTTCTTGGAATATGATTTACAGGTCTGAGGTTTTTGTAAAACCTCGTTCAAATATATTGCCATCTAGGCCATAATAACTGTCATACATGAGGAGTACAGGGATTTCTCATGCTGATTGTGTTTCAGTAAAGTAAAGATGGCACATCTCTCCGGAGGCATTTCAAACAGACACTGCTGCGAGTGCTCCACATGTGTCAAGTGAATTTTGTGCCATCTGGGACAAATATAGAAAACGTGAAAAATCCACCTAATGCATAAAAAAAACAACCCCACACACAAGGGACTAAAAGGGAGATGAAAAGCCAGAGAAATTTAGAAGGCAATGCTGCCCTCTTCTGGTGACTAAAAAAAAGGAGAATAAAACAAACAAAAATTATCTTAATAGTTAATAATTAATGTTATAGATAATCACATATTAATAAATAATAATAATGATAATAATGAAATACCCATAAGACTAACGAAACACATTGAATAGCATAAATTATAACAATATTAACACTTTTATTAGACTTTTTAGAGAAATAGTAAATGTCCCCTTGGGGTGTTATAACAATCATACAATCCTGATTAAATAAAAAAATATGCACATGTAAATACTGAAATATGACTCAAAGGCCTCAAAAGACTTAAGTGACATGCTGTACTGTGAATTTAACGCTGATTTCTGTTTCGTCATTAATGAAGAGCATTATTGTGATAAATTTCAAAGCAGCAAACTACAGAGTTAGACATTAAAGTAACTCTACAGTGTACCTGAATAGGCATGATGCTATATGTCATATGATACAAATTTCTTTTCATACATGAAAAAAATACTGACTCCGGTATCTACATACATTATTCTGTATACAATTCGATTGATAAAAATAAAGCATGTAAACTCAGGTAAGATATCGCTTTTTTATGTTTGTTGCAAAAATAGACTCGTCTGCTATTGCTTTGGTGTGATGGACCAGATGATCGGGATGAGAAGGACCAGTGCGCCACCATTTCAACTGAATGCAGATTCCTGCATGAGTTTCCCGGACCTTCTTTCTCCCACATACCTATCTGTGCTCAGAGGCAGGAGAGCTCATCGGTGTTAGGTGCGTTTCCATTGGTCTTGTCTCATTCGGTCTCAGAGTTCCAGTCCTGAGGCATCACCCCAATGTCCAGGACCTGGGGGTTAGTACGAGACTCAGCGAGTCTATAGGGAAAGAGACAGAAGCAAAAAAAACTAAAAAACTAAACTTTAAAGTGATGCAAATGTATAGTATATCACCAGGTTTGATTAACATATGGGCAATTCCATGCAAATGTCAACCTTACCATCGAAAAAAATAATTAAAAAACGATTTAGTCATCCATAATGCTGAAATTGCCCACATGTGCCTGAAGGTTTCATTAAAAGCCACGTTTGGTCGGTTACTATGTTATTTACTATGCTAACAACTGTTATGGTCTCATTTGTAAGGTTAAAAGCCATGCAATACATCAATGTAATGTTCAGGGATAAAAACAAACAGGATGAAAAAGACAAAGTGAAACAAATAACATGCAAGCTGGGTAGGCTGAGGATGATGGGAAATTGAAGGAAACGAGCCTTATAATAATGCAATAAAAAAAATCTGTCCTGTAAATTGCATTTAAATATGGATCATTGCAGAACCCTGCCGTCAAATTCACAATTAGATCAGTCTGTTAGGCCAGTACCAGGCCAGGACAGATGCGAAATTTAGTTGAATTGATCAGTGAAAGTTGACAGGGTTCTGGAAGACAACAGGGGAGGGGAATGATGTTACAGACTGACAGATATGGCTTGGGTGGACTTTTGGTACAGGACTTGACCTGGACTTGTTACCTGGAGAGTACTCATAGCTATCCAAACTGCAGCTAGGAACAAAGAGAGAGCACAACAATCAAGGGCTTGAGAGCTACAGGATGTTCCTCTGTTCCTAATTCTATTCTGATGAAGGTGGCAATGCATTAATCAGCCAATTTAGCTGAATGTTATTAATCTCGACATTCATTTAGAGACACGAGAGGCTAAATATTAAGATTTAAAGAAATACTAAGTAATAAATGACTAAATGAGTAAATAAAAAGTTACTACTACTACAAATAATAATACAAATAATATTAATTATTATTATTAGTATTATATGGACATTATATACATTTACTTTATTTACAGTTCATTTTTTCAAATTAAAATGTATGTGCAGGTGTACAAACGTAATAGGGAATATGTGTATAATACATGTGCATATAATAACAACAACAATAGATATTAATAACAATATTAATATATTATTATTATACACATGTATTATATACACCTTTATTTTATTTACATAATAATAATAATAATAATAATAATAATAGGGACTATATAAATAAAATAAATGTATATAGTACGTGTATATAATAATAATAATAAATATATTATTACTATACACATAGATGTATTAAATACATTTAAGTACAATACATTAAGCATAGTCCCAATTATTATTATTAGTAGTAATACTAGTATCATAATTTTTGTTATTTATATGCATTATATACACATTTATTTTATTTAATTCTAATTCATGTGATCAGTTCTACAAACATAATTTATTCTAATTCATGTGATCAGTTCTACAAACATAATCTATTATTAATATTATTATTATTATAAACATGTATATAAAAATGTATTATATACAGAGTATTAATGTATTTTCTTACTTAAAGTCTTAATTATGCATTGCTACCATTGCAAGTCTGGCAAAAGTAGACATGAAAAAAAGAAAATAAAATATTTATATATATAAAAAAAGTTGTTAAATTAACATCCAAGCATTCCATGTATCAGTTTCTCATATCAGTACTCATAAAGCACAAATATTCAGGTCAAGTGTGTCATCTATATGCCATTAGAAATAAATCATTGAAGGCCAACTCTACATTTGCAGTGTCAATTACACCCCGCCAAACTACTAGTATAGCTTGGTTCCGTGGAGAATAAACAAATAAAATGAGACAATCTGTCTCATGAGACCTCAGTATGGGAAAAATGCCTTTGTTCAATTGCTCTGGATGATTAATCAAAGCCCAAGAAGTTATGCGGAGAAAACTAAAGGGTTCCAACTATCTTTAAGAACAAACACAGAACGATTGTTGTTGGAGATCGTTTTGATGTGCGAGAGGTTATTAGCATGCTTTTTACATGCAGCTCCCTTCTCAAGGATTTGTCCTTCCTGTCCCTCACTGAAGAGAGTTAGAAAGGAGATTCAGACGAAACAGAAGCTTGAAAGAGGAGATAAGAACAGCTCTGGGTATCTCATACCTTGAAAAAGCCTCTTCCAGACCATCATCAGTCTCCTAAAAAGAGGAGAAAAATGATATTCAGATTTTGAGATAAGGATCAGTTTAGGATACGTTCATTAAGATAATGGTCGGCAGTCACTCATGAGAGAAAAACACGCTCATAAGTGGACAAGATCTTACCCATTGGGGGGTGGTGTTGTTGTTGTTGGGTTCGGTGGGGTTGTCCACATTTTCCACAGCAGATGAGTAAACCTCGATGTCCAACAGGTTGTCTGCAGCTACAGCTAAAACAAACCAAACAGCCCATTAATATTGAAGTGTAAAAGCGATAGTTTCTCAAAAAAAAAAAAAAAAAAAAAAAAAAAAAAAAGTAGAAAAGGAGGCAAAGAGAGTTTAAGGAGTCAGTACCTCCTCCTTTCAGGCTGACCGATCCCTCTGACTGTGAACTGTTGGACGTTTCACCAGCTGAATCCCATTTCACACAATGCTCTCTCTCTGAAAGCAGAGCAACAGTACATCATGAATAATACTGCTTAAACAAACTAAATTCATATAAATTCAAAAAAAAAAAAAAAAAAACCTTTTTGGTGCTTTTCCTGAGCCCTAAGTTCTTTGCATTCTTACTAAACTAAGTCTCTAAAATTGTGTGACAAGTACAAATTATGCAAGGATTTTTTTGGAAGGTGATGCATTAACTGGCTCCTGTTTTACAAATACAAAAAAATACATCATTTTGTGTGCATCCATCTTTTCTACAAGAAAAGGCAAATGTTTTGACAGCCATTATCAATCACAACAGCATCAATGCCCTTGAAGACCCTATCAAGAGTGCAAAATCTGCAAATCCTTCAAAACATGAAGCGACAAATTATTTTCCACTTGTGGCATATGATTCTCTGCAGTTATACATGATCTCCATATTGTTTTGAGGAGAGATATGAAACACTGTACCTTCTTTAGCAACCTCCCAGAACTCGAAGGCCACTCTGAAGGCCTGAGCCACGGTGAGCGTGACCGCCTGTGCCTGAGGGATCACAACAGAATATTATTTTCCTATGTGTATTCAATCAATACCACTGCTTACCAGAGATGGGGGACTCGAGTCACATGACTTGACTCGAGTCAGACTCGAGTCGCAAATTTAAGGACTTGAGACTTGCTTGACTAAATTAAGAAAATGACTCGACTTGACTTTGACTTGAGATCCAATGACTTGAGACTTGACTTGAACTGTATGACTCGAGAATGACTTGATATACATTTGTCATCGCAACATCAATTGATGAACAAAATGAAAGCAACGGAACCATTGATGCCAGTCATCAGATTCTGCGCGATTGCGTGACACTGTACAAGCCCAGAAAAAACATACATCGCGGTGAGCGCACTAAATACAAAAACATCTCCCAGCATCGTTTCTTTTTGGATATAAACACTAGAAATTTGACTATATTCATACAAGAACATTTGCCGTACGCATAATAACTGGCAAGGGATATCGGACGACCATCACAACCTCGAACAGTCGAACTTCATTCACCACGTCTAAAAGTAAGCTATGGCTTGTTTAACCCGTTTGTTATAGTTAATTTGACTATCTTTAAATCGAGAATATTGGTCAAAACAGCATGCCTCTTTATACACAATTATGTTTTCAAATGTAGCTTAATGTTGTCAATATTCAAATGATAATTAATGATGCAATATGTTTTGTATAACATTTGCCACATTTCTTTTTAAATCATGCTTTAAAGCCAAATATGTCGTTCTTTCCAATGACAAAAAACAACATAGAAAACTGTTAATGTTTTGTCCTGTTTTATGTTTCTCTTAAAGCAGGGTTAGATGTTATCAGGGGTTACATTTATCAGATATTATCAAAATGCCAGCAGAATTAATATTGCACCCAAAATTCAAAATGTGGTGGAAAAAAAAATGCCCTAGTATCAGTTATTTTCATAATTATAACATATGATATTAAAAAAATATTTCCAGAATATTCACGCGATTGCAAATGTGATAATGATTTTATAAAACAGTTCAGTAAACAAAGAGTGAATATTGTGATGTGACATTTAGACATAGCCTAATACTCCAAATATTTTCTGTTTTTGCTCGATTTCTCCAATGACAATAGTTCCAAACAAGCCACAGAAAGAGTTATGCGTATTTGTGATTCAGTGACTTAGTTGCTTAGTTCCAGAACGAATCTGCCGTTTTGAACATAAGTTAAATTAATGCTCTATGACTCGTACATTAATACGGTAATTTGGCGCCACCTATTGGCGTTTTTAACTTCATAATTAAAAATTAAAAACTGATATTAAGGGGATGCCAGTTTGAAGAATGCCTTTGGTCGCATTGGAATTATACTTGAATTGTGAATTGTTTAATACCTTTTAATGGTCTTCTGCAATGTTTGAGGCATATTTATTTTTTCATGCTTTAATGTTGGCCTAATTTCAGTTACATTTAGATTTTTATTGTAGTAACCACTCAGCTATATGTGGAAATGCATATATTAAAAGAAATGTTGCAAATAAAACCATAGTCCACAACTTCTGTAGTTTTAACACAGTAGTCAAACGTTTGTATGACTTGCCAGTGACTTGTGACCCAAGCTACGACTTGACTTGCTTGACATAAGGCAGTGACTTGACTTGACTTGCCTTTATAAAAAATTTACTTGGACTTGCTTGAGACTCGAAGGTTAAGACTTGAGACTTGCACATGTGTGACTTACTCCCACCTCTGCTGCTTACACAGGATTCATTTTGTTAATCTACAGGAGTTAGAGATTCTTACAAAACTTTTAATCAGGAAAGATACATTTTGTTTTTGACAAAATCTAGCTCTTAAATACACATAATGTATAAGTATGGAGATGTTGTAAGTTATCTGAGGCACTCAAATGCAATACTTCAGATAACTACAGAGCACAGGCCCCCTTCTTCCATCACACTCTTGGTAGAAGACTATATTGCCCCTTTTATCTCTTTTTTGTCTCTCTCTCGCTAATTTGTCATGTTATAATCTGCAAATGCTGTGAGAAACAACTTGTGAATAATGCCTTATTCTTTAGTCAAGGTCAGTAGGCCTGGGAAGATTCTAGGGTATTCTAGGTCTTTAACCTACGTCAGGTGGGAATATTATGGGATGTTGAGAAAGACCATTCAAATCGTCAAGCTTTTATTTTGTTGGAATACAAATACAGTACATCATAAAAACAAATATTGAGTAAAATAGTCAATAATTGTTTTTGTTATTAATACTTTTCAGTATTGAATGAAAGATCTATAGTTATCACTTTTCTCGAATTGTATGAAGTCTTGGAAGAACTGTTTTACCAAGCGTGCCGCAGTGGATCTGGAAGAATACTTTCTCGGAAGAATAAAAACAATCACTGCAAAACAATGCATCTCTGAAATCTCACAGCTTTCTGAACAGCCTTCAAATGTTGCTTATGTAGGAAAAGCTTTTGCATCTAAACCTCACCATCTAGCCTCAACAGGCATGTTAACATCTTTTTGGATCATTGTGCTATGCTGAGAAGAACAGCATGTTCTTCAACAGGGAGAAAGTGATCTAGTCAGCTATTCTGAAAAACTGTCCTCCTCCTTCATGCTTAGTTTGACTTCTTTTGTTCCAGTCAGAAGTCTTTGTGTTGATGGAAAGATTCACAGCTTTCATAAGGAAAGCATCATACACTCACCACTTTTCGTTTGGCACAGAGGAACGCGTGGCACTCCAGCGTCTCATTCTGTTGGTTCTGGGAGATGAAAGCAAACACTTTGTCATGCATCTTGTCAGCTGTGCAGTATGATATCCTGGGAGAAAGGGTCACAAAACAGACCAGCGTTAAGGACTTGCAATCAGGTTTGAGAAAATATAAAATGATGATGAGTCGCAGGGATATGGATATGGAATAGATGCAGACTGCGTTGGAACTTCAAGGCCTGTTTTTTTTTTTTGTCTAAGATTTGATGAAAAATACAGTCAAAACAATAATAATATCAATTATTACTCATTTAAAACAATTTATTCTAATTTTAATATATTTTTATAATGTAAATATGTAATTTATAATGTAATGGCGAAGCTGAATTTTCAGCTTCATTACTCAAGTCTTCAGTCTTGATTCTTAATTCATTCTAATATGTTGATTTGGTGCTCAAGAAACATTTCTTATTATTATCAATGTTGAAAACATTTTGTTGATTAATATTTTTGTGGAAACCATGAAACTAACATTCAAAAGTTTCCCAAAAAATATTTAGCATCAAAATGTTTTCAACATTGATAATAATAAGAACCATTATTAATAATTTAGCATCATTTAATAATAAGAACCATTATTAATAATTTAGCATCATTTAATAGTTGAGCACTAAATCAGCAATAAAGCCTTTTGAATTTAATTGAAAAGTGTGTGTGTGTAAAGTAGGCTCAGCAAAAGCACACTGAACTGCGAAGATGAGATTTATGGGGACTACTGCTGGTTTCCTGCAGTATGCTGTATTTCACATGTCTCTAGTGAGAAATTCAGAGGTGTGTGTGTGTGTGTCTACGGTAAAACACTGGATGGTACGATAAATCATCTCCACTGTAGGTCAGACACACTGACGAGGAAGCGTGCAGAGACCACTTCTTTCATACTTTAATGTGGTTCAGTGGCACAACAAGTGAATGTTTTACAGGCAGTTGAACGTGAGAGAAGTAGTTGAAGCGGAGGTGTGTAGAGTTCACCTGTATATGGAAATGTTCTCGATCAGCTGGTTTGACACGCTATCGCACAAGATGATTCCCTGAGGAGACACTTTCAGGGCCACTTTAGGCAGTTTCTTCCTGCTGGCTTTTGCCTAACAAATGAATATATATGAAAACATTTTTATATTGCTGCTTGTCCGTGGTCTAGGCAATTTACTTGTCCTTGCAGAACTTGATTCTAGGCGGTTCTGTATGATTACTATGGGGTTGCTAAGGTGTTTTAGCTTGTTATGCAGTTGTTAGGGTATTCCAGCTGATTGCCAAGGTGTTGCTATGTGGTTGCTAGGCTGTCACAATGATATTATGGTCTTTAGACATTCTTATATCTTCATATCCAAGCTATGACAAATGAACTCACCGTGGCAACAATCCTCTTGACAGCAGCAGCTGATAACTCCTCGCCTTTGGGTTGGTCCACCAGAGTCATCCCCAGATGACGGAGGTTAAAGGTCATTCCCTCCAGAAGAGTCTCTCTTGTGTCAGTCCAATTCTCAGGGAGCTCTGCATGAAGAAAAAATACAACAGACTGAAGAGTTTAAGGCAACACTGAATAGCTACAAAAACATTTACACATGTGGGTTAAACCAAGTCAGCACAGATAAACAGTAAACAACTTCAACCAAAATGCTCACAAGAGACTTGCGCTACAGAGGTCATGAACAGTTATGAAATATTAAAGAAAGAAAAAAACAGTGTATGAGTAAATATTTGTTGGAGTCAACCTTTGCTTAAGAGACAAATATTCCAGGCCAAAAAAACATTTTGGATGTCTCTGTACAACTTTATTCCCAGGGCTGACTGAAAACAGACAAATACAATCAAAGGCCTGGAGCAGCTGTAAAGAGATGAAAAGTTCAAAAAATTGTCTTTCTTGAACCGGTGTTTTTGAAAAAGTGTCTTTTCTCAGCTCATCTTCACTAAAAACAATGTGGAAGAACTTAACAAGGCCTGCACAAAGCACGTCTTGAACCCCTACTGAACACTTCTGGAATAAAACAGTTAGGTTGACTAATACAAATGAATATATACTGTATATTGTATTAGTTTAGTAGATGTATTTTTCAGACAATAAATTGTAATTTTGCAATTGCAGCATTGTTTTTTTTGTTGCTTTAAAGCTTGTATTTTTTATACTCAGTTAGTTGATGCCAAGAAAAAAAAAGTTAATATATAAAATGTAAATGTGATTACAGCACCTGTGAAACTCCAACACTCCTGCCTTCACAATCTGCATAAATTCCAAATATGATTACAACACACATTAAGCTGTTTCAGCTATCCATTAACGCAGATGCACACAAATAAAGCTCATTATTTCTGTTGAGAGAACTCAAATGTTTGGCTCTAGTAACACTACCTGTGGCTCACCTGATCGCTTTTGGCAGTGGAGCTATAACATTTAAAATTCAGAAAATCCCCATAGATAAATGATAGGAATTACAACACAAAGGCAACAAGCCAAAACAGACAAGACATTTTTCATTTAGTCAGATTTGTTCAACACAGGTATTCAAGTCCCACAAATTTCACATTATTGTGTTAGTTTTCTATAATAAAACTTCAAATAAATTGTATAATCCACCTATATGTTATATATAAAACATATTAAATAACATTATATTTATATTGAAGTAAGGAAAAGGCAATTCCTGTATCTCATTTACTTTGGTCTGAACAAGCCACTGGTCTGCTAGACCTCCTGCTAAACCATTAAGCAACCGTATGACCAATTCAACGAATCATACATATATTTACAGGAATCACAATCACAGGAAACAGTGAATCATAGTCTCAGAAAGTTATTGTTAATTCTTGTGTACGGCCAACAGAAAACAAAGATGACTGAACAACAATGTCATGACAAGAGCAAAATTTAAAGCTCTAATGTGACATTTCATTTATAAACAGAACCAGCCGCACCAAGGATGATCGAACCATTACAAAGAAACTGAAAAGCTGACAAATGGGTTAAAGACACAACAGAATCTAGCTATATCATTACTTTGCCCACAGCTCCTGAAATAACATATCATTCTAAAATGTTTGATGGTGCCCTACAACCCCAGCATAAAAACCAGGGTAATTCATAAACATGGAGAAATGGAAAAGTGCGTAATAATACAGCCCTAGTGACATACTGATTAGTGACACACCCAAGGGCCCTTAATCACAGAGGGAAGCACTGCTTTGTCTTAACCATGTCCCTGAAGAAACATCCAAGGGTGGAGTGACCCAAACCACTGGTTGTCTCCAAGCTCCAAAAACTGAACTGGCTTTTTAGGCCAGATATGATTACGGTGCAAAATTGTGGGGGGGTTTTCATGGTAAGGTTTGGAGTTATTTCAATCTCGGTCAGATAGGGAAGAAAGAATGTCCTTTGTTTATTTTTGAAAATGGAAAAATAAACAGCACTCTTAAGAAACAGGAAATTCTTGCTTAAAGAGACACATGCAGATAAAAGTAGATGACCCAAGTGATAGGGACATGTTAATGAGAACATTTAGATGACAGATTTATCATATTTATTCTTCTAGTGTGAATTGCAAACAACTAAACTGACCATATCAAACTTTGATGGGATATTGATGGCTTTGTGAAAAAAAAAAAAAAAAAGCACATTTAAAAATGAAGGCTCCCTATTAACAAGTCTGGACTCATGCTTCTACTTCCACATGACTCCTCATGTAACAAAGGTTAATATCTAATGCTTTTATCAAATGGACTGCCTGGAAAAGCATTTAACAGCTGCTGGACGTCTCCCTCATGTTCTGCGTCAGATTGCCTGCCTTTTTAGTATGTGCAGGGCACCAACAAACACCAAAGATCCAGAGGCACGGGGCGATAAATCTCACCACTATAAAAACTCTCTCTTCATTACAATGCAGCGATGTTTGCTGCAAGCTATGCACTTTCTCTGTTGAGGCACATGACTTTGGAGCAGCAAGAAGGACATTTTTGATCACTCTGATGAGAAATGATCATAGGAGATAGCTGAATGAGAAGTTCAAGAGGAAGGAAAGTAATTATAAACTATAACACGGTGAATCGTTCTCAAATCTCCCCTTTAAAAGTTGATAAGCCCATTCATTTTGCTATCCTAACGGTGCATATAATTATATGGCTACTTTAATTCGATTATCTGCATGTAGCCTTGGTAATATGGTAATTTTCTGACAAATTTATAAAATGTATTAAATACATTAAGATGCAATTCACACATACAATGGATTTAATACACCTCTTATTTGATTACCATGTTCGTGTTAAATATTGATAGCATTAAAGAATGAAAGAATCAGCATGACTACAAATATCACAGTTCTAAAAATTGACACGTGCTTCAAACGAGATGTTTCCTTTTCTTTAGCACAGACATTCTTTGTCAGTGACCCACTGTTTTTTCACTTTTAACCTCAACCCTACCTGTGACCCATTTTAGGTTGTGACCCACAAGATAAAAAAACACTTGTTTAAAGAGATAATATACCCAGCTAACAAAATGAACAACTGCAACAGTCAAATAAAAAACAAAAAAGATCTTTGTTTGGATTCCAACAAAAAGGAGGGCAATGAGGTGCAGTCCGTATTGGAGCTAAAAGTAGGTCAGTAAATCAACAAAAGAATGTTAAACACACAAATGGGTCTTATTCTCCATCACTCAGCCGTTGAGAGAACAACCTATAAACACTGCTAACTTGCTGATGTTGGAAACTTTTACCATTCTGGCAAAAGCATTGAGCCTTTTCACTCCGACTGATTTGTGACTAAACAAAATCATAACCGTGCACTTCTTGTATTCCAGGTCATGAAGATAAGCAGCTCTCAGCCAACAAACAGAGACGCTTTTGTGGAGTCAAGACAGAATTAAAGGGGAAATGAAAATGCACAGCAAACTTTCTAATCCCACTAAAGGATATAAAAAATAAAATAAAAAAAAATTGCACTTGTTGAGACCAAGCCAGCCCACTTCACCTGCTTTCAAAGCTTAGTTCTGAGCTTGTCCACAGCAACTTTGAAGAAGTCTTTCTTTGTTCAAACAAACATGATTTAGAATGTCTTGGATATACCAGCAAACAAGTACCTACTTGTTGTCCAGGACAGACGACGACGACAAAAAACAAAACAAAAAAAACAAAACAAAAAACACACTGCTGGCTTTGCATTGTTTATTTCACAAAACCGTTATTGGCAACTTCTCATATAAGATCACTTGTTAATTAACCCTCAAAAACCCACTGTATCAAAACTGCAACACCTGTTTAAATCAGCAACACTTTCGGCAACAGACAAATGGCCATTTCTAGTGCCACAGCTTTATAAAGTCACTGTTTACTCACACCATTGCTCAGTCTTTTGGATCATATTTAGCAAATTTAAGTATTTTAAGTACTTGACCTTTGAGTCTATGACCTTGTTTTTTTTCCGTTAAAAACATGTTCAGTGATTGACAAGTAATTATATGTCTCAATATCAACCTAAATTCACAACAATTCAAAAGTTTAGGTCAGTAATACTTTTATTTAGCAAGGATGCAATTAATTGATCAAAAGTGACACTAAAGACATTTAAACATTACAAAATATTTCCATTTTATTTGAAGACTGGACCGAATGGACAAACATTTTATGGTCCTACACCTTCCACAGACAAAATATATATATATATATATATATGCACACACACACCACTTAAAGCTCCAGTAGGTCACTTTTGTAAACAAATATTTGTTAAAAATGTCATTATGTCCTGACAGTAGAATATGAGACAGATAATCTGTGGAAAAAATCAAGCTCCTCTGGCTCCTCCCTGTGGTCCTATTGCCATTTGCAGAAATACACCGCTCCCAGTCAGAAACAACCAATCAGAGCCAGGAGGAATGTCTTAGCAGTGTCAATCACGCTCGTGTACGCGCTGATCACCCCTCTCTTGCACAGCGCGAGCGCGTACCGTCGTTCGTGACTCTCCTGTTCGAACTCGTTCATCAAAATGAACAAATCTTTTTTCGAGTCATTTCGTTCGTTGAATGAACGAAATGACTCGAAAAAAGATTCGTTCATTTTGATGAACGAGTTCGAACAGGATTACGAACGTGCATCACAGAACAGAGCAAGGCGAGCATTTGTGCTTATAAAACTTAAAGTTTTGTATTTATTTTTGAAATGGCCGATGGTTTCGCTAGATAAGACCCTTATTCATCGTCTGGTATCGTTTAAAGCCCTTTGAAGCTGCGCTGAAACTGTCATTTGGTCCTTGAAACGTTTGTGTCCTATTGAAGTCCATTATATGGAGAAAAAGCCTGGAATGTTTTAATCAAAAACCTTCATTTCTTTTCGACTGAAGAAAGAAAGACATGGACATCTTGGATGACATGGGGGTGAGTAAATTATCAGCAAAAGTTTTTTTTAAAAAGTGAACTAATCCTTTAACGTTATTTTAGTAGCTATTTATAACTTATAGAAAGAGTGCAACGTTATAAAGTTACATGTATTGCAAAATACATAATGATTTGAGGACCAAGTTTGTAGTCAAAGTATGGGCAGGCCATAGTCAATGTAAAGCATATTGTTGATGTTTCGTCCCTATTAGTGAATGTCCCATAACTGTTTATAATCCGCCGTCATCGGTGGTCTTGCTTACTAGCCTGCGCGTTCACGGCAGCCTCCGCTGTGGGGGAGGAGCTGTGGAGGGAGGGCTGTAGCGCAGCAGAGAGCAAGGGGGTTGGACCTGTAAGTTGTGCTTGTTCAAATTTTCAACATTTCAACAAGTCAACATTTTCTCAAAACTCCCTACTGCAGCTTTAACTTAGTGATTGCTATTAGGATGTAAAGAGACTTTCAACCAGCTGAACAAAAAAATTTTTCTGGAACAAATCGCCTACCCTGCCTTTTAAGGTTAACATTGCCGTTTTATTCACACAATGAAGTCACAAAGATTAATATTACAAATGATTTTTAATTTATCCTAATTCAACTTTAAAGACAGTCAGAGGAGTGCTCTGAGAAGAACATACTGAAATTTAATTTTTTGGCTGGAAGATTTATAAAGGTCAAAGCAACTGCACAGTGAGACCCAGCATGTGCTTTTTCATTATGTATTACAGGAGGTCAGTGAGGTGTAGAAAAATATCAGGATCTTTACAAAGTGTCAGAAAGCTGCTCTGAGATGAACATCCGCATTCCAGCCACCTGATCTAAGAGAGTATGTACTTGCATAGTGAATTATTAAGGGAAAGTTCACCCAAAAATTAAAATTGTCCATTTATTTACTCACCCTCAAGTTGTTCCAAACATGTATTAGTTTCATTCTTCTGTTGAACACAAAATAAGATATTTTAAAGAATGTAGTAACCAGACAGGCACCCATTGACTCCCATAGTAGGAAAAAAATCTTTTGTGTTCAACAGAGGAAAGAAACTCATTCAGGTTTGGAACAACATGAAGGTGAGTAAATGACGACAAACTAAAATAAAAAATTATAAAACAAAACATTTTTGATTTTACAGTGGTGATATTGTGCAACCTCAAAACAAAATATGCTTCAAAAGTGGCTTGCTAAAATAAAAGTATGGATTTCTGAGGGCTAATGCAAAACATGGTAATCGTATTGGTGATATGATCCAGCAAAAGCCATGTCTTAAAATCTAGACAGCTTATTTGGGCATTAACGTTACAGCTGTATATAGATAGGTAGCTCAACAGGTTGAGACAAGGTCAACCACCAATAAACCCCAAAACTTCTAGTTTCGAATGAAGATTGTGAATCTGACAGTTGCAAAAACGCTTCTGTGTCGTTCATTAAACAAATTTTGCACAGCATATTTAGATCATATTGAAGATCCAAAAAAAAAAAAAAAAATTACCCACAAACTAACTAATAATATTCACAATTGCCTAGTAACTTAGTTGTGATTCACAACTACTAGGCAAACTGCATCTTTTGATTGTATTAACTTACTAAGCATGATTAAACACTATTGACAAATCAAGTTCAGATGCTAACGAATGGACAACACAAGTGACGCGTGAAAACACCCCAAATAAAAGTCTCGCTGTTGACACGAATACTCACTTTGGTGTTTGCCTGAGCTCGAGGACTGTTTGGTCAGGCTGGGACTCCGAATAAAAGCCCTTCTGGCAGATTTCAGCACATCCATGACGAGGTTTTCAAGCGGAGAAGCGTCTTCAGGTGCTGTTGTTGGCCATGAACGTCTCACTCTCAACTTTGTTGTTGCCGTTTCGATGCCGACATCTGTGGGAATACTTGAGTCCTCGCGTCTCCTTGGGCGGTGTTTCATCCGTCAATCAAAATGACGTTCGAATTACGCGGCGCCCAGGTTCTGTTTCCATGGAAACGGCATTAAACAATCCAATCGAAGCCTTTGGCGTATGCTATTTAAATGTCTGGGTCCGAAAATCAGACAGAGGCTTTTATGAAGGAACCACGTATATGCGGCTTAATGTCTTCATACCTCCCTATAATTCTTGATGATAAGTCAACATTCATAAGGTTTAGGTGTCTCGGTACTTGGTAAAGCAAGACAGACATGAAAATAAGTGACACGAACATAGAGATCTATTGACTTCATCTTTGTCGCCCTAGTGTGGATATAGGAGAAATCGTCCTCTATTGAGACTCGGTCAAGTATTATTTTCCACTATGGTAGTAATACGTTGTTTGGTAATAAGTCAAATATTCCGTGGTTGTGCATTTTTGCTTGAATGTCCACCACTGTCCAACACAATTCGAAGGCCCCTTCATAAAATATATCCGTCAGTATTATGATATTTATGACAAAGCTTGAAAAAACAAACAAAAAAACATACACACATGAAAAGCCTACTTATTTAGGAAGAGAAAAATAAAGTTTTTTTTAGCATTTTTTACTAATAATGTTATTAACATTAATTGGATTCATAATAAAGTATTCATTTGAATAACTTTAAGTCATCATGTGGTCCCCAGAAGGTTTCTATTGGGTCTCGGGCCCCCTGTTTGAGAATCACTGCTGTAGATTTTGTTTTTTATTTTGAATTATATTTTTTTTATTTTCTGTTTTCATTTTGATTTAAAAGTTTTAGTAATTTTGTTAGCTTTTTAATCTCTATATAGATTGTTTTTCTTTAAGTTAATGAAAAAAAAAACTTTCTATGGTTCGATTTCACAAAGACGAACAATCAAACTTGGAGCCAATTAAATCTAGCATTAAAATTATATATTGAATTTTATACTTGAATAAAGTGCAAATTCCTCAAAGCAAGTACAGTGATAAGGTATTTTACTCCCCTACACACACACACACACACACACACACACACACACTTTAGCTTGGTTCTTTAAAAAATCCAAACAATGAGAAACAAAGGCGTGTTCTTTACTCTCCACAAAGTTTACCATAAAAACACCAAATGCAATCCACAGTAATACTTTCCCAAGGTAGACAAATAAAAAAGAAACCCTTGTTGTAAAACAAGGACTAAACCAAACAGGCATATTCTGCCAGGAACTTGACACAATCCTTAAACCAATGAAGAAGAAATGTGAAGTAGAACTTTGTAATGAAGCATTAATGGATTGATTTTAGATGTTATCTGCAATGAGAGCTCTATAAAATGATGCATGTATAGTTTGCATTATCTTCAATGACATTAAATGGTGGAGGGGTGAAAAAATTGGCACATTTGACCAAAATCGAACCATTCAGCAAATATCATAAAATGCAATGAACATGTTAATGCAAATTAGAGACAGAAATAATCGAACACTGATAACTAGTGGATTAAAGTGGGCTTGCTGTTATTTGTGTTCCACCCCCGACAAAACACATGCCAGCAAGAGGCCAGATGATTTTAAATGCCACACTTGGGAATAACAGGTAACATGGTATGCTGACCAATCAGATGGATTCTAGGAGTGGCTGAATATGGCATGGGAAGTGTGTGAGAATATATTAAACAAGATATTTCAAGGCACTGTGTAACATAACAACTGGCAAACAAGACATCATATGTTCAGTTTTTCAACTGGTTTCAACTAAATTCTATTTTGTCCGGTAACAAAAAGGACTTGCATTGACCGCAAAATACGACAACATTCCCAAATATTTATGCAGCATTTTTGTCCACAAATACAATGTGAAGATCAGTCCCTTTTTAAAACAGATGGGGTTTTTTTTCGTGTCTTCGCCATCTCGAAAAACAGCATTAGGAGGGACGAAAAATGTGGAAAAAAAAAATATCTAATTCAGATCCAACATCTGTATCGAAATAAATTTTACCTCCCCGAAAACAGATGTACAATACTATGGTCATAATTAAACTGAACTGCATTCTTAATCACAAACACAACATGTTTTCCATCACTAATACTTGTGCTCCATCTCAATACATTTTCTTGTTACATTCAATTAACTTAAATATGTACGCTTACACCAGGGAAGTAAAAGAAGTCATGCCACCATTTCTGGCACATAAAACGATTCAGATTCAACACAAAGATGAGGTGGTACTAATAAAATCATAAAAGGTCATTAAGACCTCACAAAACAGATATAGGAGGACAAAAGAACCACAACAGGCTGAAGTGCCCTTATCAAGAAAATAACTTAGGTCTAAGAGCTTCAAAAATAACCTTAAACACCAGGAGGGCAGTTCTTGTTAATGTGACATCCATTTTTTCCCTTCTAATCCTCCACTTATATTAGCAATAACAAAGAAGAGTCATACTAACAGAGGAGGGGTAAATCAAACAAAAATACAACCCCATCCCACTGGTTTGCATACTGAACTTTTAGACAAATCAAAGAGCGAAGTGGACGACGTGTGTGAACATTCACTTCTTGAGCGGCTGGTAGACGGAGGCATTGGGGTCCAAGCTGGAAGGACTGGTGTCCATGAACTTGGAGGAATAATGTGGGGTCACAGGGGTCATGTTATTGGTCTCTGCAGAGTAGGTGATGCTGGGCATGACCGCCATGACCTCTGCGATCTTCTGCTTCAACTCTTTTATCTCCTGATCCTTCTGCAAAATCTGACCTGCAAGCAGGGCAAAAAGACTATAGGTTAGTGAGAGTGGAAGCAGAAATATTGTCAATATAAAGCTCTATCAGGACAGGAAAAAGGCAGACCTTGAGCAATCTCTAGCTGTCGCTTGGCATCTCCGAGTGCTGAGAAGAGATCCAGTTTAATTCTGGTCTCAGCACTCAGACTGTTCTCCAAGTGTTGGGTCTTGTCCTGCATGGCCGACAGTGCTGACATCAGAACCTCCGTGTCCTTTTCGTTCTCCTTATATTTACGCAGCTCCTGCACAGAGAAACAAAGAGGCGAGGAAGCATATGAAGGTACTTTTAAGGTTGTAGAAAAGATTTGAAACGGTCAATATGAAACAACATTTACAACTTATTTAACGCCCATAATTTGATGTAATTGCTGTGTGAAAGGTAGGGGAAAACTGTAGGGTGAGATTTTTTTTTTTCTTCACCTGAACGGTGTGATTCTGCTTCCAGACTAGAATAAGAGTTTGCCGCATATTGTGTAGAGGATTAACATTTTGTCCCAGGAATCAGGTCAAATCATAACATTTTGTCCCAGGAATCAAAACATTTTGTTCCAGGAATCAGATCAAATGTTTTGTCCCAGGAATTAGGCCAAATCAGAGCAAATGTTTTGTCCCAGGAATCAGGCCAAATCAGACCCAATATTTTGTCCCAGGAATAAGTCCAAATCAGACCAAATGTTTTGTCTAAGGCTAAGGAATCAGGCCAAATCAGACCAGACATTTTGTCCCAGGAATTAGGCAAAATCAGACCAAACATTTTATCCTATGAATCAGGGTAATCAGATCAAACATTTTGTCCCAGGAATCAATATCATTTACTTGCTGTACGTACACACAGACGCCGACTTGAGCTTCCAAAGTTACCAGAAGTCATTCATTTTCAATGGAAGCTGGCTTCTCTCAGCAGCAAGAAGCTTCAAATCCATCGGCGTTGCGTTTTGAGCAACCAGAGCTTCAATCAGAAAGTTGAAAGTAGCTCAACTTTATGGTAATGAGCTATGAAACGGTTCAGCGGCAAAACGGCAGCGACCAAACGGAATATAGGCGTCCTTCGTGCTGGCTGATTCCGGAGAAACATACGATGTAAACTTTCATTCCTACCAAAACATTAGCTCCGAGAAAATGGAGGAGCTAATCATCACCGTTGCTGGGTTTCCTATCATTTATATGACATGACGTTGTTTGCATATAGGGACCAGTTACAAAAGAACTAGGCATGGGATAAAATAGATGGGATAGTTGGTGTCTCCGGTGAGTTGGTGAAGTGCGTTCTGATGATTTATAATATTTTTCACTAGGAGGGAAATAATTGCACAACATTGATCAGTGCACCGTAGCATGCTAGTCTTCCTTGCTTGATGTGAATGGTACGATCTGTTTGCAGATCATTTTACCCTTATTAAATGTGCAAAAGTAATTAAAAGTAGAAGAAGCATTTTAGTGCAATGCATTAAAGGTGCTAAGCGATGTCACACGTTTTTTAGGCCAAAACATTTTGTCACATACAGCAAACATCTCCTCACTATCCGCTAGCTGCCTGTCCCCTGAACACACGGTAAAAAAAACGCGGTCTCTGCAGACACCCCAGGCTCCAAAAACGGCAACAAAAACAAACTGGGCTAACCCGCACCACGAAACATAAATTGTTCCAGCCAATAACCGACAAGAAGGATTTGGGGGAGGGGTTCGAGGTAAGTGCACGGATGAGGAGCGAGGGAGGGTCTAGCTAGCCTCCGTTTTGTTTGACAATACTTCGAACGTCAACAAGAAGTGACGTCACCCAACATCACTTAAAGCACCTTTAATGAGTTGTGTCAAACGGGAGTTTTACAGCTACAACATCTGGCCCGCCATAAAGTTACCGCCAGTTTCATTCATTCTTTCAGCTTTTGTCATGTCCATTCCGCGGTACATTTTAGGTTTAAACTGTTTCTGATAGATACTCAAATTTGTCTCTGTCCGGCCATGGTGGTACAGTGCGGTCATGGGCTTCCTCAATAATAATAATAATAATAATAATAATTATAATAATAATAATAATAATAGCTAATTATTCTTTTTTTTTCTGACCAAATGTGACCAAAACGGTATAAAAATGCTGTCATTATAAAAGGTTTCTAGTGTCAATGTATTGCTTGTTTTTTCAGTTTACATTTCATGTTGTGACACTTCTCTCGAACATAGAATGCTGCTACGTCAAAGCAGCCAAAGCGTCAACAACCGCCCCCGTACTTTTTGACAAGCGTCCTTGACAGGGCGGCCAGAGCTTCTTTGCAGCTCAAGTCGGCGGCCGTGTGTAGGTACAGTTTAAACATTTACAGTAAAATCAGTAAAAGAAGTAAAAAAGTCCAAGGTCTAAACGTATAGAATTTTCTTGGACAATTACACATTAACTTAAAAAAATATATATACTATTGCTCTTGGGTAAGCACCACGTCAGCAGGGGTTCTGTCTTACTTGCGCTTTGAGCTCTAGCTCTCGGATTAGTTCCTCCTTTAGCTTCATGTCGTGCATGAGCTTCTTGCACTCTGACTCCAGCTCACGTATGCGACTCCTCAGCGAGTCTGTGCATTCCCCTCTGTGAATGGAAGCGAAAGTGAAGCCCACCAGTACAAAGGCATAACCAAAGACACATAAATGCACACAGAGCACCAAATAATCATTTAAAGGGTATTTTCCACAGAAAATAGTAAAAGTATATGGGGAATATTTTAGAATGATTTCTAAAAGTTATTCATGTCTCACCTGGAGGCAGCTGCCAGAGCGACAGCACGTGCGGCTGTAGCCTCTTCCATCTTCTTTCTTTTCTTCTCTTCTGCAAGCTGCTTTTCCACTGCGGCCCGCGCTTCCTGTTCTGCCTTGAGCCGCTTCTCAAGCTGCACAATCATTTGCTTGTCCTTTTGCTTGGCCTGAACAGCGTTATGAAGTCTAAGACAGAGAAGCACAAAATCAACACTGGCACAAACAACTGCAGGTAGAGAGATGGAAATGAGCATCTTAGGATAAGAATGCAGGTGTTAACACACACAAAAAAGAGACTAGATAGTTATTAGCATTAAACTGGGGTCCAAACTTTTTCTAAATTTTAGATTTTAAGTACAAAAGGAGCTATACTAATAAAATTCATTATCAAAAAAATGATGGGATAGGATTTACTGGTCAAAAAAAAAGAAAAAAAGAAAAACAAAAGATAAAAAAGAAAGAAAACCTGGACCTCTAACTGTTCAGTTATAACCAATTCATTAATTATATTAGCCTGGGTTTCCCCATGCTGCCTTGCGCACGGCACAATTTTATTCACGCTGCTAGGCAGTCTGGATTCCATGGAACAGATTTTCGACTCAGCAAGGGGACCAATCACAGAACGGGGAGGGAGCAGCAAGACGATGACGACGTCTATGCGACACACCGAAGCAGTTTGTTTATACCTATGGATCCAACATGGCAGCAGACGCGAAGTTACCTTTCGATGCAGCCTTAGATATTGTTCGAAGTAGTTTAGTTAAATCTCCGACCCATCGTCTTCTTCCTCGTCTAATTTCTGTCGCTCTACATACGTCACCTGGTATAATTGAAACGATTGGCTATGAGCTACGTACAGGCCCATTTGATAGACATTCGTAGCATCCAATAAACGGCTCTGGGCATTCGTAAACCACGCCTCAAATACGTGAAAATGAACATGTGGTTCCCAGACCTACTTCTCAATGAGCCTCGGTCTGACGTTAGCCAAGCTATAATTATATATTCATTTATTAATATTTTGAATTAGCTTTTTATTTTTCATTTTAATTTTAGTTGAAGTTCTAGTAATTGTATTGTGCTTTAGTGATTTAAGCTTTTTTTTAAATAATTCTATTTAGCTTTATATTTATTTCAGTTTTAGTTTTAGTCATTTCAGAACTTCAACTTATCTTCATCAGTTGAAATGAAATAATTCATGAAAATTCTATTTTCACTAGTTTTATTTTTAAGTTTTTATCTAATATGTATACATTTCAGCTTTATTTTGATTAAAGGAAACTTATCTTTTATTATTTTCTACACTGAAACTCACTTGTCTAATGGTCTTTACGCAGGTGTAAATTATTGCCCCTACCTGCAACCTGTTACATTTGTTAGTGCTGAAAAGGACTGACCCCTCACATCGATTTGTGATATCAATGATGATTTTTTAAATCTGAAATATTTACAGTTGGCATGAAACGGAAGTTGCGATAATCTTTTCTGGCATATTGTACCGTATATCTGAGTAAAACTTGATTTTGTCTATCGAGAATTGATTTGATCTTTGTGGTTTGCTGTGATTGACCATTTTGATTTAAAAATGACTTTAATTGACAATTCATCCTCAGTGAAAAACAGACCATAGACTAGTGGTCCAGGTAATCAAAGTTTGGCCCCGTCCCAAATGGTACACTTCATATGCACTTACGGTCTAGTCCCATTTGTTATTTTGGGTTTCAGAAGTGTGCTTGCGAGCTTTGTGGTCGATTTACATTCTCGATGGGCATTTTTGCTGAGCCTGCACTGACTTTCACCTGACAGTCAGAGCAGCGTTACGCAGCAAACTTGCAGACTCGTAGGAAGAGTTTAGGGTACCATTTGAGACCGGGTCTTAGACTCCCCGGTTTAAAATATGTATTGGCATATATTAGTAACTAATTGTTGCTGATTTCTCACTTGTTTTGCAGTAACTCGTTTTCCTGGCGGAGCTGCCCCAGTTCAGAGCGCATGCTTCTTTCGGTACTGCTCAGAGAGCTGATCTGACTGCGCAGGTCTTGCTCCACCTGTCTGCTCGCCTGCAGGTCAGCCTTCAACTTCTTTATGTCCTGCTCAAGCCTGAAAAACAGAGAAAAAGGGAATGAACAGAACAAACACACTCCAATGGCCACAGTAGTTGCTACATGAGGAGTCTTACCGCATTAATGCATCTGGCTTACTGAGCTGGTTGTTAGGTATACAGTTCTCCATCAGATCTCTGTGAGGTGCAAGGTTCTTCCCAGCACACTTCTGTTTCTTTTCACTCCTGCTGGATGAGGAGGATGGTACGCTGCCATTGGTGGAGTTGTGGCTACGGGGGGAGGAGTTTTTGTAATGTTTAGAGGGGGCAGAGCCTCCTCCTCCACCGCCTACCTCCTCTTTTAGGAACAGGTTCTCTGCGCTGCCGCCGAGCTCATTGTTGAGTCTCTTAGTGTTTAGGTGGTTCTCCATATACTCAATGTCCTGTAGTTTAGCATCCACAGTCTGTAAGATGTTGTTGTTTATTCCTATGCTGTGCTGCTGCTGTTTTTTGTCTTTCCCCCCATCTTTGCCCTTCTCCTTGTACTCCAGTTCAGGTAGAGAGATGGGCAGTTTCTTGGTATTAGCAGAGCCGTTCTGAGCCACTAACACAGAGTCTGCCTCAGACATGCCTTTTGAAGTGGCTGCCAAATGAATTAAAGAGAGATAAGATTACAAAGCAATGCTGTCTGACAGCTATGACTTCAAATGAAAAATACAAATTGGAAAGCATCATGCAAATGAATAGTTAACTAGTACTACCATATGACTGATTTTATTTTTGCACTATGTATAATGTGCGCAGTATGAAAATCTGCTGCAAGCATGGAACATTAGGCAAAATGTGTGGTATACATCCAAAGCACACAGCGTGGAGTACACTAAACTTGATCCTTTCATTCCCAGCGTGATATCAACTAGGACTTTGAACATATTTTTGATAGTTGCCAAACATTACAAACATTGTGTAATAAAATTTACAATAACTGGTTTCAACTTGGTAAAAAAAAAAAAAATCATGCAACAAAGGTCACGTGACAATGCAGTAAAACAAATGTAAAACATTTAAAGTTTATTGTACGGTTTCATATAATAGTTAAAAAGTATTAAATAGTATTTATTAAATACAAAAACACTATTTTTCAAAAGTTTTGGGTCATTAAGATATGTTTTAAAAGAGGTCTCCTATGCTCCCCAAGACTGCATTTATTTGATCAAAAATGTGTAATATTGTGAAAAATTATTACAATTCAAAATAACTGTTTTCTATTTGTATATATGAAAATAATATGCAATTACATAAAATGTCATTTATTCCTGTGATGGCAAAGCTGAATTTTCAGCATCATTACTCCAGTCTTCGGTCGGATGATCTTTCAGAAATCATTCTAATATGCTGACTTGCTGCTCAAAAAACATTTTTTATTATAATCAATGTTGAAACCAGTTGTGCTGCTATTTTTGAGCAACCCGTGACTGTTTTTTCAGGATTCTTTGATGAACAGAACGTTTAAAAGAGCATTGTAACATTATCAATCAATTGATCAATAATTCAGACATCCTTGCTGAATAAAAGTATACATTCCTTTTAAAGGGGTCATGAACTGCATTTTAATTTTATAGAATTCTCTAAGGTCCAATTCACAATAATTTTCTTAGATAAAAAACAACATCCTAATTTAGAATAAGTTATTTTCTATCCTGTTGTTGACCCTCTCTTTCCAACACTCGGTTTTAATAGGCTGCCTGCATTCAAGACTTGGAAGTAAATGCCCACTGCTATGATTAGGTAACAGTTTTTCATATTAAAATAATTTTCAATGTCCCTGCCATTACAAACGTGGCATTGTTTTGAAAACTTCCGATGTTGAAAAATATCTTGTTACATAGTTAATGTGCAATATTTAAATCATAAATATTATATTATATCAATAAAACCTGCTTGATTTTAAGCAATCTGTTTTATAAAGTGCTATATAAATAAACGTGGTGTGACTTTACTAGAGTGCTGAATTGCAGAGCTCATGCAAACATATCCACGGTGCTATGATCAGATGCTTTTCTTATGCTTTATTAAAAATTCTTGCAGTTTTCTAAATTTTGTTGCATGTTTATTTTGTTATTGAGAGGAAAGCGTGCAGCACATATTTACAGATTCATCTAAACGCTGTTTTCAGCAGTGTGGCGGCATACTGTTTGATACAGTATATCGCTGGTCAAGTATTTAAAACTTTGTTTCACCCCTAAACAAAGAACGAAAAAGAACTTCGCCGTGAGTATAGCGGGGCCTAGAGTTCTCAACGGGCCGGGTCGGCCCGACAAACCCGACGGGACCCTCGGGTTCGGTTAGAAAATATAAGCAAATGACTCGGGTCGGGTCGGACCTCGGGCTTAATCTTTTCCGCTCAGTGAAAAAAAAGGAAATTATTAAATCAATCATCGCTGCTGTTCACTGTAAAGAAAGTCTGGCTGCTGCGTGCAACGTGCATCGCGGGGGCAGACCTGACGCCGCTGCGTGCATGCCTTTAGCCTGGAGAAGAAGATGTAGTTGGTGAAAAGTAACTTGCCGGAGGTGAATTCACCGTCGCTACTACAGGAGTGGGAAAATCAGAGGTCTGGAAAGTGTTTGGATTGGTGCTGGATTCTGATGGAAATTCTACAGGTTATGTCCAATGCTCAAAATGATGAAATATGACAGCAAAAAAACAGGGTCGTCCAGAACATTTTTATTTGAGGCATATTTAGTAGCCTATATAGCCTATTTATATATTTAAAGTTTGTTTCAGTTGTTTGTAGGCTATTGTTAAAAGACGTGAACATTAAAGGTTGATTTGAATTCCCGTCTGCTGGTCATGATAATACGTGTATGAGGAAAAAAAGGAAAAAAAAGAAAATTGGCGTCAGGCCGCGGGCCGGGTTCGGGCAGATAATTCATGTTGATGTGTCGGGTTACATCGGGTCCGGGCTTTAAAAGCCACGGGCCGGGTCGGGTCGGTTGTAATTTTCAGGCCCGTTGAGAACTCTAGCGGGGCCTTTATGCGTCAAAAGACCAAGGAACAATCGTTTCTGAATTCATAAGTCCTTAAAAAAAAAAAAAAATCTAACTGACCTCGAACTTTTGAATGTGAACGGTCATCAATCATATGGTAAATGAGATCATGGTTGTGAAGTCAATGCCTTGATCATTTTTGACTGACCCGTTTTTAGTATTTGTGACACGTGTTGATATTGCATTATCATAATAGTCAAATGGTAAGCTTACCCTCCTCTGTCTCACGTTCCTGTCTCTGAAGCATCTGTTGTTCTGGGGGCAGGGCCTGCTGTAAGAGCTGCATGTAGAACTCATTTTCCTTCTGCACCTCCTTTTGCTTCCGCAGACGAATCTTATAGCTCACGTAACTCTTGAAGCCGAAGCCCAGCGTCACCACCGGATAGCCAATGCTGTAAAGGAAGGGTTAGAACAACATGTTACAGAATACAGGAAAAAAAAGGATTGGTACAACTAGTGATGACTCAACAGACACCTTGAAATGGTGGCAACACTCCCATGTGCTGCTATGGAGACGCCAACAGTGTGTTCACAAATACAAAACTGACTGCTGCGCTATAAGTAGTACAGTTACATCAGCTATTTACTACATGTTGAATAATAAAACAATTGTGAAACTTTATGTGGTGTGAGATTTCATAAACCTTTAAAGAGGACCTATTATGGCCTTTTTCAAAGTAATTTTTCACATATTTACATTGTAGCACCTCTCTGCCCAGTCTGTCTGTAAAACGGTTTAGTTCTGAACTCAATGAAGCCCCTCCTTCTGAAAAGCGCAGTGTGCTCTGATTGGCTGGACCAGTGTGTTGTGATTGGTCAACCACTTTGATCGCGTTTGGAAATGTCACGCCATATCATAACAGCGAGTTTCAACACACTAACCAGGCGAGTTTCAACACACTAACCAGGCTTCACCCCTTTTTTTGCATATGCCCTGAGCGGGAAATATTTAAATGAGGAATATTGTGATGTGCAAATTCCTGGAAGAACACTCAAGACTACAATTGACCCTTCGCTAAGCCCCGCCCTCCCTAGTTACTGTTGCTACGCCTGTCAAGCTTTCGTGTCTGGCACGTCTATTACAGTGTGTATGCACCGGTGTCAGACATTCCCAATGAGATAATTAGTAATTTTTGGCGAACATGTGAAATATCTGAGAGAGCAAGACAAAGGGGACTGCAGTATGCATTCGAGCGATATATCCACGAAATAATATGCAACCAGTTAGCGTATAATTTCATTCAAATTGAAGCTAAAGCCTATATAGTCCCAGCGCAAGCAGCCGCCGCCTCATATGCTGACCATTCAAATGGGAAACACACAGCTATTTTCGTGCACAGCAGGGTAAGTGAAATGTGAAAATAATCTAATAATTATATATCAAACAGTTTATCCATACATTTTGTGGAATAACACTAACACCGGGTGAGCCGCGATCAGATTGGGTTAAAGTTACTCAGTCAGGGGTAACGTTAGTAGGCCGTCGATTAACGAAATGCTGAAATATATTTTAAAGTATGTCAGTGAGCCTCCGTCTTGTCTTTAATCGTCTTATTTTACGTTAAAATATATGCATTATGAACAAAGAACAGTCATTATTTCCAACTTCCAAGCAATATGTGTTTTTTTTAATCCGGTCTCCCACACTGCTGATCCACGCACATCATTTCTCCTCTTGGCTTTTAGATTTTCGGGAAGGAAAAAAATTCCACTCCCCCATCCAAACTTTTAAGATACCGGGTATCAGATTAGCACAATCCATACACACAACGCTTCGGCATGTTTCACTCGCTCGAAAGCTTGCCAGACCTCCAGCGCCTAGTTACGGTTGCTAAGACACGATTGGCCAGTTGCGGTTTTCAGGCGTGCCTTAGCGAAGGGTCAATTGAGGAATTTAAGGGAACTCCAAAAAAGTGCTTACTTTGAATGAATTTGTGCTTTTTAACTTTGCAGGCCTTTTTCATGCTCAAACATACTTAGTTAAAAACACATGTTGTGAAGAAAGTTCATGCTGTTTTGTGTTTGTTTTATTGGAAAGAGCAGCATGAACATACTTCATAATTTCTCCTCTTATGTTCCATAACTGAAAGTAAGTCATATTGGTTTGGAACGACATGAGGGAAAGTATGCATCAAACAAATCTTACCAGTGAGCTGCAAATGGACGGCAAAGGTCTACATGAAAATGTTTCAAATCCTTGAATCGGATTGCTGCTTCGATGTAGACGAAAAGAATCCAGAGAGAGACAGTGGGCAGACAAACACCTCGCTCTGTAAAGGAAGAAAATAGAAAAACATTGTATAACAGTTGACAATTTGATCTCTAGCTTGCCGTTAATAGTTATGACATTCTTACGGCATATATAGGAATGCATAATTATTCAAAATATAATGACTTCTAGCCCATTAGTGACCTTTAGGGTCATCAGTGAGGTTAAATAAAAGGCAACTGATTGTGTGACGGATCAATAACGTCAAAGGTTTCACAAAACAAGCTCTCGGCTGCAAACAAAACTCCAGCTTGCTGAAAGCACCCTCTCTAGTTGAAACACGCTGCAAGTCGTGTGTCAGCAGGAGCAATCACAGTCACAGCTCAAGGCATATTGAAACGGTTTTCAAGGAACAATCACTCAGTGTCAGCAATTCTTTTCCTCCTCTCTCCTGAGGTATAACTGAATCGACCCAGGAAAAGGACATATAATGACAGGAGCACACAAAAATCAATCAAAGATCTCTGCTCTTGAATTTAAACTCTTGAGTTCAAACAGCAAAGTAAACCTCTACATGGAAGCATATTCAGTAAGGATGCATTAAATTAATCAAACGTGATAGTAAAGAAATATATAAAGGTTACAAAACTTCAATTTCTAATAAATGCTGTTCTTTGGAACTTTCCATTCATCAAAGTATCCTGAAAAAAGTATCATGTTTCAACATTAATAATAATAATAATAATAAGAAGAAGAAGAAGAAATGTTTCTTGAGCAGCATATTAGAATGATTTCTGAAGAATCATGTGACACCCAAGACTGGAGTAATGTTGCTGAAAATGTAGCTTTGCCATCACAGGAATAAATTACATTTTAAAATATATTAAAATAGAAAACATTTAGATTATTATTATTATTATTTAGCTAGTGTACAATAGTACAGACATTTTGCAAGATTACAATTTTACTGTATTTTAGATCAAATAAATGCAGCCTTAATGAGCATTAAGATACTTTTTTCAACAAACAAAAAAATCATCCCAACCCCAAAATTTTTGAGAAAACAGGCCACTTGCTCAGTTTTCTTTTATGCAATCATCAAACATTTTCAAGATGAATGGCAGTCCAGAGAGATCTAAATGGTATTGTTTGCATAAGAAAAGCCCTTTCAACATCTCCCTCTCTAGCAACTGCCAGGAAAGTGAATAGTTGCGTAATATTTAGCAGAATGCTCCTGAATTATGTCACTGAATAATAAGTGAATTGGGTATATAAATTTAGTTTCTGGAAGCACAACTGGATTCACATGTCTGCAGTTAGTATTAGTCAATGGATGCCTATGGCAAAGCTTGCAACTTTTTCCGTTGCATGATGGAGCATCACTTTCGAAAACACTTACCACACACCATCCCCATCCAATCAATAGATTCCCAGCATTCTCTAGCATTCAATCAGCTCCAATGTGTCAGTACCCCCACTCCTAAAAAGATAATCATGGAAAGTCTGACTGGGCTCGAGCAATGTTGACTTACCTGTATGCCACACGTACTGTACCCAGACATAGGTGCTGGCAGCAAAGAAAAGCCATTGCTTGGGGATGAACAGGAGGCAGATGATGTCTGACGTGAATGCGACACACACAAAGAACACAGAGAACGCCTGTGGGATAATAGAAGAAAAGAGTAGAAATAATTGATTTAACCAGTGAAGAACATGTCACTCAAAGACATCAAGAGTGGTTTACAAAGGACCAAGATGACAGTGAGCCATTAGTTACTCAAGTACACAACGCTGGGAATTCAAATACTCACCAATCCCTGATATCTAAAGGAATCATAAACACTCCTGATGAAGAGCCAGAAAGGCCACAGATACTCGAACCTGAACTCCAGCACGAAATCAGCCAGCAGAACAAGCGCCCAAACGACCAGGAACTTTAGGTATAGAAAGGTACTGCCAGATCAAGAGAAATTCATAAGAATAAAAAATAAACAAACAAACAAACAAAAAACATATCAGTGTCCATGTCTTAGGCAAACCCTTTCTATAAATTAATTTCAATTACTTAATCCATGATTACTATATATTTATAAGCGTTTATAAATTCAGTGCTAGGGAGGATTTATTTATATTATATCAATAGTAAAATGTATTAAAATAATAAAGAAAATATACATGTATAATTACATTTTATTTAAATATTAAACTTATTTGTGTGCAAAAAGAGACTTATGCAATTATCCATGCAGATCATAACCACAGAAATTTTCATTATAGACATTTCCATGACCTTTTCTGGTCATTTTCAGGGGGTTTTCGAACTGCGGGAATCCTGAATGTTAGACTATTCAAATATACACAGCAAAAATGAGGTCTTGGCAGAGTATATCTTGGTACTGCATGTTTATATAAACTTATTTCAGATGGACCGCAGATATAAAGTTTCAGTCAACACAATGTCATGTGGAAGTTGAACAAACAAAACTTGCAGCATCAAGTTGCAAACAGGGTTTAATCCGCACATCTTTCTAGAAGGAAAACAGTCAACAATCAGTTCGTATTAGGATTCCTTCATTACATTCACCTGACACCTCTATATATAAGAGTGAAGGTGTCAAAAACGTTACAATAATGTGGCATACATATTTGGCAGCTTATGGTTTCTGGTAGACTATCTTGGACCAGCAACAATAATGTTGATCAAGCTGGGTTTTTTTTTTTTTTAAAACATGGCACATTCTTAAAAATAAAGATTCCAAAAGGGGAGTTTCAAAGTGAACCCATAAAGGACAGATTTCGGTTCCCCAAATAACTTTTCAGTTCTTAAATGTAAAAAATAAATATTTTACATGTGAAAACCATTTGAACAATATAAAAAAACCTTTTGTGCAACACAAAGGTTCCATGGATGTTAAAGGTTCTTCATGTAAACATCACTTCCATTAAAGAACCTTTATTTTTCAGAGCTGGTTGGCCAGCCAATGACCAGCTTAAAATCACCAGCTACCATAAATTAATCCAAAACAAGCTGAATCTTCCAGCAAGACATAGTGATGATGGCTATAAAAGACAACTGCACAACCTGAAGAACATTCATAACATGGCCAGGACCAAATGTAATGCTTATTATTCTAAAATTATGCACAATTGAAGCCCATGGATGATACACAAAAGCCAGCATCCACACATATTATGCTTTACTAAGAGGAGTCAGAGGTATCCTGGTCTAAGCTGCAGTCAGGCCGGAGTTGAATGATCACATTGAACTGTGATCTGATTCTGTATCTGACTGTGACAGCTCACATACAGCCAAGCTCAGTTCAGAGACGCCATTACGGTGCGGTCGAGTGGCCGTGAGGTTCCCTGTCCGTACCTGCTGTGAATACCCTCGGTGATTCGGTTCCGTTTCAACGGGCGACGGAGTTTGCTGCAGTCCGCATTGCGCCGCTTCATTCTCCACCCTTTAGATTCCTGTAACTTCAAACACTCGAGGGAAACTACGGGAGCGTCCTAATACTGATGCGCATCGCTACGCCAATGCGAGGATGTCAGTGTTTTCCTTCTTTCAGTCACAAAGAAATAAATAAAAACACTCTGCGTGAGGCCCTCCCATTTTTATTCTGGAAGGCTCGTGACGTAACGACGTCGTGCGCTACGTTCGCAAGTCAAGATGGCGGCGTCCTGAGCAGTCAACTCTTCTGCTTGATTTTCATTATTATTTTGTAGAGGTAAGTGTTAATATCGACATAAACTATGGATTTGAAGGTTTGCATAATAATAATAAAGTAAAAGTTGTGGCATATTATGTAAACCTTCTGTATATAAGTAGAGCACATTCGATCACTCCAACACATGCCTTCAGCCATGCTTGAAACAAGAATTTGTTGGGACATGTCGCGAGAATAAATTATTATTTGAAAAAAAGTTATGCAATTAGAAGTTATGTTTATGTTTATTAAGATTGGTTGATTGTTTAGCGTGTAAGTCACTCAGAGTTGTGTCGGTTTGACGGGTCTTATCATGTCAACATTGAATTTGCGTTGAATAATTTTGTACAGTTATTACAACATAACATACGCACACAGACCTTTTACTTGGCCATGCGATTTTCACCTGCTTTGTTGTTGTGATGTTAAATAATTTAAGTGATTATTTTGTTTTTATTTAATTATGTTCTCAGCATTATTTTCTTTTAACACATACAGACCTTTTTTTAAGAAAATGTATTAGATCATCTAAATCTACATAAACATGAATGCAGTATTACCACTCTGTAATACAACATTTTTATTTTGTAAATTCAATCATATTTATTGAATTGCTATTACATAATCTCACATTTTTTATGTTTTTCAAAAGAAGTCTATTATGCTCATCAAGCCTGGATTTATTTATAATATTTATAAATACTGTTTTTTTAATAAAAAAAAAACAGTAATATTGTGAAATATTGAAATTTAAAATAATGGTTTTCTATTTTAATATACTTTAAAATCTAATTTATTTCTGACGCAAAGCTGAATTTTCATCAGCCATTACTCCAGTATTCAGTGACACATGATCCTTCAGAAATCAGTCTAATATGCTGATTTATTATCAATGTTGGAAAGAGTTTTGCAGCTTAATATAGTAATTGATAGTAAAGATTACTATTGTTAGAAAAGATTTCTATTTTGATTGATAATGTTCTTCTTTTTAATGTTTTATTCATCAGTGAATCCTGAAAAAGGTAGGCCTATCACAGGTTCCAATAAAATATTAATCAGCACTACTGTTTCCAACATTGATAATAATGATAATAATGAATGAGTATCAAAATCCCCATATTAGAATGATTTCTGAAATATCATGTGACACTGGAGTAATGGCTGATGAAAATGCAGCTTTGTATCACAGAAATAAATTATTTTTAAACTATATTATTAAAATAGAAAACCATTATTTTAAATTGTAATATTATTTCACAATATTACTGTTTTTTTTTTTCAGTATTTTTGATCAAATAAATGCAGGCTTGATGTTAATGAGCATTAAAAAACACATTACATTAAAATGTATTGTATAAAGTGTATAAAATGTATAAACTTTAAAATGTATAAAGTAATGTTTACATACTTTTTGACTGGTACAGTGCAGTATTTTTGTGCACCAGGACCTTATGTCTTTGAGCAAGTAACAACCCAAGACTAAATTTTAAAATGTTGAGATCACATAACTTCATGATGTGAAAACATATCAAAACAACCAAAAACAAAAATCACATTTCATTAGCATGCTTACACCACCTGTTGTTTTTCTCATTCCAGCTTTCAGAAAGTACATAAAGATGCCTGCGGTACTGAACCTCAGTAATGAGGTGGTCAAGATGAGGCCGGAGGTTAAAAGGGTGAAGGTGCTCCTCATCCGGAAACTCGCCCGTCAGATCGCAGCCCTGGAGAAGAAGAAAGGAAATGAGGCAGACGTGGAGAAGTTCCGCAGGCGAGCGGCGAGACTTCGGGAGGAGATCCATGAGCTGAAAGTTGTTGTGCCTGACAGCGTCACCAAGGCCGCCTTACAGAAGGACATCAGCTTTGACAAAGTGTGCCGGAATAAAGAGGCCAGCCTATCTGAGCGGGCCATCGCCCGCATCTCCACTCATCCACAGTTCAGCAAGAGAATCCAGAGCATAAAAGCAGCCATCAAAGCTTTCAAAGATGAGAGAATAAATGCAAGAAAAGCAAAACAAGGAAAAGACAATGCCGAATGTGTCACGTCGCAAGATCAGCCACAAGCGGAGGATGATGATGGGGATGTTGGTTCAGAGAAATCAAACGATGATAATGAGAAACTGACAGAGGAGGAGGGTGACAAAAACACAGATGAACAGCAAGAGGAGATTGATGGTTCCTCACAAGAGAGCCAGAAGACGAGTCTGGAGACATTAAAAGAACAGAACAATCCGTGTCAGAAGGAAGAAACATTAACAGTTGAGGTTAGTGTAATTTTAAATGGGGTTTCTTCCATTATTTTAGATTAGATTGGTACAGGTGAAATAATTGGTCAAGCTATAAAAAAAAATACAGGTTACTTAAAGGAAAAGTTCACTTAAATATGAAAATTCTGTCATCATTTACTCACCCTGAAGTTGTTCCGAACCTTTACGAACTTCTTTCTTCTGCTGAACACAAAGGAAGATATTTTGAAGGAAAACCTGGGATTTGATACTAAAACAAGTATTGAAACTTTAAAAATAATAGTTCAGATTCGACTTTTCTAGTTAAGAATGGTTTAGTCCAGATACACTATGGTTCAAAAGTTTAAAAAAAGAAAGAAATTAATACTTTTATTCAGCAAGGATGCATTAAATTAAAAAGGACTTGTATAATGTAACAAATGATTACTATTTCAAATGCAGTTCTTTTGAACTTTCTATTCATCAAATAAATCCTTAAAAATGTATGATGGTTTCCACAAATATATTAAACAACACAACTGATTTCAACATTGATTATAATAAGAAATATTTACTGAACCGCAAATCAGCATATTAGAATGATTTCTGAAGTATCATGTCACACTGAAGACTGGAGTAATGATGCTAAAAACTAAAATGCATTCTAATGCAGCCTCGGTGAGCATAAGAGTTTCAACATTCTTGCTTCTTAAAATTCTTGTTGTATATATGCACTGTGTACCTTTACAATACGAATTTTTGCAGCTGCTGTCTTTATAAAATAAATAATTTCAGAACGGATTCTCCTTATACTGAAATTGTAAAGAACCGTGATCCCAAAACTGATGTACATACTTCAGAAATACAGTTTTGTGTTCCGCTGAAAACAATAGCTTAAAAGTTTGGAATGAAAATGAGTAAATAATGACAGAATATTCCTTTTTAGATAAATTATTCCTTTGAACATCATGCTTTTATTCAAGATTTAGACTCTTGCAGTAAACATCATTACTCTAAAGAACTCTTTACATGAAGATTGTTCTGAAAATAAAATGCCTCTTACAGGACTCATCTGAAACAGTGGCCGTCCCAATTGAGGTGATAAGGATGAGGAAGGAAGTGAAGAGGACGAGGGTGCTGATCATCAGTAAAATGGCAGAGCAAGCGGCTGCTCTGAAGAAGAAGAAGGGTCCGGAAACCGAGGAGAAGGAAAGCCAAGAGAGAGCAGCCGGAATCCTGAAAGAAATCCAGGCTTTAAGGAGTCTTAAACCAGATCAGGTGACCATGACGGCACTTCAGGAGAATGCTGAGCTTGAGAAGATTTTACTGGACCCTCAGTCAAGCCCACTGGACAGAGCCATCGCACGTATCATCACACATTCCCGCTTCGTCAACAAGCTCCAGAAGGTCAAAGAAGCCATCGAAGAAGAAAGAGCTAAGGCTGCGAAAGCTGAGCAGAGAAACACTGACAGACGGGACACGCTGCAGTCCAAAAATGAAGATAAGGAACCAGAGGATGACGACAACGATGACATCGAGGAGGATGGTGAAGTAGTAGATGAAAAATCTAAGTGTTTTTCCACTGAGATCAATAAGTCTGGTGTTATAGAGCCAACCGAGAGTAAAGACCCTGATGCTTTTGAATTACCACCATCCAAGATCGTCACAACACCATCAGAAAACTCCAGAGGGGTCGAAGTTAACTCAAAGAATATAGAAGTCACGGCTCCAAATGTCCAAAGTTCTCCTGAAAAGTCTTCAGCTTTAAGCAGCACAAAGTCTACTCCGCCGAAGAACGTTAGTAAAGTAGTAGAGGACAAATTAAAGAGTTTTTCCACTGAGATCCATGAGTCTGGTGTTGTAGAGCCAACTGAGAGTAAAGACCCTGATGCTTTTGAATTACCACCATCCAAGATCATCACAACACCTTCAGAAAACTCCAGAGGGGTTGAAGTTAAATCACAGAATGCAGAGGCCACGGCTCCAAATGTCCAAAGTTCTCCTGAAAAGTCTTCAACTGTAAGCAGTACAAAGTCTACGCCGCCAAAGAACGTTGATAGAGCAGACAAAGAAATGGAGATCACCTTAATGTCACAAAAGAAACAAGACCTACATGAGACCAAGAGGCTTGAGGCAGATGAAGAGAGTGATTTATCAGATGATGAGGAGGAGAAGGAATATTTCGATGACAGCACTGAAGAACGTTTCCGTAAGCAATCGTCTCAGTCTGAAGACAGTGAAGATGACGACTTCTTCCTGGGCAAAGTGAGCAAATTCAAGAAACGGAAAAGTAACCAAGATAAAGTCGAGGAGAAAAAGAGTGAGCTTCAAAAACCTGACAAGGAGGCCACCAGCAAACCTCATGAGACAAACTTAGAAAAATTAAAGTCTGTGTTTTGCTCAACTTTGTCCAAATCCACCGTCTCCTCTCAGAGAGCAAAGTATGGGTCTCTGTCTCACAATGACAGGTCAATACCTCCTCGATTCCAGAACCAGAGGAAAGGTCTTGAGAGTAGGATGAAAACATCTCAATATACAAGCCAGGACCATGGCGCTGACAGGAGGATGGTTCCTTTCAAACCTAACAGACAGAGTTTTAAAGTTCCTGGACAAAGGCAAGTGGGACCGTCAGGGTCAGGGAGGGGAAGGTCACAGTTCGAGCAGTATCAGAACCAGAATCCCAGAGGTCCACCTGGAAACATGTCAAATCCACCCCAGCAGTCCCTTCATCCCTCGTGGGAGGCTAGCAGGAAAAGAAAAGAACAGCAGGCACAAATCACAGCATTCCAAGGGAAAAAGATCCGATTTGATGATGATGATGATTAAGAAATGTCTGCTGAAGTTCATTTAATGCTTTCATGTTTTGATTATAATTCTTCCTGTTAATTAATATATTTAGTCAGAATTTGTAATAAAACACAATTGTTCTTTGTTACTTTACAATGAAGCACTGTAAAAAGCCAATGTGAATTTCCTGTGATGTATCCCATTTATTTCATAGATAAAACTGTGTAAAAGTTTTTTTTTCTTCAATTGCACACTAAAAGATTTCCAAGTCCTCATTGTTATTGTATATGTATGGCCAATTTGATAACTTTTGCCTGTTGTATTTCAGAAGTTGCAATACATCTTTCTGTAGGCTAGTTTTCTTAAACTTTACACACAGATTGTGCTGTGCAGTGCCCATATTATAAAATTCTTGCAATAAAGGCCTTCTCAGTGTTATTTAGTATCATGCATATACTTTTATAGTATTTATTCTTTTGAAGTGGTATTTATTTAAATTTTCCATTTAAATTTTAAAGTTAGTAATTTTGTTGTGGTTTTCTTTCTTTTTTCTTTCAGTTTTAGTTATTTCAGTTTAGAAATTGAAATGTATGCTGTATTATACGCTGAAAACACACACACACACACACACACACATATATATATATATATATATATATATATATATATATATATATTTCGGTTTAGATAACAACACTGATCTTTTTTATGTGCTTCTGTGGATTTGTCTACATTTTGTTTAATGTTTATGTATATCGAGATCTCTCTGTCAGCATTTAGCCATGTGTTTTCCATTTGTCCTGTGTCGCATATCTAGCGCCTCTAGAGGGCAAACCGCAGTTTTAAAAAAACGCCATTGTGCGTTTTCATTGGCTCCACTATACCTATGCGTCAGCATTTATGGGCGGAAAACAGAACGGAGCTAGCGAATGACTGCGCATATGCAAATTTGTTTCAAATATTTCCCGGGAAATCTGAGTTTCGCGGGAGGACCTTTCGCGCGTAAACCTCATCCCCTACTTCATTGTCCGCTTCCTGGAGCCATTTTTCGCCCTAGCGAGAGGGAGTTTGCATCGTATTTTAATCGCTTACATCGGGTGTTTTAGGATTTAGCAATCTCACTCATATTACAGCTATGCATTCCTAAGACTGTGCGCTTTCATAATTTATGATTATTTTAAAGCCAGTCGCCCGGATTTGATAGAAAAAGAGCCTCTAATCACAAGTGGGACAAAGGGAACCTGCGCCTCGGAGGATCATGAGAAAGGGGGGTTCCTCGGTCCCAGGACAAATTATGTTAACAGGGGTTGTTAGAGGCGAACAACACGGTGTTTTTAGTGCGGTTTCCGATCGACGATGTGCAGCTTATTCCAATACAGCAGCCCGTATACAGATAAACACACCACCGTCCGCGAATACTGTCTGTGTGCCCGAGGCTTCTGCTGACAGTTTGTACACAACTCCACTACAAGGAGCGACACATGGGACAGGACTGCGACCCACATTAGGACGACCACCGGTAAATGTCTGCTTTAATCCTGTCAAAGTGTTACACATTCAATCCTGCAAATATGAAGTCGTTAGGCTAAGTCCACTTAGCCTACTTCTGCTGTCATCATGGCTACTGCTGGATCTGCGTTATGTGCATTCAGTATACGGAGTAGGCAGGTTTATTGTGCAGAACTAATCAGCACGTTTACGATACTTAACTAAGTAAGAACTTAACTCAATGTCCCCTAAAAATGCGCAAGTTAATGACGCATGATGATAGTTTACCACAAACATACACATGCACATTTCCGCAATTGTAGTCACGATATAACTAACTGTAATAGACAATACGACTATAATCATGTTAAATGTGTTTTTAACTTACAATAGCAGTACTGTAGTATTTGTAACTCGATTGGTTGTCTAGTTGCACGCCTTTTAAAGTTTTATTCGAAAGCTCGAGGGTTGCCTCTGTGAATAGCTCTGTATAGGTCGGATAACGTTATAGACCATATGCAATTTAATGTTGAGTAGATATTGTCTCATAAGAGTCTGCTTTCCACGCAAAAGCTTGAAATAGTGAAGTCTAGGCCCTGGTTTGTTGTCTTAGGATGGGGGATGGAGTCATCTCTGAGCTCGCGGACTCTGTGCTAAGCCGAATGCTTTGCTAACTGTTGTTTTTATCGTGATTTACTGCAAAAACTCCTGACTGGCATTTGTTTATAAAGTAATTTTTCATACGCAAGGTCGGTGGTGTTCATGTTATCCAAAGCTAAACGGTTTATTGAGAGATCAAACTTCTGTTTTATAATGTTTTCTAGATTTCTTGAACAATACAACAATTACAACTTTTTCAAACTTAAGAAACCTACATTGTTTTGAATTTAAAAACGACAAATCCAAAACTGAAGTGAACTACAAGTGATCAAAGATTGGAAGAAAAAATATTGGGATGAATGAAGCAACACGCACAAAAAAAAAAAAACCCTAACAAAATAAGGTCATGCAAGAATAAATCAAATTATATAGTACTTATTACGATAAATAAATAGCATACTATTAGGATCTTTAATGTTACGTATGTCAGTTAATGTTACCAAATATGTAGGACCTTAAATTCAACCAAAACCAGATTTTGGTAAAAACTAATTTCTAACAGAATTTTTGTATTTTATTTGTTCAAAGTTTCAATGCATGCAATCATTTAAGCAGCACTTAAGAAGGGCACTTCCTATGACATCAAATATATTTCCCGTTTATCATGTAGTGATGACAGCAGAATTCCTGCAACATGCAAAATGCATAAATAGATATTGACTGCATCTATTATTAACTAAAGTGTCATTGGTCCTTTCGAAGTTTCTCAGTGGTCACTGAGTTTAAGGCTTAGGTAATGGAGGACAGCCATTTTAATTTCTCCCCTACTATGTTGCATTTTGAAGTGGTATTACTAGGCAAATGAAAAACCAATATCTTCTTTTCAGAGGAATCTGAGCCTGTCCAGTCCGCTGAAGATGCTCTTTTAGGGACATAAGCTGTTAGTCTTGAAAAATGTACCTTTTAATGGTCACAGACAATATATTGACAGATTTTTGTGGCCATTTGTGAGATTTGTCCAATTATTTGACCAACTTGTCTAAATAACACAAGTGTGTTAAATTTGATGTACTCATACAATTTCTATTAATGATTGAGCACATTCGAGGAAAAGTTTGTATTTGCACATTAGTTTTGCCTGCTATTTAAATTGAGTGTAATGATAGTAGTCTTATACTATTATAATAATGTCGTCTAATTACCCTTACAAATTCACAAACACATGACCAAAAGAGTTTTTTTCTTCTTGACACAGGCTAAAAGGAGGTTGGAGCTTGACATCACAGACCACCAATACAGCGAGCCAGCTAAAACCTTCCGGAGTCGCAAAGGAGCCCTTAAACTGAAGGTCCCCAAAGGTATTAAATTAAGTCTTTCCACAGTTTTCCTCATGCGATAAGTGTGTAGAGTCAGCAATATTAAATTATACCATCTAATTCCATCACCAACCAGCCCTGCTTCCTTGTGCCGCAGAGTTATGAATGATTGAATGACCACTTGCATTTCAGCTCCTAAAACCCCACCGGAGAAGACTCGATATGACACATCCTTGGGCTTTCTGACTAAAAAGTTCTGTCAGCTTCTGGCGCAATCCTCCGATGGAGTGCTTGATCTCAATAAAGCTGCCATTGTGCTCAATGTCCAGAAAAGACGTCTGTATGACATCACCAACGTGCTGGAAGGAGTGCGCCTCATCAAGAAAAAGTCTAAGAACAACATACAGTGGCTGTGGGTTGCTTAAAATTGTGGTTAATATTTTAACATGGATTATTTTGGAAGTTTTAGTAGATTTGAGCCTGTTTTGATTTGAAGTGTTGTAAGCGTTGACTTCTGCTCTGGTGTTTGCAGCGGCTCCATTCTCCCGTCAGAAGGTGGTCTTCCGTCTCCAGCGATGCAGAGTCACAGCCTGGCCAGAGAGATGCTGGCGCTCACTCAGGAGGAGAGACGCCTGGATGAGCTCATTCAGACATGCACACGTAACGTCCAGCAGATGACCGAGGAGATCCACAGTCAGAAATATCCTTCACAAGCAGTTAGCTGTACTGTCTGATGTGTGTAATCACTGAAGGCCAGAAAAGGAGAGCACGAGTAGGAATCTAAGTTTTATTCCTGGTACGCATTGTACAATTTTGGGCTGTCCCAGACGAAAGATGACCAATCGTGGCGATTTCTGTGGTCATGGCTCCTTAACAGTGGTCGTACAGTTAGAGAGGTGCACTGACGCCCGTGGTCACGGTCTGGCGACCAAAGATAGCATGCGATCATTTTCTGACAGTTTTAGAAATTTAGCATGATCATCTCGCTGTGTGTTTGATGCAACCTACATCTACTGACTAGTCAATAAAAATGCAACATGAAATGCATATTGATCAATGTGATATGGCGCTAAAACTAAAAACTACTTTACCTCAAGCTCCATTTGCAAAATTGGCATGCCAACAGCCATGACCGCATCCATATTCTCATCTTTTGCTTCCTCATCCTTTTTTGCAGCGCACATAAAAACCACAATTGCCTAAGTGTGATTCATCTTGCTCTATTTGTTTTCCACTAGCGCATGCTGGTGACATTTTATTCTTCTATACTATCTTGCATCGTAGACTACGATTCAATGGGTGTCATCATCGTACAGTGTACATACATGTCATACTTAAGTTTATTAGATCCATAATGTACTGTGTGATTGTAATGATCTTATAGGATTGCTGAAATCACACAGTCTGTTGCAGGCATTAGTTGTAGGGCTGGATTTAAAAATATCGTCTTCCCGATTTGAAAAGATTTTAATTATGATGAACCAATATCAATTCTTAAATCGCAAGATTCGATCTTTTCTGTTGTCAGTTGAACAAAAATTATCTGAAGTTCACTTACCATCCAATAATTTGCAATAAGCTTTTACTTTTGATTTGAAACAAAGTGTCAGCTTTCAAGTTCTGTCGGTTTTATTAGAAAATTCAAACAATGCTGTTTTGGTGCTCTTTAATGTGGCATGACAGATTGCTGTAGCCACCTCAGTTCAAGTGGCACGTGAACTGATAACCTCTGCTCTTTACGACTAGTTACAGCAGGAAATAAACATGAAGATGATGTGTTGAAAGACTTGGTAGTTGCTTGATTTGTCCTTAACCCTTCTCACATATGCATATGTGACCTATCAGGACATCCGAAGAATAAAGAGCCTAAAAGACCAAACCGTCATAGCGATCAAAGCACCATCTGAAACAAAGCTGGAAGTGCCTGACCCAAAGGAGGTAAATCATTTTGTTTTAGCTTCATGCTTGTACTGTTTAAAGACCTATTCACTCCATCAAACAAGGACTGTTCTACTACGGTTTGGAATCTAACTGTTCTGCCATACATGGTATGTTTATATTATAAACAACTACTCAAAAACCTTTTTAAATGTTGCTTATTACAACAAAACTTTCAATGTGTGTCTAACTACATATCATATGAAAATCTAGTCAGTATTCTGTTTGAAGTCTTTTAAAAATTTAAGTTCAACAGCATCAAAGGCACTAGGCTTGGGCGGTATCCAAACTTTGATACCGTCAAACCTCCTCCCTATTTTACCGGGGTATACGGTATTACCGTGACTAATTAAAAAGGCTCAGACAGCGTCACCAAACTGTTGGCTTGTGCCTACACCGCTCAGAAACTGAATACCAGATCGAAAAAAGAAAAAAAAATCAAGGCCAACCCGTGCTCGTTGTGTCTGATCCCGGCTGACGGCATTAAATGTAATATGAGCCGTAGCCCTATTTAGACTCGACTATTTTTAATACGTGGGCCGTTATAATATGGTGGCGCCAAATAATTTTTTAACCCAGGTGCTGAGGGGGTGGTAGATATAAATACTATTTATAAATGAGCAAAAATGGGACACTTAATATTATTTATTTTAATTATGACAATTAAAGTATTCATTTTATGAATTAAATTAAATTAACAAGCAACAAGCAAGAAGTGCATTTGTAAATCCGGTGACACGCGTCCATTGATTTTTATTAATACAACTTTTCTGTCAGTGCTGCAAAGATTAAGTTGACGATCGCCATCTCCTAGTGAACGCGCATATATAGAGAGAAATGCAAATCATGGATTACATAATCAGAAGGTATAGGCTAGCCTTTTTCTTTTCGTTTTGAATTGTTTCGTTTAAAGAAATTGACGATTGATATCTCCGTAGTGAACGCGCCTATAGAGAGAAATGCACACATCATGGATTAATCAGAGAGTATGCTGCCTATATTTCTTTTCCTTTTGAATTGTTTCGTTTAAAGAAATTGACGAATCGCCATCTCCATAGTGAACGATAGAGAGAAATGCACATCATGGATTACATAATCAGAGAGTAGGCTAGCCTATTTCTTTTCGTTTTGAATAGTTTCGTTTAATGAATTTGATGATCGCCATTTCCGTATGAACGCGCATAGAGAGAAATGCACATCATGGATTAAATAATCATCGAGTGGCCTATTTCTTTTCGTTTTGAATTGTTTCGTTTAATGAAATTTCAAGCTTTATTTAGATACAGGCCTATCTGTCATGTCTGTGAGACATACACTGAGTTTCGGTTAATTTATGATGAGATTTCAATGCAAGTGACCGCGGCGCGCCAGCGCACGATCATGTCATGATTATGTTGTCTGCTTTATTTGATTCTTATTTATTATTGGTTGATAAAAAAATTATTAAAATTAAGATACAATTTATACAAAACGAAATTCACTTTACAGAAAGGCCTTTTACAAAATGAAACTTAATTAAGTGGTCAATGTCTGACTCCCGATGCATCCCATCTTACTCGTGCTTTTCAGTTTTCATTATCAACGTAAAAAAAAAACATTATAATATTTTAACAAATATAAACTAATGCGCTTATTTAATGAACTCGGGGCTTAATGCATCCTCGCAGCAGTGAGTGGGTGGTTGTTCCGGAGATGCGATATTAGGTTAGAGGTGTTTCCATCTCTCGCGGTCACCTTTTTTATTGCAACATTTACAAATTGCCTCGTCAGTATTTACCGCCTCTCCCTTCTCTCTCTCTCTTTCTCCTCCACACTGTCACTTGATGACAACTACATAAGCATTTTTAGGCATTGAATAAATTATATTTATATATTATATGTAAGTGCCGGTAATGACGGTATTGAAACTGATACCGTTGCTATTTTAAGACCCCGCGGTATACGATATTACCGTAATACCGCCCAACCCTAAAAGGCACCAGGAAATAATTCAAGCTAAATTGAAAAACGGTCACCATTAGTCGTCACCTTTATTAATATAGCGCTTTATACAATACAGATTGATTCAAAGAAGCTTCATAGTGATAACAGAAAAATGTAAGTTTTCTCATCATAGCAGTAACGTTGTTAAACTTGTCATTGGTCCATAATGTGAAGGTCTCTTCAGGTGTGTTTCTTTGGGAGGTGCGTGATGTTAAAGACTTAAGCGCTCAATGCAGATTTCGCACTGACTGACAAACACTGTGACCTGCCTCTTAGTTGGCACGCAATCCTGAATTCAGTTATTTCACGGCTTATTGCGATTCAATGGTCAAATACACATGACAGTATGTCAAAATACCCATCTTGGTGAGTTTATGTAAACACTTGGTTATATCTTTAGTGAATGTAACCAATTGGCAGAGAAATCAAATGAAAAATCAAATGTGTGTTAAGATATTGGATCTGTGCCTCGTGTTACAGGGCATCTTTACACTTGTCAATGCGTTTTTACTGATCAGGGGCCGTATTCACAAAACAATGCATCTTACAACTAAGATTTCTAAATGGCAGTAAAAGTTATTAGGTTAGAGTTTTCTCATAACTAGGGGTGGCACGATCCGCCTTTTTTGCCTCAGATACCGATTCCGATACCTGGGACTCAGTATTAGCCGATTCCGATCCAATACTAAAATAAAAATTTAAAAAACAGTGCCAAATTACCTAATAAACTGTATCTGTATGCCTCACTGTCGGGAAGAGACTGTGATTATTCTTTTGTTAAAGGCTTCAAAGCTTGACTTAAACATTAGTTTCCTTACTTTGTAAAACAATACAGACAAAATATGTACTATATAAAAATAAGACAATTATTTTTAAATTTTAAGCGCAACTTTTTAATGAAGCAGCAACATATGATAGATTGGACAGAACAACTAAGGCTATCAATAAACTGCCATTGCGCAAAAGTATTGTAATATGAAAGGCTCCAATTCAGAGCAGCACGAAACGCTTATGCGCTTCCTGTGCGCAGAACGATGCGCTCGAAGCAACATGGAATCACGGCGCGCAGCGCCTCGCATTGAAAAGTTCAAAGCACAAAAGTAAGATATACATATATTTCTTATTTATTCATTAGTATGAGCCTTTTAACAGTTTTAAATTTCAGTTAATGTGCGCGTGAAGAGCAATTATATCGCTCTCTACTCCAGTGTTGTGTTCACTGATCAGTTGTGTTGTGATCTAACAGACACCCGGTAGAAAGTAACATGTGAAACTCCAGCACGTTATAGTGCTTTTATGCAAACCATATACCTTTATCTACAGATCTACAGTATAATAATAGGAACATTGACTCATCTTGGAGAGTGTTTCATCATGTTGACTGTTTTACCCGAATGCTGTTTGAGTACTGCATGGAGAATGATTGACAGCCGCAGCGGAGGGAAGCACTAAGATTAATTTAACGATTTAAATCTGTAACTCGCATTAAACTATATGTAATGGCTTCAGAAAACTTGGAATATAGTACACGGAAACATTATAGCGCTTTATAATGTTTTTGTGCCTTTTGCGTTGTATAACAATAACATTCGTAGGCTACAATATCGGATTGGATTTGGATGGTCTCGCCTGGCGATACCCGATCCGGCAAATATTGGTAGTATCGGAGCAATACTGAGTATCGGATCGGCGCACCCCTACTCATAACCTATTCACAAAGATACTGAGACCAACTTTTACTAAGGAATAGAGAAGTCTTAAGTTAGGAGTAAGGGTGGGGTTGACCTCGTTGCTATGGATGATGTCAACAAGCTTAATAAGTAGGTGAGTGGGGAGGAGTCTCTGTCAGTGATTCAATCATAGAAATATTGTAGAACGATATGTTCATGTTGCCAGATTCAATTAAATATTGTAAAATAAAAATCTTGTCATATTGAAATAAATATGTTATTAAGTAGGCACTAATTTAACAAGTATGTTTAATTGTCACCCTCTTAATACTCTGCGCTTTTTGTCCGATTTTGAGACTCGTGCGACTCTTTTTCGGGTCGTGCCGATTTTCAGCTTTGTCGTGCAGTGTTCGTTAAGTGTACATGGGGGAACGAGAGGTGATTAACCTCTCCTGACAGGAAATGGATGGTCGGATGAATTTCTGGCATGTCAGAAATTTTGGTCGCTCCTCTTGACTATCGCACAGTTGAAGCAGAGCTATGAACCGATTGCCCTAAACTCAGTGTTTTTTCCTTCACTGCGCCTGCGCGAAAACAGGAGTTCAACCATTTCATCTTTAATGCAGCAAGAAAGAAAACGAAAAGAGTGAGATCTTTAAGTTCTGTCTATCAAACTAGCTGCAAATTACTGTTACTTACCTTCAGTTTGTGTTGCAAAATGGATAAACCATATTAGGGCTGCAACTAACGATTATTTTGATAATCGATTAATTGGACGATTATTTTTTCGATTAATCGGATAGAAATTAAATTAGATTTTTTTTTTTATTATAACTAAATAAAACCGTAAATCAGGGTATTTATGTGTAAAAGTGTACTTTAAAAAGTGCAAAAGCCACACATTGAGTTTTACTAATATCAATATTTGCATTGTTTTTAATGATAATTGCTGATGGCAAGTTGACAAACATGATTATTGTTAAAAAAATGATATCCAACATATTATGTTTTATCACAATTTTTGTTAAAACAAATTTACACAGACATGTTGTTCAGATGTGAATATCTGAACTAAAAACAAACTAAAAACATCTAAAATATATAATTCATTTAATTTTAAAGAATATAATATATATTATATATATAATATATAAAAGAATATAATATAAGGATAAATTGATTAATTAAATATAGAAAGACTGAAAACAATTGTGTGAATGTAGAGCCGCAGTAGATCGCGTTTGAAAAACAATTAAAACTTAGTAGACAAATGCTATAAAAAGAGAACGGAATGGAGGTAACGTTACCCAGCAAGCTAACAGGCTTGAGTAAAGGACAGGAGAAATTATGCATTAGTGCACAAGCATTCGCTGAAAACCACTGAGTACAGTGACTAAAAAACAATATTTTACTGCTGCTGTTATTAACTGCCTTTGTATTTAATGCTTCACTTTGTAAACACCGTTTTAATTTAACCTATTTCTGCGGTAGCGCTATTTTAATCCATCACTTACGTTGCGAGCGAACTGATTGCACAACCTGATGCTCGAGACAAAATACAGACATCCCGGAAGTCCCGGGAGTCTCCCGCATATTGATTGCGGCTCCCTGATGCCCGTGAATTAGTTCAAACTCCCGAAATCTAGAGCGCGCAAGCAAGAGCGTGCATGCGAGACAGAAGAGACTGCTCCAAACCGTGTAGCGCGCGCGCTCGGCAGAGCGCCTGAGGGAGAGAGACCTTGCGTGTGTGTGCGTACCAGTAAACGCTCCCCGTGACGTAAGCAGACCAACTAATCGATAATGACATTCGTTGACAACGATTTTCATAATCGATTATAATCGATTTTATCGATTAGTTGTTGCAGCCCTAAACCATATTACCCACGTCTTCCAAGCTTCCTGCGATGTTGATACCGTGCCTATTTTATTAATTTGTTAAATGCTCATGTTAAACGAGCTGTTTTTGAAATGAATCTCATTTTAATTTTCATTGATGACTGATTATTACAGTGTTCGGACATTGACTGTTTATAATTTTAATTATAGGCCTATACTTCATTGCAATCGAACTAAATGTTTTTAGACTATTTTCAATGAGTAAGCTTCTATCTAATCTTCGCAGCATGTCGGTTATGCGGGGATGCGCTATAAAATTATTGCGTGGCAAATGAATTATAATAGCCTATACATTTAATAATAAAAGTAGACCTTCCCTAATAATAATTTAATACATACATTGGAAATGCTCTTGATATTGATAGCTGATGCTTGTTTTGACTATCTCTGGATACATGATATCATGGTCTATTGGCGCAACCTGGCACGGGGGTTTATCGCACATATTTCACACGTATAGTGTGAGCAGTCAAGTTGCTGCTCGATGATCGGGCGTATGGTGTGAGCGCATAAAACGCGAGCTTTGGCTTTACATCGCATGCGATTTTACTCGTTCAGTGTGTGTAGGTAACCTTGCTGAAATTGCACAGTGTATGCCCGCCTTTACATGTCTGCATCTCAAGATATTGCAGAATTCAAGAGACAAATTCTGATTTATAAACAAAGTTCTGGAGGAGCATTATCTAATCAATTCAAGAGGCATATATACAGTATACACAGCCGACTTTACCTAGTTACCTCAACAGTTTTCTGCATTCCTCCGCCACCCCGACGACTCGCTCTCGGCCCAGCAGGGGATACGGGGGGAGTATTCTGGGTTTGGACTAAATTTCAAGCTTGGAGCCCTCGATCCCCTCGGACAGCATGGCAAATAGGCTTATTTTACTCTCCGATCATTTGTAAATGTGAACTTGTGAAACAACTGCCACATGTAATCAGACATTTTAATTTCTTTTATAAATTAAAGATGTATTGTTGCCTTTTTATTATGACAGGAAGCAAAGTGGGAGAGAGAAAGGTCCACTTGACTGCAATGTTTTATTCTCCATCGTTCAATGCATATTGCCTATACATAAAGGAACCTTTGTTATGAAATCTATAAATCAAAATATTTATTGCATTTATGAAGAAAAGGCTCTATACCTATTGCCTAAACGTTGTACTGTGTCTTTGGGTGGATTGTGGAGGCAGATTGCAAGCAGCAGCCATTAGGATTGCTTGTGATTTCGTCTTAGTGACTTAGGAGTCCTCTTGACTACTCCTAACTTTTCACAGATTTAGGAGCTGGTGATCGCTCTAAAATGCTTTGTAAATTACTCTTAGAGCAGAAATGTAGGAGTCTTAAAATTAGGACTAACATGCTGATTTAGGAGAAACTCTTAAATACTGGGAAAGTTAGGAGCTACTTTTAGCCTCAAGATGTTTTGTGAATGCAGCCCCAGATAGCTATCCAATTTGTTAAAACGGTTTAATTTATGCTTGGCCACACAAATGTCTCCACACAACTAATCTTCAATTCCCACGTTATTTGCAAATTCAACAGAGTACGTGTCACTGAAAGATAAAATAAGAAATTGATCTTGAAATAAGCTAATAAATTAAATAAGTCCGCAATTTAGCATTCACCAAGTTGAATGACTGTGCTTTCAGGATGTGACCCCGAACGGTGAATTATTTGTGGCAGTTTGTGCATGTGCTTGTTGAAGTAAGATACTAAACTGTTCATCTTTTGTCAGGCTATATCTTTAGCGATGCATGTTGGCGCTGTCATACCTGGCTACCAGGAGCCGGTGTAACACACACACTTTTTTTACCGCCATTTTTGGAGGAATAATATTGTGTGGCTTAAACAACCAGATGCATTAACACATGTCCAGTTGCATCTGGTCTTTTCACGATCAGAGAATGCATGAAGTGACCAGGTGTAAATGCGTCCAAAGTTACCACAGCCTAGATTGAATGGTTAATATTTTCAACCTTAGGGAGATTTAGCGTATTTCTGCAAAAATAGTAATATAACTGTCTTTTCATATCTTTTTGTCCTGCCTTGTTTTATTTGCACCAAATTATGGAAAGTGGTATCAAGCGCATCAATAAAATAATTAGGATATGAGCTTTGCTGAGAGTATATAGGTAGCCTTAGTGCTCGTTTTGAGTGAGATGACTTAAATGACTTGCACATATTTTAATTCAGTAACCAGCTGATTCATTGAGCGAGCGTGATGTGTGCCATTATAGGTATGTTCCCAAATAAGTTTTTGTTTTATATTTATATCATCTAATGTTATCATACAATATCACATCAGCAAGAGTGCCGTTTTCCCTTGCACAATTGCAAATGTGATATTTATTTTATATAAGTTAAATGAACAATAAATGGATATTGTTACATTTTATAAACTATATTGTCAATATTGTTTTTTTCCCTTTATTTCACAGAGAATTTCAAAATGAAACCGTAGCCGAGTCTCAATGCAGCAGACAGCGATTATTTATTTTTTTGACTGAAATCCACATTTTGAACAAATCAATGTAATGATTCAATGAACAATCACTTGCTGCTTTCCCGAATGAATCAGCTGTTTGAACAAATCGGTTGAATTAATGACTCCATCAACTCCCTTTAAGGCAGTGACTTGTCGCTTTAATTAGAACGTTAAAATTAGAAATCCGTTCATATTAAAAAACAATCTCATAGCTTTATTTATGCAATTGTAAATGCAGTGTAAATATATTAATGTCAGTTCTGATGCCGCTTCTTCGTCACCTCTGCACTGCAAAGATGGATTTGATTTAATTTGACTGGTAACAGTGGTATTGTGTTATTATTCTAATATAATTTAATTTGAATTTTATAATTTGACATAAGTTGATGCATACATCCACAAATGTCCATATATAGGTGAAAATTACCCTGGAAATCAATTTAAGGTGGCAAATATTACCCCTTAATAAAGTTAATTTCTGTCACTGCTGTAAACTGACCACTGCATAGAATATGAAAAATATGAATATCTTCGTGAGTCAGCTGTCAACAACAGGTGTAAACCAGCCATGGCACCATGCACAAAAACGTAATCAGTAAAATAATTATCAAAACAATATTTTTGTCAATATTACACACTCCTAATGCACAGTATTAATTTTGTTTTCCTCATGTCTTAAAAAGCCTTAAATTTGATTTTTTATTTTATTATTATTATTATATTTTTTTTTTTTTTTTAAGTAGACATTTGAACTTTGAATTTGAAATGGTTATGTATATTCATTATGATTTTGTGAATGTCATGCTTTAAAACCATAACTTCCTCATGCAAATTAAACAGGGTAATTGAATAAATGTTATGATCTAACTTTATTTTTGGCTTTTGTTTTTTAGGCTAATGAATTTTATCTTCCATTTCTGAAAATTCATTTTGTAAATAGCCATTTAAAGTTACTCTGGTTCTAGTAGAGGCAGCACACTAAAGTAATTTTATATTTGTTCCTTTTATACTTACATTTCTTTGCAATGTCTGTTTAGAGTTTACAGGTCCACCTGAGTAGTTCCAAGGGTCCCATTGATGTTTTCCTCTGTACGGACGGTGGCGACTCTGGGAGTCTGCTGCACAACGGCCTTGATGTGAATGGAAATCACCCTGCGTTTCTCAAAGTCTCCCAAGGCAAGAACTCTCAACTTTTACAGCAACAATAACATCTGGTCCTTCCCAAAAAAAAAAGTTTCCTTCAAGTATATTTTTCCATTCTATATCATTTCAGAAACCGCTTCAGATGGAATGGCTGATGGTGTGAAGATGAACGGTAGCGTCAATGGTTTTGGGTCCTTGGCTGGAAGTGCCCCCATGTCACCACTCAGTTCCTCCTTGTCCTCCATTCTCCAACAGCCAGAGGAGTCCATCCCTTTTGTGCCGCTCTCTCCTGCTCTGCTCAATGATGAATACATGCTGAGCTTGGGTGATGAGCAGGGTATAAGCGATCTGTTCGACTCCTGCGACCTGGACACACTAGCACTGGATGATCTGCTTAGGATATGAGCGATCCCGGAAGCCCACCGGACCTGATTTAAAGTTAGTTGACCGGTGCTGCTTAATTCCTGAATGAAATCTAAATTGACAAGATTGATGGGCGTAAATCTGGGGATGAACTACAGACTGAATTTCCTCATCGTCACATTTGACATTCAGTTTACGCATGGATCTTTAGGTTAACTGCCTCAGGATCCAAGGTTCCTCTTGTCTCTTACTGTACAGATGGGTTTCTGTATCCTGATAATGTCATTTTAAAGTTATTTTTAGTGTGGTGAGTTGCATGAATTGTTTGATTGGTCTGTAAATGTTATACTGGTGTTGTGATGGGCAGCCCCTGCGAATAATGCAGAAAGTTCACAATTTCCTCAAAATAGAGTATTTCTCTACTCTTAATGAAATTTTTTTTTTTTTTTTGGAGTTAATCTATTGCTTGCTTTCATGGGGAAAGTCATCTTAGTATTATAGGCTAGCTAAAAATCAAAGAAGATTAGCGAGTTGTTCCCTTATTGAATGATCCAAAGTGCATTTGGTGCTTTATCACTTATGCTATATGCCAGTGTACAGTATCTCAGGGCACAGATCAAGGAGCGGGTGCTTTGTGTGGTGATCTAGTGATGTCTGGGTAAATGTAGAGTGAAATTGGTTTTCCTGAACTACAGCGTCTTATCACTTTTGTTACCAAATGATTTGTGCAAAGAAATTCATGTCTTTTCCTCCATTTTTGGTGCGATTCATGTGTAAACAACAATGTAATGATTCTGCAAGTTGTGCAGTTTTGACTAATTTTAAAACACTAGATTGGAAACTGAATTTTGGATATTTCCCTTATCTAGTCCCCCTTCATGTTGAATGTATTTCAGTATCTGAATTGCACTGAAGACTTGAGTCTTATGAAGCCATCATGGACATCTGTGGCGTAACGGGCCACTTGATTATCTAACATTTACTGTCCCACAGAGAATTTTAGGTTTTTCAGTAGCAGCCGTTTTGTGTAGTGCACATTAATTTCCCATCATATGTTTCTTTCTTCAATCCTATAAATTAAGTTAATTTGGTTTTATTTTAGCGCAACCACATTATGGGCTAGTACACAGGCTGCTGTTATAGCCATGCTGGTCCCCCCCTTAAATACCTTCAGTCAAGTAAATTAGGCATAACCATTGTTATTTTAGCTGTATTTTAGTTGTAAAGTTCAATTGTGTAATACTTCGGATGTGAAGTAACTTGTTAATGCAGTTTTTTTGCTGTGGTTAAAGTAAATTATGGTACATATTAAATTTGAACTGGTGCTAATGGTCACTAGTTCTCTTGGTTCTGCATTGGAATGAGGATGTTGGCCATATATGCAGCCATTTTGCATAGAAAATATTATGACTAATCACTTTGCCTGTATGTATTATATGCCTACAGTGCAATTTGATTTTTTTTTTACAATTAGAGGCAGTTTTGTGTGCCACTGTGTGAAATGTGAAGTTTTATATGTGGACTGTAAACTGTGCATTAATTGTTTGCAAATTGTTTTTAATAAAGTTATGAATTTCTGCACATTCTGTCCTGTTGATCATGGATGCTGCGCATATGTAAAAGGCCTTTATGCAATGATCTAATTAGAAGAACTTTGCTTGTCTTAACTCTGCTGAACTTTGATCATTCAGAATTGGTTCTGAATAGTTGTTTATAGAACAGCACAATGCAAACAATTTTTTAATGTTGCAAAAAAAAAAAAAAAAATTTCGTTTATCTGAGAAACTTCTCAGATCCTGAATGTTACAAAAAAATACTAAAAGGGAATGAGATGTTGCCTATTAGACTTACAATTGGCAGTAATATGTCAGAAGAGTAAATCCACTTTTTAATTTTCCCAATATTGATCATTTGAACTCCTATTTCAAATGTCTGGTATCACCTGAAATTGAAAAGTGTCCATCAGAGAAAAAGCCTAGTGTCCAATATTAAAGGTTAGTTCAATCACCGGGGAATTTATAAATGTTCATAAAATATTACAATAAATATAGGATAAGCTGATCTTTTGAGCTCACCGCTGAATTTAAATGCTAATTGTGTAATGGTTGATGCAGAATTGTATGCAGAATGGGGGAACTTTCTTAGTGTGCTGTCCACAATGTTTATACATTTATTGCTCCGATTTTAATTTGTAAGTGAATGAATTTAAGTCCGGGTTTCACAGACAGAAACAATGCCACTGAAATATTTTAAGATTTGTCAGTGCAAGTTGCTTTCAGTTAAAACCGCTCAAACATGCATTCTCGTTTGGGACTAGCTTAAGCCTTGTCTGTGATCTGTATGTATTAAGTTACAACATGATGCCTCTTGTAATGACTGTCCTTCTCTTGCTTGCCATTAGATGGCATGTTCTTCATTTGAAAGACAGAAATGTCTGAATACCACTATATTGACAATATTCTTCTCACAAAATTACTGCAATGCCATTTAATGTAGATCTTAAACTGCTTTTTATAAAAATAAATACAAATCATTTTCTTCATGAAGACTTGCATTTTTACTTTATATGGTTTTCTTTAGTGCTTCCTTGTGAGATGACATTAGTGTTTCAAAACCTTTAAAGGCATTTTTGCATTATTTCAGTCCTGCAGTGCAGGGGATTAAATGTTTAATTTCACATATTTCTTTTTTCGGACCATCAGAGCAGACAGTATCATCAGAATGAACAGGCGGACACGTTTTCCTACAGATGTCCCTTATCTCGCCATGCTTCGACTAATGTGTCTTGGCTCTGAGGCTGTCTGCTCTTTGTCTGAGAGAAACAGCAGTGAATGGCTAGGCAATGTATGATGTAATTTATTTGGAGTAGCACCTCTCTCATTTGCCTGTAGGGGGCACTGTTGAGACACTAAAGAGGGCCCAGACACACTTAACCTAATTCCCTAGTTTTGCTTGCCAGACACTAGGTTCATGGAAAGTCACTGATTTGATCAGTTATTCAAATTATAGTATGCATCCAGCAGTTAAAACAAATGGCTGCAGCTGTTCTCATTGGTTATGTGAAAACTGATATTTGTGTGCCCTTGATTAATGCTTCATTCAGCTGCCGTTGTTGTCCGCACAGGCTCCAATGGGAAATTTCAAGCCAGACAGTTGCAAAGCACACTTTATTTCAGCCCATGTGCTTGTACAGCCTGTTGAGCTGCCACATTATGATCAGATTTTTTTTCAGAATTATTGTATGATGAGTAATAATAGAGTTTAGTCAGTTACTAAAGTATGTGATTCATTCCACTGAACGTGTATAAGTGCTACAGTAAAGCTGAAACGTACACGCAGCGTAGAAGCACTACACGTGCGCACATGCACAGCATACGCTGCTCCTCATTCATAAAAGCACACGACGTGTTTTGATGGATACTGATTGGATGAGGGCTACGCTACGCTTCTATTCGCCGCATCCTACGTGCCCAATCAGAAGCAGGCTGCCCTCCATTCCTTCTGCTCTGTGTTTCAGAGTTTCAGTAGTGAGTCTGACTGCTCAACTGGATCCTGCAGCAGTGGCCAGAGGTCTGTGGACAGTAAAAACAAGGATAGATTAGTATTGCAATAAAACGGCTATGATGCATCGCTGTGAGCTCATTAACACAAAATACATTTGCTTATCCAGATTTATTGGTATTCAAATTCCTAGTTATTTCTTTCAGGAAGAGATGTTTGCATACTAAGAAAGGCAGTCATAAGGTCTGATTGTACTAACTGAATTGAATTCATAGTAGCCGATAGTGATGCCAAGGCAACTGAATGACTGTCGTTACTGTAGATATATTGTATATATATTTTCCTGTTTTTGCTTGTTGTTTGCAAGTTTGTTTGAAATTTATATCATGTCAGAATCATGTTTTTCAGCATTCCTTGTGTCTCTTAGGGAAATCGAAGGGTTACCTAGATGGGAATGTGTCTTTCTTTTCTCTATCTTCATTCACAGATGTTTGAGATTTAAACCCAGATGCCTCATTTCTAGACTAAATTACCACGAGCTACCGGACAGCTGCCTCTTTAGACTACTGACCAAATTACCATCCAAAATATTAACCCATACCACACGTGTTTAGCATTATTTACCAAAAAAAACGGTCTGTCTGAGTTTTGTTTCATGTAAAGTCATCTCAATGGCGAAAAATGTCCCAATCAATTGCATTTTGCATTATAGTACACTTAAGTGGCCTTTTATTTAATTAATATTGTATTACCTGCAAGTACAGTTTTTAGAAATATACTTAAGCATACAATATTTTAGCACACTTCACAAGGGATTTGTTATAGCTGTTTATTTGACATACAGAAATTTGATTGATACGGATGTCAGGATGCATGCCTTTCCCCCAGATTGCCACTATTTGCTCATTGCACTTGCATACCTAAGAATCATACAAATCAAAATGCAGGCAGTGTAGTGATGGTTAATTAATCAGATAGAATTGTCTTTTGTCAGTGAAAATGTGTGTGATTGCTCCAGATGGTTTAGTTTCCAGATGGGAATAAAAGAAGGCATTCTCATAAGTGAATGTACGGTTAGCAGATATCACACATTTGATGGCTAAATATTAGCCAGTTCCTTTCTCTAGTATATATACATAGTCATGATACATGACAATATTCACCCATAAGGTGTTTGGCACATGCATTTTAGTATTATAATTAGTTACTTAAAGTTGAAATGTAAAGGAAGTAGCGTTGCCTCGTAGACAATACATTGGGCAGAAAAATCCCATAGACTTGCATTGAAAGAGGGACACGAGTCATACACTCTTAGAATAAGGTTCTATATAGAAGCTTAAAGGGTTCTGTCAGGTGCTTTAAAGTCCCCTAGTAGTCCATAACTGTATCCATTAAAACTCAGCTTTGATCACCAAAATGACATATTCAAACAAATATTCTTCACGCCTTAAAATAGCTTGAATGTAACTCTACACCCTTGCCTCATTTAGTATACGTGGTTCTATGAATATGCAAATTAGCCCTGCCTTCACACACTCGCACCAGCTCAGAGATCCACTCGTTGACGATCACACATTGACGTGATTGGTTACAAGGTAGTTAATGACATCAGAAACCCCAGTGATTTCAAATCCCGTTTTTGAGACTGTCTTTGGTTCATTGCAGTTTTAAAGAGAAAATACTCGGGAATTGTGTTGACTTTTGAATTTGCACATGGTTTGTCTTAAAGCATATTAAAAACACCACATAGACATATAAACAACATTAAAAGCTTGATTTTCAGCACAGGGGGACTTTAAATTAATTTTCTATTTTAATTACATTTTATGAATTAAACAGCTCGTAAACATTTTATCTCTAGAAAAAATGAAAATAACCCAATAAACATAATAGTATCATGCGATATTTATATTTCTCCTTATAAAAAACCTTTTTGGCATAAAGGGTTTACACAACGTTTGAACGTTTACACGAAAACGATGTACGGAAAACGGAAACGACGTTGTTGTCAAAATTATCCCCGTTCACATGGATCAGCGAAAATGACTAAAACCGTTGTATTATGCTGCCAGGCCAGTAGTTGATGATGTCCCTTTGTAAAGAAAACTACGCGCCAATCGACTGAACACGTAATGCGCAGTTACGTACTTTCAAATAGTTGCAAATGTTGTCGTGTAAACAGCCCCTTGGAGTGTATCTAGAGACTAGAATATCAGAGATTTGAGGGTTAACTCTTTTAATCAGAAAGCAACCACATAGCAACACATAGCAACCGCACAGAACACCTTAGTAACTACAAAGCACCCTTTAAGGTTGCTTTGTAGTTACTAAGGTGTTCTGTGCGGTTGCTATGGTTTTAATAATAAACTTAATGAAAATTCTGTCATTATTCACCCCTTAATTTTGTTCCAAGCCTGTAGGACTTTCTTTTTCTGCAGAACACAAAATATATTTTGAAAAACATTGGGGTTCGAACATCATTCCAACCAATTGATTTTCATTTTACAGACGTGTACAAATCAAAAATGAAAATTCTGTCATCATTTACTCACAAGTTGTTCCAAACCTGTATGAATTTCTTTCTTCTGCTGAACACAAAATAATATTTTAAAGAATGTGGTTAACCAAACAGTTGATGTACCCCATTCACCTCCATATATATTTTTTTCTCCATACTTTGGAAGTCAACGGGGCCCATCAACTGTTTGGTTTTTATTGTTTTTTTTTTTTTTATTATTATTGTCTGAACTGTTCCTTTAAATGAAATCATAATTGTGTACTGAATGCCTTTATTGGCACAAACTGTCTCCTAAGATAATTCATATTAAGTCTGAAGAATTACTGTCAATACCTTTTATTGTATTGAATTATTCAGTCCGTATGAGCTTATTTGATCAGGATTCCTACTGTAATGAATTAGAGGCACTTTTTGCGTCAAACTAATGGTGAGATGAAAACTTTCCCAGAACCAATGGCCACCAAAGCGCTTTACATATTTGCCTCACATTCACCCATTCACTCACTCATTCATACACCGACGGCGGTGTCAGCCATGCAAGGCGCCATCCAGCTCATCGGGAGCAGCAGGGGTTAGGTGTCTTGTTCGTGGACACCTCTACACTTGATCAGATGGAACCGGGGATCGAACCACCAACCTTTCGGTTTGTAGACAACCTACATGAACCACTGAGCCACTGCCGCCCCAATATATTCATACTGCATTAACTAAGGTTTTTAAAGGTGAACCCCCTGACAGTTGGCGCATCGGCTTGTTTCTTTCATGCACTGACCCCGGCTGTCTGGGATGAGGTAATGTTTGCCCCCCTGCATAAGTAGCAGCCAGTGACCGGCAGTTTAAATTGGCATGCCACAGATATGCAGCGCTGCCCTGGTAAGTGGCCAGTTTGTAGCGTTGGAACAACACATGGTAATTAACTACCTAGAGTGACAAATCCAGTCCGTTTTATTTGGTGTTAATGCGAAATTAATGTAACATAAGTAGCATTTGTTGAAGGTAGCACCTTCTTGTATGAAGCGACAGGCCAGCTGTTGTTAACGTAACGCTCCAGTTGCACCAACACAGGCAGATGCACCTGAACTTTCTTGAGATTGTGTTGGCCCCACCTGCAAACCTCAGACATTGCGAGAGGACAGAACAGTAGGTTCCGGAAGTGCTCTGGTCATTTGCATTCCATTTGCATACAGTTGCCCCCCAAAAGCCTGTTGGTTATGTCAAGTGGCCAAATTAACTAGTTTTCAGTTTGCATCTCATTTGCATATGAGCTGCTTAACCGAGGTTGCTCTGCTAGGTGACCTTAATTGCCTTCGTCCTTGTGCTGGGAGAAAGCAGCCTCTGATTGCAATTAATTTCATTAAGAAAAGTATCATTATGACCCAGAGAATACATTTGCATGCTGTCAGGATAGGGATGTGCAAGCTGTTCCCAATCAAGTTGCGTTTTGCATGTGTAGATGTTCTGTCATACTTTTCGTAAAGATGAAAAATTAGGCCAGGCTATGATGAGTGTTGCCTTCATCAGCGCGATCAATCTCACTCAGAAAAGACGCAGATGCATTCATTACATTAGCGGGGGAGGTTCATAGTTTTGCCACGGTAAACGGTCTGATTTCGCCACAGGTTAATGTGAAGGTCTAGTTCTGCTGTCACTGTCTGAAGAAAAAGTACAGGACTGGGCGGAAGGAAATGAACTCAATTAAAGATTTTAAGAAAGGTTCCAATGTTTTGAATATTTGTATATATAGTGGGTTCTAAGGTTGAGATTTGATTTAAACCTAATAAGCAGAACTTTTCAAGATAATATTTATATATATATTTTTTGATTAATTTTTATTTTCACAAAATCCAAAACAGGCACACATTTTAATGATGGATAATTTACTTTTATTTTAGTGACATTTTAACTCAAATGCTAAGTAGGTTTTCACATTAATTAATTAATACATTTTTCAATTCAACTTTTCACTCAAATTGTTGTTTATAATATAATTTATATTAAATAAATAAATATATTTATTTTATTATAGACATCATTTTAGAAAATCACTAATGGGTTGAATTAATTATTTTTTCAATTAAACTTGACACTCCAATTGTTATGCTGATATTATATATAATTTAAAATATATGTTTCATTACAATACATGTGTTTGTCTTAGAATATTTTATTTAGAAACAAAATGGAAAATAGAAGCATTTTCACTTATGAGATTGAGACTGATGGAAATTTTCAATTCAACTTCGCACTCATATTGCTATGCTATAGTTATATTATTTATAATGAATATATACATTTTTCATTATAAATACATGTACTGTATTATAATCAAATGCATTCATTATTTGTTAAATTATTAATGAATTTAAAAAATCAAGAATTAGGAATAAGAAAATTGTCACTAGTAGTCCCAGACGTTTCACCCTCACAGTTCATGAACACTGTACCTCTCTTTCTTTTCTGAGGATTGCTTCAAATACCACAACCACATGCCACCAAGTTGAATGAGCACAAGACTGTGTGTGTGTGTGTGTGTGTGTGTGTGTGTGTGTGTGTGTGTGTGTGTGTGTGTGTGTGTGTGTGTGTGTGTGTGTGTGTGTGTGTGTGTGTGTGTGTGTGTGTGTGTGTGTGTGTGTGAGTGTGTGTGTGTGTGTGTGTATGTGTGTGTGTGTGTGAGGGCGACAGAGTATATTTTCCTTTCCTCCTCAGGGTAGATTTGTAATTAAGCTTTTGGGTTTAGGCTTTTCTGCTCGGCTGGAGCTCCAAAAGCTTTGGAGAGAGAGAGAAACAGAGAAGGAAAGAGAGGGAGAGAGGGCAAGCGAGCAGAATCATAATGACACTGCTCCTAGTGGAGTGTGAAATTCACCTCTGAATCCATATGCCAATAGCATCTCTCACCAAGGCCCCGGCGCCCACAACAGGGGCCTCCTGAGCCTTTTAACCCCAACCTCTGGAAATCAGTTATTCATTCGTTCGCCACAATCGCAGGCCTTCTGATTGCTCTGACGCCTCTAATAAATGCTCAGATTGGCTTCTGAGCGCCGTGGTCCGAAATGAGAATATCTTTGCGTTGTTCCACGGAGACGGTTCCTTTCCTTCAGGGTGGAAGCTTGTGGAAGTGGAACGTGTCAAATCCACAAGGGGGATCTGGAATGAAGGAATTGTGCGGGTCATACCTGAAGGGCTTCTGTTGATGAGAAGTGGCGCCTTAATAACACCGTTTGGAACACCACCTTTGAGAGCATCGTAACTTCAGTGTGACAGCGGCAGCGTGCGAGCTTTACAGCACCAATTCTTTGTTGTCTTTATATGTCTGCTCAAAATATATCTGTTTTTCCACCCCATTTGCCCTGGACATTGAGATTGTGGCCTCTGTTTCGATACGATAACTGAACCGAAGTGGAGAAATGTTCTCGAGATGGAAAATCCTCAAAGATTTGTGCGACCAAAAATCAATATCAATCCTCAACTTGAAAACACACCAAACCGCCTTTTGTTTGGTATCATGTAGCAACGAACTCTTTTTGCCAGCAGACTCTCCTCTGTTCAGTGTTTTGTAAAATGGCTGATTCCCCGGAGGTTCGTGATATAGTGTTCTCCATGTCAACCTTATTTGCTTGTAGAGACAACTAACCCATGCCACCCCCACACCATACACGAGTCAAAGTAGTCAGAGCCATTTTTTCCATTTACAGATATGACGAGACACGCACGGGCGAGTGGCGCATATAATATCCCGCAAAAAACATCCCGCTAAGTCTAAAATATAAACACGTATAAGGCTTACCAAAGTGAATCAGGGAAAGAATTGATAATGTATTGACTCATTGTTTAAGGCAAGACACCCCAGGTGAATAGGGTAAAAAAATAACTAATAGACATCACCATACTTCACCAGTTGATTGATTACATTAATAATTGCAAAAAATAAATGAATAATTGTATAACAAGTTTTCTGAAATGTTGTTTAAATATGCAAATAAGGCGTTATCTAATTAAATATGCACTAGTTTGCATACATTCCTAGAACAAAAATCTGAACATTGGATGAAGTCAGGTTTAAAATTCTTGTTTAATTATTATTAGTTTTTTGATATTTGGATATGTCCATCACTCCACAAATCAGAAAATACTGTCAACAGCCAAAAATAAATACATTTTCACAATTTTTTTAGGAATAAAATAAAACGAAATCAGGAAATTTATATATGAACAAACCCCTCTGTAAAAACCTTCAGAATATAGATAAGAATACAACTGTAACGTTTGGTGTCTGTAAGTGCTACTGAAGTGGAGATTTCTGGCTCAATGTAGAACTAATTTTGAGAAAACGGCCTTTTAAGATAGTATATATGTTTTTTCAGACTAGTGGAAAGAAAAAATCCAAAATACACCTTTAACTATCATTTAGAGCACTTTATATATTTTCGTTTGTATATTTCAGTCTGTATATTTCAATTACAGTATACTGTAATTGAAATATACTGACGAAAATATATAAAGTGCTCTAAACGATAGTTAAAGGTGCATTTTGGAGGTTTTCTTTCCACTAGTCTGAAAAAACACTTTATGAAAAGCTCAAAAACTCAAACTCTAAATTGTGTTAATTTTGAACAAAACAACAAAAAAAGTAACATAGTGTACCTTTAATATCTATGTTAGTGATACATGTTCCTTGAATTCTTTCAGGCTGATCCCAATACAACTGTCAAGTAATTAATAAGTAAACAGGAAACATATCACTGAGCAGTGCATAAATTATTGTCAGGTAAACATAATCTGCTTCCTCCCAGTTCAAACTGATGAGAGGAAGGAGTAGGACTTCATGAGGAGCATCGTTCACGGATAATACACAAAGTCTCAGCGGAAATTCAGCCAAGGTCTTGGCAGTGCGCCAGTCCGCCAGTGTTCAGTAGCCTGCAGGTTAAAGCAGTGCGGAAGCGAGGAAGTGTCGAAGGTGTGCATTCAGTGTTGATTCCAGAATGCATATTTGGCTCTAAGGCTCTGGTACAGTTGCTCTTAAGCAGCGTAAGACTTTGATATGCACACTGCGCTAGTGAACGATCTCAGCAGGGCATATCCACTGCCTTCGAGGCTTATACATTTGCTTCCATGCAATGATGCTTTTTGCATCAACACTCCAGTCTATTATAGTGCATGTCTATATGCCAACATAGCACGACTGTGAAAGTCAGAATGCATACAGATATCCTGAGCACTCGTTGAACTTTGATACCCTCAGGGAAGATTGTGTTAACTCCCTTTAACTAATACTGTGTCCTGTCAACGCATGAATGGAGAAAGCTTGCTCAAAAAGATGATTTTAAACGTGGCAGCTGACCTATGCATGCATTTCCCGCTGTCTCTTTTACTGTATACCTCCATTTTTCGCCATGCTCCAAATGTTAAGTAAGTGTCTACACTTGGCATAGTGTCTTATGTAAGTTTGTACCAAGGCCAGCATATTTGTTGCGAAACACGACGGCCCCTTGCAGAGTGTGGCTTGTGTTCATCCAAGCTTGAATGTCAGGACGCTTTACTGTGGTGGGTGGTGTTACACAATTTTTTTTCCGAAGCATATCTTTCAGTATCAACACAGGGTAATCAACTGTTTATCTAAGATATAGTGTTTTTTTGTATTATTTATATACTATTATAGTATTTATTAAAGTGCCCCTATTATGCTTTTTCAATATTACCTTTCATGTAGGCTAGTGTTTAATATAGCTCTTTGTGAATGTAAAAGTCTTCAAAGTTTTAAACATCAAAATGCACGACAAATAAAGTCATTGTCTCCTAAAAGAATTAATCAATTCTGAAATTCTAAGTCGCCAGCAATTCCAGTCTCACTCTCTATTACATACCTATGTAACAATGTAACAAATTTGCATAATGCCAGCCTATGGTCTTCATTGGCTGTCCGTGAACAGTCTACTTTGACCCGCCCTCAAACACCGTTGTAGCTGAGGCCTGGAAGGGTTTGGTTCATGTTGTCGTCATGTCGAGAAAACGCTGTTTGTAGTGCTGTAAATCCCCTTTGATGCACTTCAAATGGATCAGGACTCGTGCCGTAATTGATTCGGTAAATGCCATCATTACTGTTCGTAATGATGTTACTCTGGAGCTGAAATTCAGAATTAGTAATAGGCGTTTTGTTTTTCCGACACACGTAGTGAGCAGTAGACCTATCACAACACACTGGGTCATCTGACCAATCAGAACAGAGTAGACACTTGGAAAGGAGGGGTTTAGAGAGTCTAAATCTTCGAACGATCTGTTTTCATGCTTTTTGTGAAATACAGTGATGTGCAATGGATGAGAATATTAAAATGTTTTTTTTTTGTTTTGTTTTTTACCTTGGATGCATGTAAACCTATAGCATAATAGGGGAACTTTGATAGCCTTTATTTTTATGTTTTCAGGTCTCATTTACCCTTGTTAACTCTATCTATACAAACCTGGTTTATTCAGTCATTGTTTGTGAAGTCATGTATGTTACACTGTAATTTCTGAGTGCTCTTCTGATTTCCTGTTCAATGGTTTTAGACCCTTTTGAGAAAACTCTGGATTGCCCCGTTTGCTTGTTTTCGGGATTACCATGTTTGCCTGAGTTTCCTGCATGGTGTTTGTTTTGGATTGTTTGCATATGTTTATAACCTCTTGCCTGTTTATTGGATTACGTATTTGGATTACCCTTTATTAAATGCTGCATTTTTATTGTACACCTTGTGATATAATGTAACAAGCTATAATTTATATCGTCCCCTTGGAATTATAAGGTTCTATCTGACATTTTTGTCAAAATTGAGTTATTCACATATTCTTATTCTGTGACAACTTATTTACATTATGTGATGTGTTTTTTTTAAGTTGTGTACATTGTGGGACTTTTTATTGAAAAAACAAAAAGGTTCTATCTACAAAATCGAACTCTAACTTGGCTCTATAAGGTTCTATCTGCGTGAGCCAATCAGCACTTCGAATGCACAGAAGAGGACCAATCAGAATCAACTTTATATGTCATGTCGCCGGCTTTTTCCTTGAAGACAAAAAGAAACCCCATAAAGGCAGAATGCTATACATTTACAGTAAATTAAATATTCACTAAATTGTGTAGTGTTATGAAGTGGCTTCAATTTGGCCATTTTCTTTATAGTGTATTGGTTATTATTATTAATTATGAATGAGGTTATTATTAATAACTATTATTATTATAGTTATTATTATCTGAATTATACAAATATGCAGTGAGTAAATTGAATATTTAAAAAAAAAACATTTAACATACAAGTGTGTGTGTGTGCGCGAGTGTGTGAAAGTGTGTGTGTGTGTGAGTGTGTGAAAGTGTGTGTGTGTGTGTGTGTGTGTGTGAGTGTGTGTGTGAGTGTGTGTGTGTGTGTGTGTGTGTGTGTGCGAGTGTGTGTGTGTGTGTGTGTGTGTGTGTGTGTGTGTGTGCGAGTGTGTGTGTGTGTGTGTGTGTGTGTGTGTGTGTGTGTGTGTGTGTGTGCGAGTGTGTGTGTGTGTGTGTGTGTGTGTGTGTGTGTGTGTGTGTGTGTGTGTGTGTGTGTGTGAAAGTGTGTTGGTGTGTGTGTGAAAGTGTGTTGGTGTGTGTGTGTGTGTGTGTGTGTGTGTGTGTGTGTGAGTGTGTGTGTGTGTGTGTGTGTGTGTGTGTGTGTGTGTGTGTGTGTGTGTGTGTGTGTGTGTGTGTGTGTGTGTGTGTGTGTGTGTGTGTGTGTGTGTGAAAGTGTGTGACTGTGTGTGTGTGAGTGAGAGAGAGTGTGTGTGTGTGTGTGTGATTAAAAAAATAGTCTGACATTTCTTGTGATCATATAGTCAGTGAATCATTTTTCAATGATTATTTAACTTTATGAATTAATTTGCTGACGCATGTCGATTTTATTGTAGTTTTTAAAGTCTTAAAATGTCTTAATTTTTACAATTTTAAGCCTTAAAGGTCAAATAGTTAACAATTTCATTGATGGGGTCTTAATTACAACAATAAACGTTAGCATGTTATTTCAGCCATACTGATGTCTAGAGAGAAAGCCATTTCACCTGGCCCACTTTAGCTGGAATAAAGTCCTGCTCAGATGTATTACAGTAGCTGCTTTCTGTCTAAACAAAAGAAAGATTAAAGTAACAATTTCTGCAATAATGTGTTTAATTACCCACCAAATTGGTAACGAAAATTAAGATTCTGCACTGGACAAAATATTTAGACCTACCTTGCTTAATTTGAAATGTCCTAAATACATGGAAGTGCTAAAAAATATGAAATAAACGTCATAGAAAGGATACAATTTTACTTTCTAACACATGTTGAGACATTGTTACAACATTAATTTTATATTTAATGTTCAAATAATGTTTTGGCAGATAGAACCTTATAATTCTAAGCGAAAAGTGTTTTTTTAGAATTAGAAGGTTCTATCTGCGTTTGACCCATTCCAAAAAAACCCATTTACAAATTTGAGAGGATTTTGATATTGTACATTTAGAATACATTTAGGGTCCCTGTTATTTTCATGTTTGAAAGAAACTTGTTCCCCATATAAATTTTCCTATATGTAATGCAAAAACTTTGAAGCTCAATATCTCAAAACTGCTCAGAACGCAGATAGAACCTTATAATTCCAAGGGGACGATATTATATATTTTTTTACTTTTAATTTTAGCACTTTAACAAATTTTTTTTAACTAGAATACCAATCTGAGCTTCCCAGGTGTATTTTTAATGTTTTTACCCCCAGGCATTTAAAAAAAATAAAGGACAAGCCCTTCGATATGTCACGCCCAAAATGTCAGTTTCAACAGGAAACACCCTCAACACAAAATCAAAAACTGCACTCGTTGAGTGATTTAATGGGGCCTTTATGGACCTTTCTCTGTCCTGCCATTTTTTATCCCCTCATGCTTGGAAAACATGTGCATATAATTTTCCAACAACTGTTTAGTTCGCCTCAGCTGTTGTGACCTGAGTTTGTGTTCAGCGGTGAGTGTGACTAACAGCGTGACCCTAAGAGATGGTGGCTTTTTTGAAGAGCTGCAGTCATCGTACGCCTTCCTAAGTCACAGCAGTTTGTGCGCATGTATGTTTGTGAGCGAAAACCAAGAGGTAGTTGGAAAAAAGATCCTCCCCCCAAATTCCCCTGCAAGGACATCAGAAAGCTCTCAGTGAATGTGCACGATGGGGTTTATTAGGTTTAGGCAGTGTTTTAACAACAGCCCTGGTTTCCTCCCCTGTGGTTGCGATGAGTTCAGTGAGTTGGTATGGAGGCTGGCACGAAGGGTTTTTCCACAAGGCTGCAGTGTGCCAGTCCATGTGCCCTTCGGTCATTGCGGTATTTCAGGTTGTTTGTTTTACTAGAACACACTCGTTTTCATGCCTTGCAACCCTGACCGCTTTATGCTTGCCAGGTGTGTACACACACGTACACGAATACATACACACACACACACACAGATGTCAGATTTCGGTGCATGGCAAAGTGGCATGGCTATTCGCCTAATGCAGTGTCATCCGAATGAGATGTGAGTGAGTTTTCTGCATTATCTGAATGAGTGCTGTTTGTGCCAGTCAAAATACATAATGTCAGCCATATGTGTGACCTCTTTGGCAAAAGAACATGAACCCGCTGCCATCTAAACAGCACCAGGCTGCTAACTACTGCTAATGCCCCAGTGAAATCCCAGAATGCTCTGGCCAGATGAAGCTGAAAAGCTAACAGGAAAGAAACTGCCAACGTAATAAGGTGTAACATCTCGGATTCTCTGCAGCAAACAGGTGCAAGAGTTCTTGGAATCGTGCTGGCAACGACGTGCAATGTATCGACTGTAAACAGTCAGCAAAACCCTTTGTAGCAAACGGAAAACGTGGCAACTGACACCGTAGCAGAATACTTTTTTTGCTCATGCACACACTTTGAAGTGACCTTTATATGCTGTGTCAAACCAGCAAGGAATAACAAAAAGCAGCCTGTGAACTGAGCGCTTCATCGCTTCCCACAGCTACAGTACTGGCACCCGTACCGTGACCCCGCAGCGGGCCGAGGAGGAGTGAAAAATAACCGCGTGCATGCTGAGGAGCGGGAACATTCTGACTGACAAATGGTAATTTACGTCCTCATTGGCTAATTGTCTGGGAAGTGTCCTCACATTTGAGTCGCCTCGCGGTGGGAAATGAGGGATATTTCTTTGTTTCTCATTTCTTAAAGGCAAAACGGGAGTATGAAATAAAGCTTTGCTGAAGTAGAAATTGAGTCAAGGAAATCTAATTAGGATCATTTAATTAAATTAGTTCTCTTTCCAATAATGCGACTCAAGGGAGTGCTGTAGTCAGAATCGCATTGTAATTGTCTCAACTTTATTCTCAACTCTTTTGTGTTTCTTAATATATTTTCACTTCATCTGAGAATGGCTTATTGCCTGATTTCAAAAACACATCTACTTTGCTGAATCTTTTCGCTTTGCATGTGGGCATCAAAATTGCACATTCTTTGTTGCTCATCTGCTGTGTTTTAGCATTAAACCATGTCCTAATCTGGAACGACGTGTCGAACTGACAAGCAATAAAAATCTAATATCCTCCAAATAAAGCTCGTTTACACCGCAAACAACAAAACTACTCAACAAAGGTGAAAAAAAGTTATTTGGTAATAAATGAATAATAGAATTTGTTTTCCAATATTCAAGAAAATCCAATGAAAATGACACATTTCATTTAAATAGTATAACATTTCATTTCATTACATAATAGTTTATACAAACAAGTTTATAAAATAATAAGAAATAGACTATATTGTGTTGCACATCTATTTACATTTATTTGAATGTGTCAAGCGTGTGAAAACTCATTGTTCCCTTTCGTTGTCACTCCGAGTTACGTCGGATGACGACGAATGGGGTTTCGCTTAGAAAGCCTATCAACTTCGAGTATTACAAAACGAGCCAATGGCAAAGAAATGCCATGGGTCTGCGGAATTTGCATGGCGTAACTCCGCCCCACCTCGTGGGTATAAAAGGAGGAAGCCGGCAGCAAGCAGATATGTTTTCGCTTCGGAGCCAAGTGTATTCTTCTCTCCACAAGCCATCTCTGAATTGTCAGCTTTACAAACGAGTACCTCGAGTGTTGGTGTGACGGCGATCTACGGCGAGAGCGTGCTTCCTGCTGATCTGTTGCAGTGGTCTGCCAGTCGGTGCGTTTCTCCCCGGGTGCTTCAACACTTGAGTTTTCTCTCACTAAAAGAGCTTACACGTGGCACGTCTTTTTAAAGATGTCTCGCCCGTGTACTTCTGGTTGCGGCAGATTGGTATCGGACTCTGATGGGCACGAGCGTTGCATAGTATGTTTGGGCATTGATCATGCTAGAGCAGCGCTCGTGGATGACTCATGTTCTCTCTGTGGGAACATGACCATCGCGTCATTACGGTCGAGACTCGGTGAACTCGCAAGAGTGAGAGTCCCCTCATCCACCCCCCGTCCTGCGGCTGGTGGCCAGGGTGATCTGAGGGTTACGGTCTGGAACAAGGCGCCGACTATGTGTCCGCGACCCCAGCCCCCCTCTTCAATGACGGTGCCCGCTAGTGAACTGCTGATTCCCGCGGGTCTACCCTCTGGTGGCCCGCGTGCTTCAGTTGAAGCTACAGAGGAAGATGCCATGTCTGTTGCAGCATCACTAGGCGGGTTTGACTCTTCTGGAAGTGAGGGCTCGTCACAGCTGCCACCTTCCGGTGTGCATACGGCTGTGTTCGAGTCTGATCCGGAGATGACGGCCATGCTTTCCCGGGCAGCCGCGAGCATCGGACTTGAGTGGAGGCCTCCACCCTGTCCTGAGCGCTCGCGGCTGGACGATTGGTTTTTGGGTAAGGCCGCCGACCCTCGTCCTCGGCAAACCCCAATACCTTTCTTCCCGGATGTGCATGATGAGATCTCGAAGTCCTGGAAGACCCCCCTGTCTTCTCGGGACCGCTCGCTGGTCTCATCCGCCTTTCCTCCCCTCGATGAGGCAGCTGCCCGTGGGTACACTGGGCTTCCCCCGGTTGAACGCTCTGTTGCCATGCAACTATGTCCTCAGAGTGCTTCTTCTCGGGGCGAGCCTAAGCACCCATCCAAAGCCTGTAGATTTTCGTCGACCCTGGTGGCGAAGTCTTACAGAGCGGCGGGACAGGCGGCTGCTTCACTGCATGCTATGGCCACTCTGCAGGTCTACCAGGCCCAGATGCTCAGAGACAAGCACGAGGGTAGGACAAACCCAGGGCTCTTTGATGAGCTGCGCGCCGCGACCGACCTTGCTCTCCGGGCGACGAAGGTTACCGCGCGCTCCCTGGGTTTGGTGATGTCCACAGCTGTGGTCCAGGAGCGACATCTGTGGCTGAACCTGGCTGACATGCGGGACGCTGAGCGGACCCGTCTGCTTAACGCCCCCTTGTCCCAGGCCGGCCTCTTCGGCGGTGCAGTTGAAGACTTTGCCCAACAGTTTTCAACTGCCCAGAAACAGACCGAGGCCATCAGACACATTCTGCCCCGCTGGCCCGCTGCTGCCTCCACCTTGCCGGCCGGGCAGACGCCTCGACCTGTTTCCCGCCGAGGGCGCCCTCCTGCGGCTCCCGCCCCTCCCGCCCGGACCACGCAGCAGCCTCCACCCAGGGCCGGTCGCGGAGGAAGCCGTAAGAAGGCGCCACAGCCCTCTCCTGCCCCGCCCCCCGCTAAACGCCGGGCCAAGCGGCGCTCCTGAGACGGGCTGCTCAGGGATGATGATTGTTTCACAGGAGGTGGTAGCAGGACCACTCCTTCCCCCGGTGGAGGGCCGGGGGAGAATCTTTTGTTCTCCACTCCCCGCTGCTCACCCACGGGTGGGCAGCACCCTAATGTGGTTAAAGTCAGAAACAATCCCCTCTTCCCTGAGCTCACAGAGTTCTCGGGCGACACAGAGCGCCGCCCACAAGCCGTGCTCTCCTCGCCCCCCTCTGTCCCAGAGGCGGTTGACACGGCGTGCCGTCCACGGACCGCTTCGCCCCTGTCCCCCTCTGTCGCCAGACCCCTGGCAGAGCAGGCCCCCGCGGGACGACCAGCCTGGTCCTCCCCTGGCCCCCTCTGCCAGGGCGCGGTTGCTAACTGTGCCCCCTCTCCGGGCCGCTATGCCGTCCACATCTGGGCCAGTTACTCCGCTTCGCTGCCCCTCCGGGGGGACGCCTGTGGCTCGCATGATCCCGTTGGTTCAGTTCCTGGGAGCCTGGCTAGAGCTTCCCCGTCTGTCCCACTGGATCGCGCGTACCGTCAGGCTCGGCTATGCGATTCAGTTCGCACGGTCTCCTCCCCGCTTCAGGGGAGTCCGCTCCACTTTGGTCGGTGGCAATGCCCCTATCATGAGAGCAGAGATTGCCACCCTGCTGGCGAAGGGTGCAATCGAGACTGTCCCTCCAGCCGAGATGAGGTCCGGCTTCTACAGCCCCTACTTCATTGTCCCCAAGAAAACCGGTGGGTTACGGCCAATCCTGGACTTGCGCGTGCTGAACCTCTCCCTTCACCGGATGCCGTTCAAGATGCTCACCGCCAAACGCGTTTTCGAATGCATACGGCCCCAGGATTGGTTTGCAGCGATCGACCTGAAGGACGCCTACTTTCATGTCTCCATTCTTCCTCGACACAGACCGTTCCTCCGGTTTGCTTTCGAGGGGCAGGCATACCAGTACGCGGTTCTCCCTTTCGGGCTAGCCCTGTCTCCTCGCATCTTCACGAAGGTCGTCGAGGCGGCCCTTGTTCCCCTTCGAGAGCAAGGGGTTCGCATCCTGAGTTATATCGACGACTGGCTGATCCTAGCTCACTCTCGAGATCAGGTTTGCGAACACAGGGACCTAGTGCTTCGGCACCTAGCCCGTCTGGGCCTTCGGGTCAACTGGGAGAAGAGCAAACTTTGCCCCGTGCAGAGGATCTCTTTTCTCGGTATGGACATCGACTCGGTCGCCATGTCCGCGCAGCTTACGAGCGAGCGCGCGCAGTCACTGCTGACTTGCCTAAGACAATTCGAGGGCAAGAGTGTGGTTCCACTGAAACTTTTTCAGAGGCTCCTGGGGCATATGGCATCTGCAGCCGCGGTCACGCCGCTCGGATTGCTTCATATGAGACCGCTTCAGCTTTGGCTTCGCGACCGAGTCCCGAGGTGGGCATGGCAACACGGCACGTTCCGAGTACCAGTTACTCCGACCTGCCGTCAGTTCTTCACCCCGTGGACGAACCTCGATTTTCTCAGGGCCGGTGTCCCCCTGGCTCGAGCTTCCCGGCATGTTGTTGTCTCAACAGATGCCTCCACCACGGGCTGGGGCGCCATGTGCAATGGACATGCTGCTGCGGGCTCCTGGACAGGTCCCCAGCGGCTATGGCATGTCAATTGCCTCGAGTTGTTGGCAGTACACCTTGCCCTGCACCGCTTCCGAGCGTTGCTCAGGGGTCAACACGTACTAGTCCGCTCAGACAATACCGCCACTGTAGCGTACATAAACCATCAGGGTGGTCTACGCTCCCGCCGTATGTCACAACTCGCTCGCCACCTCCTCCTATGGAGTCAGAAGCATCTGAGGTCGCTTCGAGCCATCTTCATTCCCGGAGCGCTGAACTGTGCAGCCAACGAGCTCTCACGGCTTCAGCCCCTCCCTGGAGAATGGCGACTCCATCCCCAGTCGGTTCAGCTGATTTGGGACCAGTTCGGGGACGCGCAGATAGATCTGTTTGCCTCTCACGACTCGACCCATTGCGCCCAGTTCTATTCCCTGACCGAGGGCACGCTCGGCACGGATGCTCTGGCGCACAGCTGGCCGCAGGGCCGCAAGTATGCGTTTCCCCCAGTGAGCCTTCTTGCGCACACTTTGCGCAAGGTCAGGGAGGACGAGGAGCAGGTCATTCTGGTTGCCCCTTACTGGCCCAACCGGACCTGGTTCCCCGAACTAGTACTCCTCGCGACAGCACCTCTCTGGCCGATCCCTCTGAGGAAGAACCTTCTTTCTCAGGGACGGGGCACCCTATGGCACCCTCGTCCCGATCTTTGGAACCTCCACGTGTGGCTCCTGGATGGGACGAGGCAGGTTTGAGTACCCTACCACCAGCGGTGGTGGGTACCATCACTTCCGCTAGAGCGTCGTCCACGAGACACGTCTATGCGTTGAAGTGGGACCTCTTCGTCAACTGGTGCTCTTCTCACCGAGAAGACCCCCGGAGATGCTCGATCAGTGTTTTGCTTTCCTTCCTTCAACAGGGGCTGGAGCGAAGGCTGTCTCCCTCCACCCTGAAGGTCTATGTTGCCGCCATTGCCGCACATCATGACCTCATCGAAGGTAAGTCGGTGGGGAAGCACGACCTGATCATCAGGTTCCTGAGAGGAGCGAGGAGACTAAATCCGCCTCGTCCTCCTCTCGTTCCCTCTTGGGACCTCTCAGTGGTTCTAACTGCCCTGAAGAGTGCTCCCTTTGAGCCCCTGCAATCAGTCGAGCTTAAGTTCCTGTCTATGAAGACAGCGCTCCTGGTTGCACTGGCCTCCATCAAGAGGGTTGGGGACCTGCACGCTTTCTCCGTTGACAAAGCGTGCCTGGAATTTGGGCCGGCTTACTCTCACGTGATCCTGAGACCCCGGCCTGGATATGTGCCCAAGGTTCCTACCACTCCCTTTCGGGACCAGGTGGTGAACCTGCAAGCGCTGCCCTCGGAGGAGGCAGACCCAGCCTTGGCACTGCTCTGTCCAGTACGCGCTCTCCGCGCCTATGTAGACAGAACGCAGTGTTTCAGGACCTCAGACCAGCTCTTTGTCTGTTATGGTGGGAAGCTGAAGGGAAAGGCTCTCTCCAAGCAAAGGTTGTCTCACTGGATAGTGGACACCATTGCTTTGGCTTACCAGCAGCAAGGTCGACCGTGCCCCCTTGGTGTGACTGCCCACTCCACCCAGAGTGTGGCGTCCTCTTGGGCTCTAGCGCATGGCGCCTCGCTAACAGACATCTGCAGAGCTGCAGGCTGGGCGACACCTAACACATTCGCCAGATTCTATAATCTCCGAGTGGAGCCTGTGTCCTCTCGTGTACTCGCTTCAACCAGCTAGTACCGGACCCGCTCAGGTGTCTTCGCTTGCTCGCCATTCCACTCCACGGACTGGATACGTGCGATATTTTCCTCAGGTGAGCTTCTCCGAAAGCCCTGAGCTCCTCCAGCACTCCTGACGTCGGCGCCAGTGTCTATTGCCTGTGCGTCGGCTAGGTGCCTCCCGTGTGCATGGTCCCTCCTCTGAGCGACCCCCACATGTGTATTTCCACTGTAAGCCTCTCTGAGCGTGTGTCTTTCCCTTGGCAAGCCACCTTGCCACCCCTGGGGTTGAAATATTCCACCTGCGGCTGGACACCCCAGTGTTTTCCATATGCTTCCTTCGGGTCATATGTGTATTCTCTAAGTCCCCCCCCTCCGGGCTGGCATTAATTGCATACTTCCCCTAAGCTTGGGATATGCTTCCCAGTGTACCTTGGTATTCCTGTGTTATATGGAGTCCTTTGTCCAGGCTGACAGGGATCTCGATTTACGCAGGGCACTGGAAGACAGCTGAGAAGGTGGCGTGATTAGACTGGTAACCCCATTCGTCGTCATCCGACGTAACTCGGAGTGACAACGAAAGGGAACGTCTACGGTTACGTATGTAACCCTCGTTCCCTGAGTAGGGAACGGAGACGTTACGTCTGCCTGCCACTTTCCGCTGTACCGCGGGGATCGCCTGAGCTCAGTCTTGGCTCCTCAGCGAAGAAACATATCTGCTTGCTGCCGGCTTCCTCCTTTTATACCCACGAGGTGGGGCGGAGTTACGCCATGCAAATTCCGCAGACCCATGGCATTTCTTTGCCATTGGCTCGTTTTGTAATACTCGAAGTTGATAGGCTTTCTAAGCGAAACCCCATTCGTCGTCATCCGACGTAACGTCTCCGTTCCCTACTCAGGGAACGAGGGTTACATACGTAACCGTAGACGTTCCCTCTACATCTGGTAAAACCCCCTTTTTTGACATTTAAATTATTTATTGTTTTATTTCTTTATTTTATTTATTTATTTTCTGTGGTTACACATTAATGCCAAGTCTAAGAAAATCAAGTAATTAATAATTTAATAATAAAATAAGAATGGTTGTTTTATGTCAAAGATTTTATCAATGTTAAAACTTTTATTTTGAAAACCGTCTTAGATATCTTTCAAAATCTTTCATAGTCAAAATTCAGAGTAAGAAGAAACTTTTCAAATTGTGTGCACATTATTTTATAAAAAATAGTAATTGACATTTAAACATGTTTTTTTATAATTAAATGTTTGTTTATATCATTTAAACATCATTGATGTTGCAATGTTTAATAAAAATGAAACATAATTTTGTTATAATTTATTGATTACAATCAGATAAGTTAAATATTTTAGATGATATTGACACAATCTTAAAAATAAACATTATTGTTATTGTATTATATTCTACATTATTATTTTAATAATTTCCAACCCTTTCTTATTTGTGAAATAAAATAATAAAATAAAAACATTTTCCTTAAAGACAATTTGTCCTTGTCATGGCTAGTAGACTTAAGTTGTATGGGCTAGTTTTGTTGAATTTGTTTCAAAAGAGACTTTTATTTAAACGTTTTTCTGCTCCTGTTATATCTGAGTTCTAGTTTCCTGTGTATATTTACTGCGCCCTTATCACTTGAAATCCACTGTGGAGTGGATTTATTATTCACTGATTTGTTTTATGAAATTGTTTTCTTATACACACCATTCTATAGGGCTGTGTGCTTAGGCTGTTGGAGAAAATATAAAAAATGATATAACCGAAACCGATAATTTTGAACAAGTTGAATTCACTTTAAAATGGCTGCAGGGATTCTCCCGAGGGGAAGTGCTTAGAGAAGTTTGCGAGTGTATATCAGGAGTTAAACACAGTCTGAGTATGTTCTCATTTGTTTCTGTAGTTCGTGATCAGTCCTACCTGTGCCTTGTTTATAGTTTTTGTGATTTCTGTAAATAATCTGCTTGCCAAAGGAGAAATCCTTTTCTCACCTTGTTTGTATTAATACCAAGGTCTGCTTTTCTGAGAAAAAAAATATTTTGTAAATCTGAAAAAAAACAAAAACAAAAAAACAATGACCCTGGTCTGAATGGGGCTTTAATACAAGGTTCTGTCCAAATAACCAATAAGAGATTGCAATTTGTTGATTAATTTGTTCCTGTGTACCGCCTAAACCGAAAACTCATCAGACCAAAATCCTGCTCCTCGTGCATGTTAAATATCAATCACAGATTTGAGCCCATAGGAGAGAATTGATGGAAGTTAATAAACATTTGATATAATAAGAAGAAAACAATAAAAAAAGATGCTTTTCATTTATGCAAAGTTATCATCTTCACTAACTGGCTGTAATTGTGTTGTTACGCAACACTTTTACTGTCACTGTAGGAAGAAGAAAAAAGCTTGTTACTGTAATTTTGCCACTTTAGCATTTTATCATTAGCCTTCAGCTAGGATGACTATAAAGAATGGCTTGATAATAATACAAGAGGGCCTGTGTTGGTCTTGTTCCCAGTTCAGTATATTGCTCTGCTCTCACAGTGACCTCTCACAATTGCTTTTTGCTGCTGGAGAACGCACAAATTAGGCTTGGCCCTTTCCAGCAAACCCAGGGTGGAGGCAACAAGATGAGAGAAAGGGTAAAGAGGGAGGCGACGTGTTAGGATGATGGACGGAGAGAAAATTAAAGAAGAAGCGGTCCTAATTTTGTGTCATGTGAGGACAGCTCTAGCTCTTGCCGCAGAATTTGCAGGGATTTGTAGGAAAGTGTCACATTTTTCAAGTACACGACTCAATTTCTTCTCCTTGATCCATTGTCAGGCCCAGCTATTGTGAGCTGAGCAAAATTAATAGTGCTGTGGTGTTTTACAGCTTCAGTATCTTTTTCCCATGCCCGCTACAAGCTTTTCCTCTGGAAATTTCCACACATTTTCTGTGGCTTATATCTAAAAAAAAAGTTTTTCTGTGACTGGCACATTGGACAAGTCCTGAATCCAAGATATGCCTTAATGTGCCGGCACTGGAATAGAGTAGAATTAAGCTAGTTGCCCACTAAATAATTTTTCCACCGATTTGCAGATGTTAACCTTCTTTACATAAGCGTTCAGAAAAAGAAGGGAGTCGGTGCACATGACCATGTCTGCATACACTAACTCCTTGCTAACTTAACAAACCTGCCAACTCTCTGTGCCCTCTGGGAATGACGAATAGCCTGGAATTTTCTCTGTGGTTTTTGGCAGTCACCAAACAGTTTCAAGGTAGAAATTCAAAATACAGGTAATGTAACAGATGTTGTTGTTTTTTTGTAATGCAATAAATATGCTTTTTCAAAACGTTGCAGAAACGCTATAATGTTTCATTTTGTCTTGACTATTTGTCCTGCCAATGGAAAACTGGGTGTTGAAAACATTAATCATTTATGCAATTCTGTTTGATGCCACTAGTGACAACAAACTTTTGGAATTTTTTACTAAAACAGATACAAACCAAAATAAAACTTTGTTCGCAATTACTCATTTCTTGTCATTATAAAATAGTTTATTTTGATGTTTCAGGCATGTGATCAGCTAAGGACAAAAAAAGAAGGAAAACAATTTTTTCATTTACATGACTATAAAATAATAATGATAAAACGTAACATCTAATTATTATTCAAATATAAAAATTAAACAAATAAATAAATAAATATATTAATATTGCAATAATTACAACGCAATAATGAGTGCTCTTATTGGCTATGGTTTACATGCATGTAATACATATTTTATACGCATTTTATTTTTGAATTAAATTAACTAATTTATGCAGTTTTGTTTCTTTGATTTACGCTATTCACATGGGTCATATAGTAAGAAAATATGGAAAAAGTACAGAAAAACCTCCCAGAGAAAAACTCTCTTGGTACATTCACATTGTATGTTATTATTATTATTATTATAAATTTCAGGTGTTGTTTTAAAATGCAGCAGTAAGAAATATGTTATAAAAACCTTGGTCTTCTCATTGTGGCATGGCAAGCACCTCTTATGTAGTTTGTCAGAAATGTTTAAAATTGAAATGTCTATATTCATAACTGGCTGAATAGCTAATGAAATTCATTTGTAAAACAAGGTGTAGGCAATTCTAACCCAAATTAGTGTGATTTTTCACATCAAATGTAATGTTTGCGTGACTGGGACCCCTTGCCAGTGCATACCCTTACAAATGTCATGATTCTCTGGTTCAACTTTGTTCTCAGGGTTCCAGGGGGCCATCTAGAAACGTTTCACCAGGAGACTGTGACTCAGGTCAAGTGCTGTTGAAGCAGAGTCACTATTTCATGTTTCCCACTGGACAGGCAGCGAGTTTCACCTCTGACCATAGAGAGCATGAATGAATGGAGAAAACAACAGTCTCTGGCACGCCACATTAACAGAAAGGCAATGCCGTATTCATGACTGTAATACACATAACATCACTGTCCGTTGTGAGATCTGGGTTCACCTAATGCACATATATGCTGTTTGCTTTTTTTTCTCTGGATGGTTCTTTTGCTTCTTTCTCTCTTCTCCTTACTGTTCCCTCTCTGTTCTTCTCTAGAGGTTCTCGTCAGAAGCTGTAAAGCTAATAAACATCTGAAGCATGAATAAAAGAAGACAAAACTTAAAGGGCTAAAGATCGGCTCAGCCACATCAACCTCTCAGAAACACTAAAGCCTGTTCAGACCAGCTCTTACCTTGTCACAAGACTCTATGGCAGAGGTCTTCAATCCTGCTCCTGGAGGGCCACTGTCCTGCAGAGTTTAGTTCCAACCTGCTTCAGAACACCTGCCTTTGTATATTCAAGGGATCCTAAAGAGCTTGATGAGCTGATTCAGGTGTGCTTGATTAGGGTTGGAACTAAACTCTGCAGGACAGTGGCCCTCCAGGAGCAGGATTGAAGACCTCTGCTCCATGGTATTATATGCATACATAATGGCTGCTGACTCCCTTATTGTGAAGATACTCTGCTGATACTCTTGTCTCCAGTGCCCAAAATCCCTCTAAAGCCATCAAACCAGACTGGTTCAAAGCCGAAAATATGTTTTAGTTGTCCATTTAGCACTACATTACATTTCATCATCATGAACTGTGTACAGTCTAAATTTTGAATCAAAAACATACAGTATAGTCCAATTCCCGAACAAATGGCTGTCATGAGTCGATTCATTTAAGTAAACATGCAGTTTTGTAAGTGTAATGTGCTGAAGGAATGATCATTATGATTTGGTCTGTTTTAGTGATTTAAAAAGAATATAGTCTGATTCCAGAACATATAATAATAATAATAATAATAATAATGCATTTTATTTCTAATGCGCTTTTCTTAGACTCTTGTGAGTACAAATACAGCGCAACCAGTGTAGTCCGATCACAGAACAAATTACTCGTTGGATTATATTTGTAAGGCAGAAACATTTCGTTTGGCAGTTAAAGTGAGTGTTAAAGTGTAGCATGACTCTAATGAGTCGCCTCTTTTTAGGCAAGGCAAGGCAAGTTTATTTATATAGCACATTTCATACACTATGGCAATTCAAAGTGCTTTACCGAAAGGAATTAAAATAATCACAAAATAAAAGCAAATTAAAACAGTTATAAAAGAAATGAAAAGAGATATATGATACAGTTATAAAAAGAATTAAAAGAGTAAAATGATGATACAAACTTCTCATCTAGCAAAACACCGGTGTATCCAGTTTTACTCTGAGATTTTCCCATGGGGATTACACTGTGTCTGTGGTGTTATTTAGGCACCTAAGAAATGGGCGCAAAAGTGAATCAACACTATGTTTTAGTGAATCAAAAACATACAGCTCAAACAATTTAGTCTAAACCCCAAACAAATGACTCTTGGAAGTGAGGCGTTTATTTTTAATTGAATTAAAAACATACAGTGCAACAAATGTTGTCCGATTCAAAAACAAATTATTCTTTTCAGTTGGATAATTTTAGCTTTCCAGCAACAGTGCATAAAACTTTGAACAAATTTTCGCATTGGTTTAAAAAAAAACAACGATAGACTGCTTTCTGTCAATGCAGAGTTACGCTTAAAACATGACTTTATTAGGCATTACACAGAGGTAACATAAAAATTTAATTTCATTGACTCTTTTCTGCAGTCAGTTCCCTAAAGAGATACATTCATATAATGAATTCATTCATATATTCATCACACAATTTCCCTCAGCACTCAGCTGTAAAGGTTGCAGAAGTTGTAAAACCTCTCTCTGCCTTACATCATGCCTGTTTTCACACTAAACAAAACCATTGCATGCAGCGCCTGTGTGAGACTGTTGCTAACTTTGCTTAAAGTCCCCAGTAGTGAACAGTTGTATCCCTTAAAACTCATCTCTGGTCACCAAAATAACATATTTAAACGATTTTTCGTTGAAAAAAATCTTATTGCTCTAAAATAGCTTGAATGTTACTGTACACCCTTGCCTCATTTAGTGTACGCAGTTCTATGAATATGCAAATTATTGCACCCCGCCTCCAGTCACTCACACCAGCTCCGAGATCCACTCGTTGATGATCACATGTTGACGTGATTGGTTACAAGGTTTGTAACGTCAGAAACACAACAGACTGTCTTTGGTTCACTGCCGTTTTAAAGAGAAAATACTCAGCAATGGTGTTGACATGAATTTGCATATGGTTTGTCTTAAAGCATTTTAAAAACACCACACAGACACAAACAACATTAAAAGCTTGATTTTCACTATTTTTTCTCATAGTATTTTTTACTATTATTTTATGCAGAAAAAAAAAAATAATGATTTAAATATCACCACATTTATTTGGATCTAGGCAGCTCTCCATACCAGAGTTCACTCAAGGCAGCTTGAGGCTGGGCGGCATTGTCGCTATGACACTTTGCCACTTCATTTAAGTGGCACACTTTCACAAAAACCTGAGAAATGACACAAATCCCCATCACAAAATTTACACAGCGACCTTTATTCACACGTATGCAGAACTCTGAAGCTAGAGTTGTTGGTGTTACATCAACTCCCTCTTAACGTTTTATTTAAAGAGCCGTTGATGTCCATTAGAGTGAGTGTGACATGGAGCTGCCATCCCCTCATCGCATACCTGTCCGTCGCTCTTCAGTACCTCACTTAAAAGCTTGTAAATGCATCAAGGTGTTTCTCGTGCGTAAGCATTCAGCTCGACTGATTGACTGCTTCATACATCACGGCTCGCACACAAAAAGCCACCGGGGGTCTTTGTGCGTCTGGCGCGGGGCATGGGCGGCATTGAATTTAAAATTCCTTCTGAAAAGGCACGCAAACTCCTTCAAATCACAGAAAATGGCCAGGCTTTTAAAAAAAGCAACCATGTTTGCTTAATTTTGAATAGAACTCATTACAAGGATCCGGGCTTGATTTTGAATGAAAACACATTTCCTGTGCTAGACTCCTCCACTGGTGATGTCAAATCTCTCTCTCCCTCCAATTGTTAATTCCGATTGTTTCCTCTTTGTCTTTTAGCCCTCTCGAGTACTGAAAATAAAGGAGAGAAAAAAAATAGAGACAGCAAAGAATTTTAATTAATTCTAATGAATATGCAAATTGCATTGAATCTTCTGGATAATGTGGTCTTTTCAGTTTTATATGATTCAATATTTAGAGTGTGAAAGGAGCGGCGTGCGCGGAAAAATACATCTTCCCCTGCAAACAATCAGAGCCTTATCCATCTGCAAGGCCACACACAAAAGCCAAGAGCTTTCTATTTCTCTATTTAACATGCGTTTGTGTGAATAGACGCTCTGTGGCATAAGGTGAGGCTACTTTGAATAATTTAACTTCTTTAAATACAGTGCAGGATATGTATAATCTTAATTCCAGCGCTTGTCGCAAAAAAGGCCTTGTGTATCTGCGCAGACACATGATTGATTGTTCTGTGTAATACCTATTTTTGATTATCAGCTGCAATGAAAGCATTGGTTAAAAGGGGTTCAGAGCATGGATGAGATTTTCTAATTATTTATTTCATTTTTGTCTGCTTTTCACTCACTCACACTGGAAGCTTGAGGGACTGGAATGTTTATTACTTGTGGAGATAAGGGAACCTCGAAGGCCCCGCTGGTGCTTTCTGCTGCAGCAGAGGGGTGTGGGTTAATTTTTCTTCAATAAAGGGGGTAATTATTTCAGATCGGATGGGGACTTTCGCTCGAATTTCGCTAGACAGGTTAAGAATTAACAAGCAGCTTTTGGGTTTGATTCGGGAGGAATGCATGACGAACTACGATGGTGTCTGTGCAAAGATTAAGAGGCCTGTGATCAAAGGCCAGTTATTCAAGCCTGACAGCATGTTAAATTTCCCTGCGTGGCATTGCTGGAATGGAGAAAACGTTCTCTTGTGCGGAAACGGGGTATGTAGGCTCGGGCTGAAGGAAATGTTGGGCAGCGTGTATGTGTTAGCATGACTCAGTGGTGGTGTCTGGCGGTCCAGATTTGCCCTCGTTCTGCAGTAAGGGAGCAGTTGGTAGCCTGTGCAGGCAGAGTTTTCACAAGTAAGGTGTGAACAAACTGCAGTGAAGTGGAATTGTGGGTGTGTGTGTTGCTACTGTCGCCGGAGGTTACGTTAGGTGCAAAGATTGTTATTTAAGTACTTTTTCTTCCTGCTTCACTCAATTAGGAAGTGAAAAATGATCACATACAGAAAATACAGGAGAACGTGCTGGAATATGTATTTTCTGTGCTGTTTTTGTGACATGATTAGGGCTGCAAAATTAATAAAAAAATAACACTGAAAAGAAGCTTTAGAAACAAACCAAAGCCTTGTTTTACATCGACGACAATATGTGATTTGATCACAATAAGGCCATTTTTGGAGAAATGCAATAAGCCAAAATATAAACCTTAAACCTTGAATTTTGACAGTTTTGTGTTTTATGTTATTTTTAAAAACAACAATTACAGCAACAACTCAGGTTTCAAATAATGTCAGTTTTATTACAAAAAAAAGAAGAAAACGTTTGTAGCTTGGCATGAGCACAAGTGAACCAATCATCCTTGTCTAATTTTTACAACAACAAAAAACATGAATGAATCGGAGGGCTTTGGTTATTGTATACATTACTAAAATGATGTTCCCGTTTACATCACAATAAAAGTTTGTTGCACTTATTTCAAAGCATATATTCTTTCGAAAACATATAAATATATATATACACACACATGTAATCTGTTAGTGATATTTTAAGTATGTTTGAATAAATCTAACGGTCAAAAAATATTTTCTTTATAGAAATCATTACACATATTAGGTAGTGATTGCAACAAGGATGAAAATAAAGGCTGGATATAGTCGCAACAGTGATTTTAATGACAACTACTATATAATAACGAGACCGGACCAAGGACACTATAAACACAGCGCTATAAATACAAATGGAGACTAATGAAAGGAAATGAGAATCAGGTGTCTTGAATTAATCAAACAATGAATTGCATAGAAACTAATGCAAACATAGGAAAACAGAACAGGAAACAGTATAAAACCAACCAGGGCTGCGTTCCAGTCCAAAATTGTCATGCCCTTCACTCGCTAACTTCCCTCCGTCTCGTTCGCTCGGATGTGCGTCATTGCTTACGTTGCACGAGTGTCCACTTCTGGCGGAAACTGCAATGGACTGAACTGGAACGTCCTAAGCCCTTGATCACTTGGAATCAGCTATGGAGTTGATTTATTATTTACAATTTTTTTCCCTTTAAGAATTTGTTTAATGCAGCATCCAAATGTATATAGGTGTGTTTGGGTTGTTTTACATAAAAAAAAAATCTAATTAATATATAATAGAGTTGTTTGTGGTGGTGGTGATTAGACGAGATCGGCGGTGACGTCACAATTGTGTTGCATTGTGGTATATGGAACTGCCTGAAGTGTAAAAATGAAGTAGACTCGCTCCCTCGGTCAAAATGGAGGGAACGAGTGTCTGTCCATATAAACTTCCCTCGTCCACTTCACGAAGTGGAACGCACTTCAAAATGGCGGCAGGGATTCCCCCGAAGGGAAGTGCTTAGGGAAGTTTGCAAGTGCATGTCTAAAAGTGGACTGGAACGCAGCACAAGAATACAACTCAAACAAAACTCATACCAAACGTGACACCAAGCAGATCGAAAAAAATATAGCGTAAAGATTAGAAAAGTAAGAATGCTGCAATTGATTAATCAGAATCCAGTAGACCTATTCCAGATTGTCGCAATATTAAAGTCACCATCAAATCAAAATCGACAATTATTTTCAACAATGCAGTATTTATTAAAGGGGTGGTAAAACACGATTTCACTTATCTAACTTTAGCTAGTGTGTAATGTTGCTGTTTGAGCATAAACAACATCTGCAAAGTTACAGCGCTCAAAGTTCAAAGCAAAGGAAGATATTTGCTTTTAAAGAAATCAATTTCTAAGGACTACAGCACACGGCCGGTAGGGACTACAAAACATTCCTCCAGGATTGCTGACATCACTAACCCCAAAACCCCTCCTCCGAGAATACTAAATAAGGGGGGCGAGGCCATTTTATATTGCGTTGGAGAAGAGTTGTTGTGGTATAGTAGGCTGTTGTTGCCGCAATGCCGCAACGTTGTTATTTTCATGTTATTGCAGGTCCACTTTGTTCAGTCTTCCTAGGGTCGCGGGAGTTAGGGATCAATGGTTAATTATTACCCAAATCTCGCTCTCTGTGCTGATACATTTTATGGAGGAAAGCTTCCACAATCTCCGCGAGTTCAATGCAGGATTCCCACAGTTTTCCTGTAATAGTTTGTATTGTTAATTGTACGTTGTAGCAAGGAAGTAAACAGACAATGCTGTTTGGCTCTGCAAACTAGTTTGTTTTACGTTATAACGTCTTTACGTTATCCGACAAACACCTAACGTTACAAACTTTTTTTTAATCTCAACAGCGAACTTGGAATTAGTGTAAATTATTCTTTTATTAGAGCTTTTATGTATTGTTTATCTACATGCTTATTTATCTACAGGCATGCTAAACATGGTTCTGTGTTTGATTTGGCTACTGTAGTAAAGCCAATGTTTAGTGTTCATTTTGGGTTAATGGCGGGGTTCTGGCGTTCTGGCGACAGATATTTGGCTACAATTGTTCTAAAAATACAAAAGTAACGGTGCCATACATTCAGTAACGATCACTATAGATCCGCAGTCTTTACTCAAAAAAAATCTCTTTGAGGATTGTAGTAAAATTTGTTAGACCGATTATATGAAATTCTTGTTTATGAAGCTTATTTTTTGTAATACTATGTATGGTTTTATTGACGCCATCGTTTATAATACACCAAAGCACAAACTACCGGTAAAGGTACGGGGCGTGACGTTTCCGGAAAACGTGCACTAGGCGATTAGCGAATCACAACACACTGGGCCAGCTAACCAATCTGAGCCCATTGCGTATTTGAGGGACTGGCTTCATAGAACCCGGAAACCATCAGACCGTTTTTACAAAGAGGGACAGAGCAGAATAAAGGATAAAGGTAGAATAAAGGTAAAATATATGAAAAATAATGCAATTTTTTAAAAACGAAGCATGAACACAGTGCAACCCACAAACACAATCAAGCCTTTGAAAAAATGTGTTTTACCACCCCTTTAAGATTTATCAATGCATATCTTTATTTTGTTTGTATTCATATGCCCTTGTAATCTTTAATCAAAATAACTTCCCCTTCCACTTGCAGTAACATCTATTCTCGGATAATTGGCAGGACAACCAGTCACTCACATGACATCACAGTAATAGCAAACCACAACTTTCCAATCAGTTCCCGAAGGACAAATCCCTACATTTTTTTCTTGTTCGAGAAGCTGTTTCACACTAATACGTCACAAAATGAAAGACAAAACTATAGGAAAGCAACTTCCATTTCATGCCAACTAAAACTCTACCAGCCACTCTTTTTAAACACAGACGCAAAGATCACTCAAAATGTCAACATTTACTTTCATAGACACACAACAAAAGTACATATATCCAGGCAGTGTCTCGGGAGAGTCAATATTTATACAACCATTAATCGCACGCAGGAGTTAGTCCCCACTGCACATCTACCCACCGCCTCTGACGTCGTCCAGATCACCTCGTCCTTAATTAATGAATGCTGCTAATTGATTCAGAACCAATCAACAAATCATTTGCATAACAACAAGAACAACATGATTGATTACTCATTGAAGGTCCTGTGTGTTATCCTAATGTCCCATTTGGAGCTTTCCTTCCTCACAAAGAGTTCAGCCAGGCATGCTAACAGAGTTCCAATTACCAGCCAGGCTTAATGAGCATATGAAAATGAAAGGGGTGAGATAAGAAAATATGGTTAACCAGAAACAGAGGGCGGCTTCACAGGTGAATTTTGCCATTCTGAAAATGAGCAATGATGGTAGTTTTTTTTCTGAGTCAATAGGTTCATTACTGTATAGCAGCTTTAAGTTATTTTACTTTTCTTTTAAATGTCACTCTTCCCTTCATCAGTTCCCTTTCAGTCGATAACGTCAGACGTAGTCGACGGTCGACTGAATTGGGATCTCGCTAGAGAGCCTGTCCTCTTCGAGTACTATTGAACGAGCCAATGTAATTGGCGTGCGTGATTCGCATCACACACTCCGCCCCCGCGGCGCGGGTATAAATACGGAAGTGGAGGCACGCACTAGTTGCCTTTCGCTTCGGAGCCGATCGTTTGATGTCTCTGAGAGTGCTGTTGTCTACAACGAGCGAGTGTGTCGGTGTTCTTCAGGAAAACTCTCCCAGTGCTGGTGTTCTACAGCGCGAGTGCAGCGGTGATCGCGAGCTTTGAGCTCTCAACTGCTGTTTGAACAGCAACAAATTTCTAAATGTTTGTGTGTGTTGATGGCTGGTTAGAGGGCGGAAAAGTGAGTGCTTCACTGTTTCATTTCTCTGTTCAGTGTTGCCGCGGTCATTCCCCTGTGTGCTCCGGCACTGGTGACGGTCCTATTTTCTGAAAGAGCAACACGGGTGCGTTTGCGTCTTTTTCAAGATGTCATTCCGCCCGTGCGTTTCTGGGTGCGGTCGTTCCCTGTCTCTCTCTGATGGTCACAACTGTTGTGTCACATGTTTGGGCTTACAGCACGCTGAGAAAGCTTTTGTGGACAGCTCATGTTTTCACTGTGGGAACATGACTGTCGCAGTGTTGAGGGCGAGACTCGCCTTCGTTCGCGGAGAGCGAGTCCCCATTACCATGCCCCACCCTCGGGTGCTGTGTGGGATGGGTGACCGGAGGATAGTGTTGGATGTCCCGCCCGGTAACCATTCCCTGTGGGCTCCTCACTCCTCCCTTCCACTGCAACCACTGGAGCCTCCTGTGTTGTCTGCTGGTCCATCTGTAATGGGTGGGACAGCAGTTTCACTCGGGGCTCCCCTGGAGGACAGGACGCCGATTGCAGCATCGGAGGGTGAGCTGACTTCTAGAGAAGGCTGCCGGGCTCGAGTGGAACCTCCACCGTGTCCCGTTCAGTCTCGGTTGGAATCTGGAGTTTGGTATCTTGGGGCGGGCCGCGCTGGTTCTCAGCTCGCCGCCCCAGTGCCTTTCTTTCCCGAAATGCATGGAGAGCTTATCAGGTGGTGAACAGCATCTTTCTCTGCCAGAAACTGCCTGAATAGCTTTTCCACCTCATTACCCTTGATGGAGGAACGGTGAAGGGTTGCGAGGTGTCCCTCCATTGGAGCGGTCTGTCGACACAGGTGCACCTGTGTCCGGCGGCCGCTGCCTTTTGGGGGGATCCTCGTCTCCCCCCTAAGGCCTGTGAGTTTTCGTCTGTTCCGACGGGCAGAGCTTACAAAGCCTGTGGGCAAGCCGCTTCCTCTTGCGTGCCATGGGTTTGCTGCAGGCTAGGGCACCCATGGCATGCACGAGGGTAATCCAGAGCGTGCGCTCATAGGTGAGCACCGCACTGCATCCGACCTCACCCTCCGGGGTACGGGTGTCGTAGCGTGCGTGATCGGTCTGGCGATGTCCACCTTGGTGGTCCAGTAGCGCCTTCGTTGGCTCAGCCTGGTTGGTATGGCGGATGCGGACAAGGTTCGGTTCCTGGTCTCCCCAATTTCCCAGGTTGGGCTGGTCGGCGACGCGGTTGAGAACTGCATCAAACAGTTCTCTGCCGCTCAAACGCAGACGGAGGTCATCCGGCACATCCTGCCCCGGTGGCCAGCTGCTGCCTCCACCCGCCAAGCCAGGTGGCAAGCGACAGCGAAAGCATTCCGGAGCGGGCCGCCCAGGAATGGATGAGATGCTCTTGGAGTGGCACGATCACTCCCTCCCCCCGGGTGAGGGCCGGGTGGAGCCTTTGTTTGTGTGTGTGTCTGTTCCGCCGCTGGCTCCCTAAAAAAAATAATAAAGCGGAGCAAGCGGTACCCACACTTCAAAGAGAGAGCAATTTCATCTGTTCCTGGGTCCCAAGAGGGCCAGTCTGGCGGGTGTGACCCTGTATAGCCTTACACCCCTCAGCTCCCCCTTGGTCGCCAGCAGGCAGCTTGGTGCGTTTGAGGACCCGGTCATCCGCCTTCTCACGCGCCCCCTGCCGCTTGTGGAGACAGGTAAGTGTTGCACAGCACACTAACACCACTCTCTCTACTTTGCTGCCCCACCCCAGGCTCGGCTACCCCGCTCAAGTCAGTGATAGCCATCACATTAGGTGTTGAGTAGACGTGCTCCTGAAAATTCAGTGATATTCATCACACCGAGTGTTGAGCAGTGCTCCTGACTTGTGCGTGCTTATCTGATCCTGCTGGCAAGGATTTGATATAGCCGCTCCTCCAGCCGGTACGAAGGCCAGTTGTAAACTCGTTCTTCGTGCTACTAGGTGGTGGGTCGTGACCATCTTGGCCCAAGATTGGTCTGCAGCTCCGACCTGAAAGACATGTGCTTAAAAACAGATCTCTACCTTCCGCACCGCAGGCCATCCTGTGGGTTGCGTGTAAGGGTGGAGTATCAGTACAGTGTCCTTCCCTTCGAGTGCTCCAGAGCCCGTTGGGTCTTCAGGTCAACTGGAAGAGAGTAATCTCGCCCACGGGCTTAGTATCTCTTTTTCAGTTTTGGAGATGGACTCGGTCTAACACGTTTCTCCAATGAGAATGTGTTCAGCTGGTGTTTGAAGTGAGAAAGGGTCCCACTGGAAGAACTTTCAGAGGCTCCTGGGGTATATGGTAGTTGCAGCTATTGGCTTCCTCCATATGTGACCGCTTCAGCGCTAGCTTCATAATCGAGTCCCGAGGTGACCGTGGCAGAGCAGCTCACCCTGTGTGACTATAGTTCATCCCGGTCTGCTGCCAAACCCTCTTCAACAGAGGGGCCATGTACAAAGGGCGTGTTTTAACGGGGGCCTGGGCGACCCTCGACTACACGGGCATTCGTGCCTCGAGTTGTTGGACATTGCGACCGTTGCGCAAGCTTCCCTTGCATGTCACAACTCACCCGTCACCTCCTCCTTGGAGTCAGAAGCTTCTGAGGACGCTTTGTTCCACTCTTCCCGCTTTACTCTATCGTGCCGCCATCGAGCCTCACGACAGTTATAGCCAGGGCAGGTGGAGACTCCATCCCCTAGGTCCAGCTGGGTCATGACCACTCCGGTGCCGCTCAGTTGCCCCCCCGGTTTCATCTTCCCGCCAGTGTTTGTGTAAACCGAGCGGACTACCCTTGGACAAACACTGGGTCTCAGCTGCCCCAGGGGCCCACAGAAATGCGTTTAACCCCAGTGAGCCTTCTAAAAGTGACTGCGACTCATGGTCGCCTTGCGCCTGCTCAAGTCAGTGAAATCATCACTATTCATGTTGAGCAGAATTGCTTCTGAAACTCAGTGAAGTTCATCGCACTCAGGTGTTGAGCAGCAATGCTCCTGTAGCTCAGTGAGTTCGTCACACTCAGGTGTTGAGCAGAAATGCTCCTGGTGCTCAGTGAAGTTCTTCGCACTCAAGTGTTGAGCAGAAATGCTCCTGAAGCTCAGTGAGTTTATCACACTCAGGTGTTGAGCAGGAATGCTCCTGAAGCTCAGTGAACTTGTCACACTCAAGTGCTGAGCAGAAGATGCTCAACTAGACCTGGTTCCCATCGACAGCCTACCTGACTTCCCCTGAAAACTCTTTCAGGGACGGGGCACGAGGGCACCCGCGTTCTTCCCCCGGAGATTCCGGGCGGTCTTACATCTGAACGCGGAGGTTCAGGTGGCTATCACAGGGCATGTGATAGTTACCATCACTTCTGCAAGCACCCCCTAGAAATGGGTAGCGTGCTTACGCCTTTAGAAGTGGAACCTAGTCGTTGAGTGCGTCTTCTCTCCAGAGGAGATCCTGAAAGCTTTCGATCACTTCAGTGCTCTCTTTCCTGCAAAATGGGTTGCAGTAGGCTGTTTTCCTTCACCCTCAAAATGATGTTGCCTCGGTGTTTAAACGAGGCTCATCGTGTTGCAGAAGTGTGCAGAAGCATGTTCTGATCGTCAGGTTCCTGAGGAGCAAGGTCTTGTAAATCCTTGTGTCCCTCTTTATCCTCTTGGGCCTTTTCCCTGGTGCGACTGCACTGCAGAGACCGCCCCTGAGCCACTGCAGGCAGTGAGTTAAAAATTCTGTTATACCAGTTCTCCTGCTCGCGTGGTCTCTACTAGAGGGTAGGGACTTGCTCGCTTTCGGTCAACGTATTGTGCCTGGAGTCTGGGCCGGCTAACTCTCACAAGCTGAGTCCCCGGCTCGGATTGTGCCCAAGGTTCCTACCTCTCCCGTAATAGGAGCAGGTGGTGAGCCTGCAAGCGCTGCCCTGGAGGAGGCAGATCCAGCCCTGGCTTCTCTGTCCGTTCGCTTGGACGTGTACAGAATGCAAGCCATATACCTCAGACCAGCTCTACAAATATCTGTTCGAATTCAGCAGAGAGGGAAGGCTGTTTCCATGCAAAGTTGCACTTAGTGCTTGCTTCATTTCGGTAAAAATCCGAGATGCAACATGTCCACTTAGGTGTTGAGCTCCTCTATGATGAGTGTAAAGTGCTCCGCCTGGGCGTTGACTATATGCTTTGCTAAACAGATTCTAGAGTTGGGGGCTGGACGACACCTAGTTGAACCGCTGCTTCCCGTGGGCTCCCTTCTCATGAAGCCAGTTTCACCGTGAGCCCGGTTCAAGTGTCGGCTTGCTGCGCCATTCCCCTCCTATGGACTGGATACGTGCGCCTTCTACTCCAGTTGAGTTCCCTTAAAATTGAACCCTGTTGAGTTCCTCCACACCCCTCCGACGTCGGACGTGCGGAACGTCTGGTGTTAGGCCTACCACTCGTAAGCAGTGTGGAACCTGTGTTAGGTTGGGTCCATATGTTGCGGTCCCTACGGCGACCCCATATGTGTATTCTTCCACGATACGGTTCCCTGCGGCGAGCCCGTGTCTTCCCTCGGCAGAGTCTCTCTGCCGTCACTGTCCGGTGTGTCTCCCCCGTCTTAGGCTGGAGCCACCTCAGTGACATTCCATATGTTAGACTGCCCGGTTTCCGCCCAGTTCATATGTGTATTCTCCACGTTACCTCCCTCTGGGTTGGATGTGGCTTCCGCAGCGTCCCTTCCTTCCAATGTACGGGGAACGCTTTCCCAGTGGTCCTGTAAGAACAGCAGTGACTTCCCTGGCCTAAGCCCTGTCCTTCCCCGCCTTAAATTTGCGGGGGCATCAGGAGGCTTTGGTTTAGGCACTGGAAGTTGGCAGCGTTAGTGGCGTTTTCAAAGGTTATCCCAATTCAGTCGACCGTCGACTACGTCTGACGTTATCGACTGAAAGGGAACGTCCTGGTTGCGTATGCAACCCACCGTTCCCTGAAGGAAGGAACGGAGGACGTAGTCCCCTTGCCACTACCGCTGGACCACCGCTGACCCTCTCTCGGCTCCTCAGCGAAAAAGCAACTAGTGCGTGCATCCACTTCCGTATTTATACCCGCGCCGCGGGGGCTGAGTGTGTGATGCGAATCACGCACGCCAATTACATTGGCTCGTTCAATAGTACTCGAAGAGGACAGGCTCTCTAGCGAGATCCCAATTCAGTCGACCGTCGACTACGTCCTCCGTTCCCTCCTTCAGGGAACGGTGGGTTGCATACGCAACCAGGACGTTCTTGAATAGCTTCACTAGATTAAACTAGCAAGACCAACTTAGCCTAAGTACTAGCGACGCTGCTAACCTAACAACATTTTCCAATAGCGTGCTGTGTGAACAGTTCAGCTATTTTTATATCGAGGTACTTTGTCCAACTTGTAGCCAAACGCTATACTTTGCTGATGTTTCGCGTCTGAGCTGAGGGAATATCAAACACACTCATCTCAACTGTAATCTCTTCGTCTCTCACTCTGTATGTGTAATTAATTCTAGTGAATCTGTTTATCCTAAATGGTCCCTTTGCTCATGTAGCGTTGGAAAATCCGAGTCATTTTAGTAAATTGGTTCGTACTGAACGGCTCTCTCTTATTGTAGGAAGGTCTGATTCATTATAGATTCATCGGTTCAGCGTAAACAGTCCTTACTCACATTGGTCACTTTGGAAAGTGTAAACTTATTTTAGTGAATTGGTTGGTTTGGCTGATTCGTTTAAATGGACAAATAAAAAAGGATTCACCAATTCTAGTTCATGTACTACACTGAACACATTTGTTTTGTTTGCTTTACAGAAAAAAAACCTAAAAATGACACATCAAAAATGTTCAACTGGTTACTGCTCGTTAATTTACCATATACAATGTAAATTGTAGATGGTTCAATTTTGCAAGATATTTAATTTTTACAGTTAAATCAATATAGATTACTTTATTATTCCAAAAAGTCCCTGTGTGACACATCATTATTTTTGTACGTAAATATTTTTTTTCTTCTTATGTTAGTTATCAGTAATATAAATTACTGTTTTTTGTTACATTTAAAGCTACTTTGTTAATGTTTATTGCATTATATTAGTCTTGTATTGAACATCTCTCTACTCTATTTCTTGGCAGAAAGACTTCTATTTGTGTTACATTTGAAAAATGACTATGGCCTGTTGACTGTCAGTATCCCGGTAAAACAAAGGTGTGCCATTTTATTGTCTCTTTCCCCAATCACATATTTTAGTAATCATAATAAATTAGGTATCATTCAAAATTCATCCTGTGAAAACCTTTTGAAATTGGACAACATTGCCATGGAAACAGTATTTAAAAACCTTTTAGTGAGCTTTGTGATGAGATTCAAATTTGGAACACAACTTGGCATGGCTTTGATTTTCTAGTTGCCATTTTAGAATCCATATTCTTTTATAAGATGTATATTTTGTATACAAACTTTCATTCAATGCATTTGCTTTACAGTAAACTTTTATAGCTTTGTTTTACACTTTAATTTCACTTTAAGAGCTTTCACGTTTGCTATGATCGGCTGAGATTTAGTAACATTTATTTTGTATAAATTTTTTTTTGTTTCAGTACATTTTTTTAAGTGCTTTCTTCTTCAGTGTTTCTGTCTTTGAAACGAGATCAACCTTAGGTCTACAATTCAAATGAATTACAACCCTCAAAATGGGGGGTGACATTAAACAGGTTAACATTCTGTTTTAAGATGATTTGTTTTTTTTGTTTATCCTTTTAATACAAAAAATATTCTGCTTTTGTCCTGTGTGAGCATGCACAGTGTTACACAACTACACAGCCTCTATATCGGTTCAGCACATATTTAGCACTAATGCTCTTTGTGTGGGACGGGGTGCTGTGACAGGATGGTTTTGCTCCTATCTCATCGCATACATCAGATTCTTTCCTGTGCAGAGTTCTCATCTTCTCAGTCATTTCTCTCCTTATCTGTGACTCCGGACAGCATTAAAGTGATTAAAGACGAGATGTTCCCATCATGAGCCAGATATAAGGCATTAGCAGTTTATGAACATCATCTCTCTGCCCTGATCCACAAAAGCTTGACTCCTCATTGAAATTGTTGTATCCTCTGGGGGAGCTGATAAGAGAAGCATCATATTTCTCACAATTCATTTATTTCCTTTAGGATTTATAAACCAACCGCCTCTTTTCTAAGTGTCCAGGTCTGAGACTAGTGTGTCAGGGGTGCACAGATTATAGTTGCCCACAATATCCAAGGGTCCTCCGTGATTTGACCGCAAACTGTTGCTTACATTAACACGACAGGATTTGATTGGCAGGAAGAGAACAGAAAGGAGGGTTACCTTTAGATGGATTAGAGGATTTCTATGTGGTATAGCAATAGGCCATGTTTATGGTACTCTGATGCTGAACTGTTGTGGTCAAACCATTGATTTTTCTTGCTTTGAATTTCAGTGGAAATGTAGAGAGATGCTGTTTGGAATGGAGCTGGTTGAAGATAAAAGACTTTTTAACAAGCTGAGAGGATTAACTGGTTATCAGAGCAGGAGTTGGATTCCCCATTGCTTTGGGGGGAGATGTGGCCAGAGGCTCTGAGACCCTCACTGGGGATTAGGAGTCATGGGGCCTCCTGTTTACTTTACATACAGGATCGGTCATGGTGCTAAGCTCACACCAATAAGATCTTAGAACCATAATTCTCACTGACCTGGTCACAACTTTTCACCTTCCTCACAGTCATATTATTGTATTTTATTAAAAAGAGTCATTGTGCATTGTGGGTTGTATGTTCAGGAAGGCCCTATAAAAATACTCTAAAAAAGATGGTTCTTTATAGGCTCTTTACAGATTGTCATAGTTCTATTTAGAACTATATTAACATGAAGACTCATTTATGATAAAATTGTCACAGATTCTCAAGGCTCCACAATTACTCCAGCACAACAATTCCAATCTCTTGAATATTAATCACCTGTGCCTGTTTCCCATCTGCACCTCAATCAGCCTATGCATTTAAGAACACACCTGCCTTCAACCAAAGAACCTTTACCTGTAATGCCTACCTCCAGTGATCCTGAATCCATTGTTCCTCGTGAGTCTTTCCTGTCTCTTCTGGGAATTTCTGCTCCATTGTCTATCCCCATTGTCACATTTCCTGATCACCATTCACTCACCTACTCACCTGGACTTCACTTTCCTGCAGGAACTTGAAAGTTCCCGTATTCAGTCGTCATGATCTGTCACCATTCCTGCAATGATAAGAGAAGTAGTTAATTCATTCGGTTTATTATTTTGACCTGTATACTGCCATATTTATTCTCCTGTTTGCTTGTGCTCCTCTGCTGCATCAATAAACTGTTAAACCGCATCTGTGCTTCTTTTCTCTGAGTATAACAACCATTACAGAAGACCAGAATGACACAAGCAGCGTGACCAATCCAATCCAGTATCTGTTTCAATAGATCGTTGAAGCGCTGCGAATAGTGCTCGCCATACCCATTGCTGCATCGGTTCCTACTTCTTCGCCTACGGTTGTTGCCAGACCCATTGTCAATCCAGCGCTCAACTCTGGTTAGGTGCAGGACGGCAGCTGATTTTCTCTCTATTCCACCTCGCTTTCAAATTACTTATGAATGCCCGTGTAGCTGTGCACATTTTACTTTTGCTTGAATTGCTTGAATTAGCAATTCGGGCGGCGGCAAATGCATGAAAGCACTACAATAAAACAGTACAATGACAAACTCGCTTATATTAAACAAAACTTTTATTAACAAAATGAATAAGATGTATAATAAAAAAAACGAATAAGCACGGGATACACCATGCTGATAAATGAAATCTGACACTTGCTGCTGATCGAAAAATTCATCCAACTGTCCATCAGAGTGGCTCATCGTGGCAGCACTCCTCTATTCCACCTCGCCAGCCAAAGTATATCAGCCCTCCAGAACCAGTAATGGAGCTCATGAAAGTTGAAACCGCACAACTTTTACCAGCTGAGCAGCAGAGACGGCTAACCCTCGGTCTTTGCTTCAACTGCGGAGCCAGGGGACATGTGATCTCTACATTTCACGTCCATCCTCATCCTGTGGTGAGTGTCATTCACAGTCCCATTATTAATTCTACTTTACTCACCACTATTGTATGTCTTACTGCCTCTAATGCCTTCATTTCAGTCAGCGCCCTTATCGACTCTGGGTCAGCTGTCAATTTTTATATCCAGAGAACTCTGCTGTTATCTCAACCTCAAGAAAACCTGCAACAAGACCCAATATATCTAAAGTATATAACCGGGAATGCAATTCAGCCAAGATAATGTGCACTTCAGTGTACATGAGACTAAGTTGATTTATTCCATTCTGAGTCCTTCCACATGCCCTCGTCCCTGCAGCTCTAGAGCAACTCCGCAGTGCCACAGTGTTCACCAAACTGGACCGCATATGTGACAGTTACAGGCCATTATGAGTATTCCATGATGCCGTACAGCCTGGTCAAGGCCGGTTTGTGTCACGGAAAACACACGGATCCAGAAGCAGGTAACAGAAATCTCTATTTAGCTCTCAAAAATGAGCCCAGGAAAAATAACAGAAGTACAAAAGAGAAGAGGAAGTCCAAAAAAAGAGTCCACCGGGGCAGGAGAGCACTTCTCAAAAAACAAAACAAAAATATAGCGTCACCCGACGCAGTGTCCAAGTCACACTGAACTCCCAGTACAGAGGAGGACCGGGGCGGAACATCCAAGTCCCAACAGAAGAAAACACCTGGGCAGGCAGTAGAGGAAACCAGGCCTGGAGACAGTGGAAGCAGGACAAAAATCAAAATGCAAAAACAAAACAAAACATAATCTCACTTTGAGTCTGAAGCAGGGAAAAGCAAGGCTGAGACAAGGCAAAGCAAGAGACAAAAACAGCAGATCAGACCGAAGTCATGACAGGTTTGTAGTAGTCTACATTGATGACATCTTGGTGTACTCCCGAACAATGGCCAAACATCGTCAGCACGTCTCGGAGGTCCTCTAACGCCTGCATGAGTTCTTCTGTTCCTGAAGGCAGAACATTTTTTATTCCATCAGTCAAGTTTTTTGGATATGAGATCAGCAAGGAGGGCATCAAGATGGACAAGGGAAAGGTCTTCGCCATCTGTGGTTGGCCCACACCTACCACAATAAAATAACTACAATGTTTCCTCTGTTTTGCCAACTTTTATTGTCAATTTATCCTAAATTTCAGTACCATAAACAAACCATTCACCAGTTTCTCGAAGGGCAAGCCCAAGTCTCTGTTCTGGACCGCTGTGGCCACAGAAAAATGCAACACCTCAAGGGGGCTTTTACCAACGCACTGCTCATCATCCATTCCTACCATAACAAATGATTCATCGTGAAAGTGGATTGGATGTCTTCACTACAGGAGTAGGAGCAGTGTTGTGGGTTGTGGAAACCCACCTAAACTCAATTCATGCACCTTCTTAAAAAAGAAACTCACCCAGATGGAAAGGAATTATGACATTGGTAACTGCAAACTCCTCGCCATAAACTCACCCTCTGGCTAGAGTGCACTTACCATCTGTTCACAGTGCTCACTGATCATAAAAAACTTGGAGTATATTTGTGAGGTGAAGAGACCTCATCTATATATGATGATCCCATATAGCGGCTAGCCTAAATGTTAATCCCATCCACTGGTCCTTAATGAAACAAATTGCCAATGATAGTGCCTCTCATGCGATTCCTTCGGGGTGTCCACCTGATCATCCCTATGAACTCAATGCACTCAGCTTATCCACTCAGTTCTCTCTTCAGTGGGCACTGGTTACCCAGGGTAAAATCAAACTGTCGTGCTAAAAGATCGCTGCTGGTGGACTCCTCCCGCTGCCCGTTCCATGTCACACCTAGGAGCAGACTTCATCACCGATCTGCCTCCAACAGAAGGTAATACCTGTATCCTTGTAATTGTTTACAGATTCTCTAAATCCTGCTTTTTGTAACCATTAAGGGTCTCCCAAATGCCATGGAGACAGCAGAACTATTTCTTAATCATATATTGCTTTATTTCGACCTTCCTGAAGATATTGTTTCAGATAGCAGACCACAATTCATCTCACGTGTTAGGAAGAGATTCTTCAGTCTCCTAGGTGTGACTATGAACCTTTCTTCTGGATTTTTGTTTGTGGTTTTGTTTCGTTTTCATTGTTCCTTGTTCTTCTTTGCCTGAGTTATGTACCCTAGTTATGCCGAGTTCAGACTGCACGATTTTAGCCCCGATTTTGGCTCGCGGACAGGTTTTGAGAAATCGCAGACAAATGCCCGAAATCACAGGCAAATCGGTGCTCGTTCACGCGAGTGATCTGAGAGAATCGCCGACGAGTCACCGACGCCTGTGAGATATTTGGCATGCTAAATATCTGGACCTGTCGGCGATTCAGAATCCTGCTGTGTGAAAAGTGTTCTGACTGAAAACTACATCGGCGATGACCGACAGCCAATGAGAGAGCAAGATACAGGACAGCAGGATGTTCAGGGAGGAGTTATAGACCAGAATATCAGTATTTTAATAGATAGGCCTATATTTACAATTATATCAAACAGAAACAAAGCACAAACATTTGCATGACCAGCAGCAACAGCAGGACATTTGTAAAATTATTTATTTACCCCCAACTCTCTTTGCAAAATACAGTCCTTGCTCCCCTCGTCTTCCCAACCATTTCCTCCTGCATAAACTGTTTATTTTTCTCATTTTCGCTGCAAATCAGCGCACAGACAATTTGGATCGCAATCTTCTTGTAGGCTATCATTTTTAATTACAAATTCAGTGTCGCGCGAGAACTCCGGTCTCACGAACGCGTGATCTTCCGTTATTTCCTTATCACTTCTCGCATTTGTTTGGTTGTGAAACGTAGTTTGCGGACCAGGGAGAAGTGGTCGGCAATTCTTTCTTTTGTAAAGTCATGCAGTGTGAAACCTCCTGTCGCCGATCCATCGTGCAGTGTGAACACACCAGCAACTGAATGTTAGCCCAGATAGTCACGCAGTGTGAAAACAACAGTGACACAATTATTTTGAAAATCATGCAGTCTGAACTCGGCATTAGTCTCGATAGTTGGTAATTAGTTCCACACACCTGTTCCTGTTTACTTTGATTACTCTCCCCTTGTATTTACCCAGATAGCACAAGTCTATTTGATGTGATGTTTACATCTGGAAGACGTATTTTTAAGAGTGTTTGCTCATCTGCAATACGTCTATAGGACGTTTCCTGTCAGATGTCAAATAGACGTTTAGAAGATGTCTTTAAGATGTAATGATTTAGAATGCATGGTAAACTGACATCTTCTAAATGTCTATTTGATATCTGACAGGAAACGTCCTATAGACGTATTGCAGATTAGCAAACACTCTTAAAAATACGTCTTCCAGATATAAACATCAGATCAAATAGACTTGTGCTATCTGGGTAAGCTCGGAATTTCCTTAGTTCTGTGTCTGGTATCATCAGTGTTTAAAGTGGTTGGTCACATTCTCCTGTCTCCTATATATTCTTTGTAGATTTATTAAAGACAGTTTCTGTTGTATCCACTGCATTGTGTGCTTACCATAGTTTCGTACCATTTATTTAATTTTATTTCTTTATTTATTAGTGCTGTCGATCGATAAAAAAATCCTAAATAAATACGGTTTTATGTTTTTAAAATATTTTATAATGCAGTAATTTCACAGTTAATCTCCAGATTAATGTAGAAAAAACATAAAGACAGTACATTTTAAATACTTGTTTAATGGCATCTTTTTATGAATGAAGGCTACAACTGATACTAATACAGCTACTGATGTCTCGATGAAATTGATCCCCCCCCAATTTTAAACATTTATTAGGCTTTAAAAAATTATAAAAACTTTTAATTTAAGTGAACTTAAAACAATCCTCACATAAACCCATAATAAATGTCATATTTACCTGTGCCCTTCATGTCTGACAGGTAGGAAATATACAGAAATTTAATAAAGTTATGAAACAGTCTGCACTGCATAAATTACAAAATAAATATAGATTAATCCTTATTAAAGCTACAAAAGATATTTAGTCAAGAGCAGAGTGTAATTTTCCTTGTTAGATCCGCCGCTGCCGCACATGATGTGGATTTCAAACACACCTCATTCTCTCACAACTCTTTACACTCATTTAAGACTAATTTAAGACTGCTCTTGTGAAGATTCTCGAGAAAACAGACATTTTTGTAAAATTGTATGTTGTTGTCCGTCGAAACGTGAAAGCGAACTTGATTCTGGCACGCTGTCTATGCGCATGATACTAGCGCGCGCCTTTCTGTTCGACATTCACAGACAGCGCGGTCTCTTTTGTCTTATCAGGATGAATGTTTTAAAAGCATTTGCATTAATAAAAGCGTGATCATATAATGTAGCGCTAGCTCAAGGATGACAGAAAAAACGGATTCTGCGTTAAATATTTTAACGCGTTAACTGGACAAAAATGAATCTCATGTGTTAACGTTGACAGCACTAGTATTTATTAATGTTCAATTATCTTTTATTAATATATTTGGCTGATATAACCATTAACAGAGCACTGTAATTTTTATGACCTACTAATTGCTAATATTAAAGAAAACAAACGTATTAAAACAGTTCTTTAACAGACCTTATGTAGCCCCGCCCCTTTTCAGTGCTACGCTCGTTGTGTTCTGTCTTTCAGCTTGTATTTCCACAGCATGAAGGTAAGATCTTATGAATTTATGATTGAACTGGTGGTTTTGAAATCTTCCCAGTCTAGTATGACATCCGCTACAAAAATTACAATAGTCATGATAACTTTCATTAAAGTCCCCCTGTGGTGAGAATCAAGTTTTTAATGTTGTTTGTATGTCTATGTGGTGTTTTTTAATGTAAGACAAACCATGTGCAAATTCAACACCATTGCTGATTATTTTCTACCTAAAACTGTAGTGAAAAAAAGCTGGTGTTTCTGACGGCACAAACTACCTTGTAACCAATCACGACAACGTGCCGGCGGGCTTTAGCATTTCATTAACAGCAAACTAGCAGGGGATTCTCGAGAGATCACCAGCTAATTTCTCTTCGACAGTGATGCTATAGAGAACTACCGCAAAAACGGAAGTAGAATGACCCCCTCAAAAGTTCTATATATCACTTTCAAAGCATGGTTCTGTATGAACCCTTATAAAAAAAAGGGTTCTCATATTTTTACAAATCAAAGAACCCCAATTTGGTAGTACTGTTTTTCTAGTAGTACAATTTTTCTAGTTACTCTTGATTACACCCACCCTACATTCCTTTTTAACATCAGATTAAAAATGTTTTCCAATGCTTTAGTTATATATCAAATTCCTTATATTGTCACGGTTCAGGTTTGCCTGTTTGTGTGTACTGTCCTGGTCTAATTGCCTATCAGCTTTTACACTTGGCAATAACATGTGACCTGTATCCGAATGTTTGTTGTCCACATACACATTGAAAAGACAAGAGTACTCGCGTCTGATCGGAATGTCATCTGATCAGCGTGTCCAAATTCGGAGGTAGTCAAGTCGAGGACGCATTGTGATCAGATCTCAGTGTAATGTAAAGAGAAGGGTATTCCTGCACAACCGGAGGCTGCAGTTTCAAGACCTTAGTTCCAGGACCCTAGTTTTTTTGTGACAGCGCCACCTACCGAACTGGATCACCAAAAGCACTAATTGAAACCCTTTTGCGGCAAAGATCACAGACGACCCCAGTTTATTGTTGTTCAACATTCTTTACTCATTAAAACATCACACTCTTACTTGACCTGGACAAACTGAGCATCATTAGAAAAAATTAAGACTCCAGCTTCAATATTTGACCACTGTTTATGATAAAACTGGTTTGCAGTGACATTAATTTCTTAATTTATGCCAGGAGTGCAAAATTATTAATCTGTAACGTTCTTGAATAGAAATCATCACTCATAAAGCAGTCATTCACGTCTTCTCCAGTTTATTTGTGTTCACATACATAAAATATACAGCATCCATCAGTGCTCTTAGTCCAATGGTGCGCATATTTGGAGAAATAATGATTTATCACATGTTTGTAAAATATTTTGTCCTACAGAATAACATTTCTATTCATGTTCCACTGAATTATGCGATCTGAAGGGCTCAAACAGCAAACACAGCGAGCTCTGTCTCGTCTCTTCCTGATTTGCGTCAGTTATGATCTCAGCGCTCTCTCATTCGCTGTACGGCTGTCAATCATCTAACGTGGTTCAACGTGAACATAATCCTGCCCTTCAGAGTTACGCGGTCCTGTGTACACTTCCTCCATTCTGACCTCCGTGATAACAAAGCTAAAGACACATCTCTTCACCTGAAACAAGAAGCTAATAAATGCATTTATTTTCGTGCAATTTGGGGTATTTTCATATGAATAAAGAATGTTTACAGTATACATGCTAAGCAAGGTGTAGCCATTAGCTGCATATAAAATGCTAAATATAACATATTCCAACATCTTTTTTTTTTTTACTTAAAACCATTTTAAACAGCGACCAGAAATGATACAAATACTCGGTGGTGGTTTAAAGTGAGCTTTAAGTAAAAGTCTACTATTAATCTTTTAAATTGTGTTATGTAGCTTGATGCTACTTTGTTGCTCTAATCCACCTGCTGCAGGAGCTTTTCTATTCCATAATCTTATTTGTTAAATGAATTCACATAAGGTCCCAAAAATATATACTTTTTTGACTTAAGATAATTAGTGGGTCTTGATACTATGTAAACTAAACCACCTGGGTCTCCTCCAGTTCTGCAGGTGGCGCTGTTACAAAAAACTAGTGTCCTGGAACTGCGGTCCTTGAACTGCGGTCCTAGAACTGTGGTCCTGAAACTGCAGCCTCCGGTTGTGCAGGAACATACCATTGAATGTAAACGCAATCCAGCAAATCTTGTCTGCATTCACAGGTGGACGTCACACAAAACCCCACCAACGGTCATTATTCCCCCTCCTCTCTCCAGGAATTGCTACACGTAGCTGTTTGGTTTTGCGATACAGTCGAGTGCGAAGTAGGCTACATCGCAAATATACTGAAATGTTTGCCTTCGCACCCGAAAGTTGCAGAACCATTCATTTTCTGTAATGAACGCGCATTTTTCCCAGCCTGCTGGCAAAGTTCTCGAACCCATACATTTACCGTTTCCATAATGGCATCTATCCACATTAGACTATTAGTACTTGCAGCCTCTTCATCCTCCTCATTTTGCGAGATTTGTAAAATGTCCCCTGACTGAAAACTGTTTTTAAAAGAAGACCCACCACTTCAGGTCAACTTTGTACCGGAGCCATCCTTTTTCTTTTTTTCCCGCGGGAATGCGAGATCCGATCTGTTTTCCAGATACAGAAGCCTCCTGATGTCGACAGGTGTAAACGCACCGCGTCCTGATTGGCTTCGGATCACGGTGATCGCATGTTAATGCCAAGTGTAAACGCACTGTCAAGCTATCAGATCAGCCGCAGGTGAATGTGTCCTAAAAGTAGTCTTGTGTTTGTTGTGTTCATTGTTCTGAGGTTCACGTTTTGTCTCCTTGCCCTGTCAGTGGTTCGCCGTCTCCAGTTCCTGTGTTACCTGCCTGCTCTAGTTTGGGATTATCTGCTTTGTACGGACTTCAGCCAAGTCTCCTTCCTTGCTACCAAGACTTGAACTCTGACCTGCACCTCTGCATCAGTATATCCTGCCTTGATCTTTTCTCTCTTTACTTAATAAACTGCCTTTTCATTCGCAACTGGATCGTGTGTTTCTCTTCCGTGACATATATAAATAATAAAATGTTCTTTCCGGAGGTCACAAAGCTCGTATAATAGTGATTGTTGCTCAGATCCTACTCACCTGAAGTGTGCACTGTTGCTGGTTGCGGTGACCATTTTATCAGATAGGTGGAATGAAAGAAATCCATCTTTTTCATCTCACATACATATTTTAATTCACAACATATAGCACAAACTGGCTGCATTGAAATGCATTTCACATCAAATGTGTAATTTACAATTAATGCAAGACAGACTGCGAATTATAGTTGGTACAATTTATTTTTCACAATTTGTTCTTAAGTGACTTCCATTTTCTGCGTTGATGCGATTTATCTAGATCAGTTATGTAATTGTACAGCATATGGCTACAGTTTGTTTTGAAATATACTTTGTAGACACTGTCTAGTAATTTACAACATTTGGTGCATTTGCATTTAAGGTGCACGTTTTATCACTTCATGCTTTCCTTCAGAATCAAACCCATGACCATGGCAGTGCTAAGCACCATGGTCTCCTAATTAAGCTACAGGAATTCTAGGCTGTTAAATAAACTTATAAGCTGCGAAATAAAGAGACATGAATTGCAAAAGAGAAAAAATGTTTAACATTGTGTGACACAAACATACTTTATGATAGAAATTGTTACTTTTTTTGCATTTTTTTGTCGTCTTGTATACCCAATTTAGCAGAAACAATTTCATTTGAAAATGTCTTTAATTTAATTTAAGAGAACATTTCATTAATGTAAGACTAATGCAACCATTGCATCACAAAAACCTAACTCTGTCAACCATCAGTCAACGTTTATTCAATTAAAAAAGACAGTAGTGTAATTAGCAGACACAAGAAGGGGGGGACTAATTTGCAAATCCAGTCCAGATCTAGTTAACTTTATAATATAAGTAGCCTCAGGCACAATTAGCTTGATTTTCTAAACATGTACAGTAAACAAATCCATGAAATAAGTAAAAGTAATGAAAAGCGGGAACATATATATATATATATATATATATATATATATATATATATATATATATATATATATATATTAAATTCATTTTGGCTGAAAATATATCTACTCCAAACATGCAAGAGCTCACAAGCTGTATTAGTGCTATGCTGTGTTGATTGGCATTTCCCATGAATTAACTGGTTGTTCTTTGGCAAAAGAATCAGTTGTGGTGTGGAACACAAAACTACTAATTATTTGGTTGGCTAATTCAATAGAATGAGCAATTCAATTACAGCTATCTGTTCTATTTTCATTAAATCAGCAAATTATGGAAGCACACGAGAGCTTTTCCAAAACACATTGTCGGCAAAGTGTCTGATATTATAAGATATATACATAGAATAATTCATGAATTTATAGATAGATCGATAGATAGATAGATAGATAGATAGATAGATAGAGAGATAGATAGATAGATAGATAGATAGATAGATAGATAGATAGATAGATAGATAGATAGATAGATAGATAGATAGATAGATAGATAGATAGTGTTCATGCACTCATCTCATCCTTATGCTTTTTGATGAAGAGTTTACCTATTTTTTTCATGCATTTTGAATGAGAGCCACATGCTGTAATTGAAAAATACAATAATAGTAAGGCATGAAATCAGTGGTTCTTCTTTTACAAAAGCATCAGTTGCAGCGTGGAACATGAAACCAGTCACATGAAACTAATTATGTGGCTGGCTTGTTCAGTAAAATGACTAGCAAATCAATTACAGTTATTAATTCTGTTTTTATTAAATCATCAAAATGTGGAAGCATAATTGTTAATCGTGAGCTTTTCCAAACCACATTGTCAGCAGGACGAGTGCCAGCCTTAACTGAGATATTAATAAAGAGAAAGGCATATTAACATGACAGACTGAAGTCTAATATAGTATAAAATGGCCTAGTATATACATTTTTATATTCTAACCTGACCTCTAGGTCATCTTCACTGGAGCTGTGTAATTTGTTCACATACGTGTACAGATTTATAGAAATACACTCACAGCCTGCAGGTTGTTTAGGAGCAAATGTCAGCAAACAAGTGCCGAGTGTGTGTATATGTAAGTGTGTGTTCATGCATTTCATACTCATCTCTTGCAGCTTTTTTTTGAAAATCAGCACTGTTCCATTAAATTTCGTATATCGTTTATCCTTAGCTGCTATTAACTTCAATATTAGGTCATATTCTTTCCTCAGAAGCTCCCTCCAAAAGCTGTCGGAAGAATATTAATATGTTTCATCAAATACATATTAGCCAGACGTGTCATGTGCTCCCAGTGCTTGCACCACTGAGGCTTTCATGGGTGAATGAAAACAATCTATTTAAGACTTTCCTACGTTTCAAAAACACACATGCATTTCTTTTTCACTCACATATTTTACCAGCTGTTTTTCTTCAGGTCTTGGCAGAATATCCGACTGTGCTAGAGAGGTCTAATCATGCCTGTGCTTGTTCCAGTCTGTCAAGGAAACGGATTATTGTTAAGATAACCTTCCTCTGACTAAGTCACAATTATATTCGGTGCAAACATAGAAAAAGCTAGCGTTCTTTTTGTTGAATAAATGAGGGAATGTGTTGGTAGCTCTAAAAACGAAAGAAATACATTTGCTATAGTGCAAGGACACTTTTAGAAGGCACAATCCAGTTGAATGGTCATTCATTGTAAATGTAGCAAGATTAATTAAAAATGGCTTAAATGGATAAAAAGTAACAACAGACACATGGTAAGATTAAACTAAAAACTAATGGATTTTAGTGTTCTTTTAAAACTGGAAGGTCAAGCTATTTACAGGGACAGTTCACTCAAAAATGACATTTTAGAAATTGGGCTTTGAACAAAATATTTATTTTGCTACAAAAAAGACGACACATAATACATGTTTCCTGAGATGGTTCATATGAATCATTGACTTTTTTTTAAATGAACAACCTCACTAAAAAAGACCTCCAAATAGTAAGGACATTCTAGTAAACTTCAAACAACTAACGTAAGCCTAAACTTCTGGGCCCGTATTCATAAAGAATCTTAATGCAAAGAGTAGCTTCTAGTGACAAAATTCTAAGAAAATTCTTAGAAATGTGGGCATTTTCTCTAAAAAAATTAAAGAAAAAATCCTAGTAAAGAAAAAAGTTATTCAGAAAGCATCTTAACCCTTAAAAGAGGTCTTAAGGTCAAAATTGTTAGGAGTACGGACGAGGACTTTTAAGAGGCTTAAGAGTTTCTTTAGCAGAGGAGAAAATGGCAGAAAGACGAATAGGGAGAAGAAATTAGTTGCAGACAATGGATGACAGTGAGTTAATAAGACGCTATAGATTGACACCCGGCCCGAATTTTCCTTTAAGGATGGCCTTGTGTTCATCCACTAAATGGGCTAACAGTAAATACTGTTCCTCTGTCCAGTTGGGCTTTCTCATCCTTCTTGGTTTTGATTCCATGTTTGTTACATTAAAAGCAACATTCAAACCACCACTTAAATATACATGCCAGCAATCAGTGTAATTGGAAAGAGTGGAACAATTTTTCTCATTCTAAGCCAATCAAATACCTTATAGGAAATTAACAGCATGGTAAATAAAAATAGGATTCATATACACATATATAATGTGTGTGTGTGTGTGTGTGTGTGTGTGTGTGTGTGTGTGTGTGTGTGTGTGTGTGTGTGTGTGTGTGTGTGTGAGAACGGTCAAATAGGAAAAATTACACATGCAATTTCAAAGTGAAGGCTTATAATAGACCCTTTACTTAAAATCACTATTTTTTCCCTTCTTGGACAACCAACCAGTCACAGTCTTCAGAAGATTGTGTCATACATAGCAACGGGGTCAACCCCTCCTCCTCACTTAGATAAAAGTTTTTGTCTTTTCCTTACTCAAAGTTGCTCTCAGATCGGTCCCGAATCGCTCTTAAGCTAAGACTCCTACGTAAAAGATTTTAAGCTAAATTAAGAGTTTTCTGAGAGGATTCTTAGAATCTTTATGAAGACGGGCCCGTTCACACACACACACACACACACACACACACACACACACACACACACACACACACACACACACACACACACACACACACACACACACACACACACACACACACACACTCACACACACACACACACTCGCACGCACGCACGCACGCACGCACGCACGCACGTGCGCACACACACACACACACACACACACACACACACACACACACACACACACACTTTCTGTGGCATTTAGCTCAGGCAGTGACAGGACTGACTTTTATAGTAATTATTTGTTTGGCTGTTCTAACCTGAGCCTTTATCTGCCCATTTAAATGTAGACCTTTTATGTGCTCTTTAGGTTATATCTTAAAATAATAATCTCCCAAGTCTTTTGCATAAAAGACCATTTCTCAGCTGTCTGTTGCCGAGACAAACTTCAAAGAGCAAAGATAACATACTTGGCCTTTTTCACCATTTAGAAAGTAGTATGTCATTTGTGCTGTCACTATACAAAACACCTGTGGTTTTCCCCTATGACGTATATCTGAGTGAAACGGCTTCTCGAACAAGACAAAACAATGTAGGGCAGGACTTAATTTTGTCTATTGGAAATTGATTGGAATGGATCGGTGTTGTTTGCTATTGCTGTAATCTCATGTGAGTGACAGGTTGTCCTGTCCTCACACCAGTAAACACATCAACACACACACACACACACACACACACACACACGCACACACACACACACACACACACACACACACACACACACACACACACACACACACACACACACACACACACACACACACACACACACACACACACACACACACACGAAACAAGAACAAGAATGGTCCATTTTGATTTCATGGTGACACTATTCTTCGTCTTGTGTGTGTGACATTGTGTTTGTGCTGGTGAAGATATTCATTGAGTGAATATGGTTAGTGATTATGGGATTCTAAAGAATTTTTCAGTCGCTTTTGATTATGCTGGCTGTGATTGCAAATATCTGTATTTTCATGGTTGTTGTTTTATTGGCAACTTCTGAGCAGGCGTACATTAAACACTTTAGACACACTGGAGACCACCTACTCATATGCATTCTTTGCCCACCAGAGACCCATAGTGAAATGATAGAAGAGATACATGCCACTTTCTCTTGCTCTCAATTTCATGTTCTTATGCCAAACGGGTTCAATATTATTTAAGGATAACATATTTTTAAAGTATTAATACTTAAAAAAAAAATATAATTCCCCCGTCCATTAATAATGTTAGTCAACGTTTCCTGCACCAAAATGACCTGCTTGCAGCTTATTGTTGCAAAACAAACAAACAAACAAACAAACAATGACATTGCCTAAACAACAGTTTTTCTCTGTGTGATGCATGAGTTTAGAGTTGCACCGCATGTCTTCCATTAAGAGTACAGCAATTATGTTTATTAAGGCCAAAAGTATTTATTAAGAACGGACAGTATTTGGACTCTCACAATGTTGAAAGGAAAAGTGATAAAAAAAAGTAATTGGATAGATTTAATGTTCTTGTGACTGAGCATGTTTATGCTTAAGCTCAAGTAATAATTTAGCATTTTGACAATAAGGATCATACATTTAATATTTATGTCACTTACTTGCTTAGTGGTTAAGATGATATAAGCTGGAAAGAGCTGGTCACACACTTAGCCTGCATGTTCTGTCAATAAATTGAAAAAAAGAAAAGAAAAAACATAATTTGTAATTAGAAAAAACATAAAAACGGAAACCCATTGCAAATGAAAGTAAAAATTTATAGACATTTTAAGAAGGATATCATACCTGTTGAGAGTGTATTGACAGTCTGTGTAGTTGGATGGTTGAGCTCCAGAAAATCAGTAATGAGGTGGGTTTAAAAGGATTTTTTTTGACAGTTACAGATTAATAAAAAAAGGCAGGAATAAAGAATCCTAAACCATAAAGCTGGGGACACACTTAATGACCGTTAGGCCGATTATGAATGTAATTTGATATTTACGACTGATAATTCCCAAACTAGCTGAGTCAGAGACAGTTGCGTTCAGTCGGTGTTTAAAATCTGCTCAAGTCGTTGGAAACAGGCTGTAAGCGTGTTCAGTTCAGTCTTGGAATGCTTCAGCTAGTCGTTAAAGCAGGGGTCTCCAACCTTTTTTCATTTGAGAGCTACTTTTAAAAAAAAGATAGTGGCCGAGAGCTACTCATGTAATAAAATACTTAAATCTCTTAAATAATGTCATAACTCTCATATTAACAACTAGGCCTATCTAAACTTTTTTAGACCTAAAAGGGTTTTTATAGGCCCATATATGTGACCCTTAAATGTCAGAGAAAAGAACAGAATCAGAGATTATTTTTTTTAAAGAAAATCGTACTTTGCATAGTATACTGTAAAAACAAAACACATAATTATAGTTGATTTTATAGTGCATCTTAACTAGAGATGAAATGGCATGAAAATTTCATTTCATGATTATAGTGACCAAAATGATCACGGTTATCACAGAATCCTTTTCAAAAAGTACTAATACTACACAATAAAATCAATTCACCAAGTTTTATGTCGAAAACCAGCAAATAACAAATATAATTAGCATTAATATGCACTTTTTGTTTACATTAATAGTAAAATTCGGTCCGATTTTCCCGTGGCGTCTGTCCTTGCTATGCAACCATGCACTGCGCTCTCCACAATGACAGAAGTTTTAGTAGCTAATGGATTTTTTCATCTCGCTGCGCCTGTACAAAATGAGCGCGTCGCTTCAATTATGAGCTTCCTACATTTGAAATAACGAACTTGAGCGCGCAAAAGACGCGATATGTGAACTGCCCCTTGGCAGAGAATGTCTAATAAGGGGAGAATTGGCAGTGTCTGGTTACTTCCGGTTTCTGGATGGGCTGCAGTAACACGTCTCTGTCCATGCGGGCTCGCATGAATGGGAGTCTATGGGGTTTCACCCCCAGAAATCCACTTTTCTAAAGGATGTTATTTTTTGTCAAGTAATTTTGCATTTTTAAGTTCACTTATCTGTTCTAAAAATCCGTAAAAAAATGTGATGACGTCACATAATAGCAGAATGCTAGCGTGTTCCGGCCAACAACGACCTAACCTGTAAGAAATCGAAAGGACATAAGTACTCGTTCATTCGACTTTTGGTCTATAATCTATATTGAACTTGCGGAATCAACAATAAATTCTACATTGATTCAACGACAAGCAGGAGAAAGGGATACATTTAGCCGTCTAGCTCCATAGATTCCCATTCATTTTGCTCTCGTCATCACCTCCAGTGGAATTCTAATGAAACTGCAACCAAGATGATATACAAAGGGGCTAATAGGAAGTGCCAAGACTCTCCATAGATCGACTCTGCCCTTGGCGAGCTACCTCCAATCAGGCCACGAGCTACTGGTAGCTCGCGAGTCGCGAGCGACGTGTTGGAGACCCCTGCGTTAAAGGGTAACTAAACCCCTGGTCAGAGCCTGACTCCGCCCACTGGCAATATTTGAAAAATGCAGTGGGCAAAAGTGGGCCGAGCCCAGTGGCGTGCATTATTTAGTTACTCTTTAAGTGTGTCTCCGGCTTAAAACAAAGAACCATTTAAGCATAAAACGGTTCTTCAGAATGATGGTTCTAAATAGAACTATGTCAGTGGCAGCTGGTAGAAAAATTTCTAGGTAGGGCTGTGTTTAAGAAGAACATGACTTTAAAAAAAAAAGATAACTGTTTTTACCAAATTCCGGATTAAGTTTGAGGATGATTCTTACAAAACTGTATTTTCTGCAAGCTTTTTTTTAAGTTAAATTAAAAACACTTTTTCGTTTTCAAAATTCACAATTTATGCATAGTGCAACAGCAAAAATTGAGGAAAAAATAAATGTTAGATACATTTGGTTAGAGCTTTATATATTGCAAGTCAAGCTGCAATACTAAACAGGATCACATGAAGATGCCAGCAGACCACTATATAGCCGCCTTAACCTACAACATACAGATATAGATCCATTCAGAATGATTAAACACAGCAAAATACAAATTAAATATAAAACATTCTGAATGTTGTAACGGCCCCAGGGGGCTCTCTAGACTACTCCTCCTCTGGATAAAAGGCAGGGAGAAGTAGAGTTGGGACATGTTTGGTTGGAGAGAAGCATGGCCTCCTCCTGTGCTAACCTTATGCGTAGAGTCCGGGTTGGGAAACTGGTGTTTTAAGCTCATCCAAGTAAGTGTTTTGTTAATTTTGTGATGTTAACATTTGTATTTGGTGGGTTACGTCTTGTTTGGGGTCATTTCACGTGATTATATTTGGTGCTAATGTTAGCCTGTATGTTTCTATTTAGAAGGACTTCTCGTACATCACTCATCCACTATGGTTATCATTCTTATTCTACTGGGTTGAGACATCATCCATCCTATGCTGTACTGTTGCGTATAGGGATTTTACTGAGTTATGCCAATATCAGCATTGGATCAATTGAATCAACTGATAACGTCTCAGGTTACGTATGTAACCCTGGTTCCCTGAGAGGGAACGAGACGCTGCGTTGAGACGCGGTGGGAACGCTCTGCGTGATTGCACGTGTATAATCAGTCCAATGGAAGAGCGAGACGTCATAGGCGGTGACGTCATAGACCAGGAAGCTATAAAGCACACCAGAAAACAGACCGCGACAGCTTCTGAAAAAGCCTGAAGCAAGTCGATCAGGGCATGCAGGAAGTATGGCGGGAGAACGCAGCGTCTCGTTCCCTCTCAGGGAACCAGGGTTACATACGTAACCTGAGACGTTCCCTTTCAAGGGAACTCGAGCTGCGTTGAGACGCGGTGGGAACCCCATACCCACTACGCCATAAGACAAATGCCCGTTCTGTGTGAAGTCCTTGCGCACACTAGAAGCAAGCAACCTAGCCCCGGGAGTGGAGAGGTGTAGGTCATAAAATCTGACAAATGTATGAGGTGAGGACCAGCCTGCCGCATTACAAATATCCTGAAGGGAAACACCCGAAATTAAAGCCTAGAGGTAGCCATACTCCTTGTAGAATGGGCCTGAACAGCCACAGGTGAACGCTGTCCGGCCGCTTCATAAGCAAGTGAGATAGCCTCAACTACCCACTTGCTCATTATCTGTTTAGATGCAGGGCAACCTATCTTAGGTTACCCGAAGCAGACAAATAATTGTTCTGATAAACGCCACTGAGCAGCTCTGTGGACCTAAGCATCCAAAGCCCGGACAGGGCATAACAGATTTAAGATTTTCCTGATCTGGGGTATTAAAGGTGGAGGACAGAAGGCCTGGAGCACAAATGACCGCACATTTAGTAGGGACCTAGAAATACAACCCGATCTGGGGTGAAGAAATACTACCACCAACCAGGTGCAAATCCAAGTACGTGCAGGCCTCAGCCTCATGTACCACGGAGAAGACGAAATTAGGGATCTCTCCTCAGAGATAGACCAGCAAAGAAAAATTCATTACAGAAATCAAGTACTGTACCAAAAAGGGCAGAAACGAGATTCAGAAGGCGTTCTCTGCACCAGGCAGAGAACAGCATATTAGTCTTCTCGTGGAGGGAGCTCTAGACTGGAGTATGGTCTCCACGACCTCGGTCGAGAAACCTGAATCTATGAGCTGGTCCCCCTCAGAGGCCGAGCCCACAGTATCCACAACTCCAGAGCTCCCAGGAGCAAAGATATCGGGAAAAGCGTATAGGTGTAGTGGCAACCACACCTATTACATTACATCCAGTCCAAGCGGAGCTGGATGCGTGAGGGAGAAACACAAGGGCAATGCATTGTACAAGCGATGCGAAAGGTCGACTTGTAGTTTGACCGAAGTTCTCCCTAAGAAGCTCCACCACCTCGGGGTGAAGTCTCCATTCCCCGGGCCACAGCCCCTGCCTCAACAGGATATCTGCTCGGATATACGAGACCATCAGTGTGTTGTCCGGACCCTTCGCCGACCAACCACTCATGATTGCCCCCGACTTGTGAGGGAAACATCTGTCGATAGCATTATGCGTCGACAAGAAGCCCCCAACACTGGGCCTGGGCGAGGAACCAAGGTTCTTCCACATGACCGAGGCACGAAGGCATAGCCGCGTGACCTTGATCATGCGAAAACGGATTTCCCCTCGGAGAAAACCCCTTGGTCCCGAGCCACCACTGCAGGGGTCTCATGTACAGAGGGCCAAAAGTAACTACGTTGGACGCAACTGCCATGAGCCCCAGCCAAAGACCGTTCACTGAGCGGCCACTCATGACCGCCCCCCATCCTGTGAGGGAAGCATCCGTCGATAGCGTGACGCGTCGACAAGAAGCAACCAGCACTGGGCCCTGGGCGAGGAACCAAGGCTTCTTCCACATGACCGAGGCACGAAGGCATAGCCGCGTGACCTTGATCATGCGAAAACGGATTTCCCCTCGGAGAAAACCCCTTGGTCCCGAGCCACCACTGCAGGGGTCTCATGTACAGAAGGCCAAAAGTAACTACGTTAGACGCAACTACCATGAGCCCCAGAGCTCTCAGAGACTGTTTGCAGTGAGTGACTGACCTAGTTTTACATTCTTTACGGCTGTGAGAATCGCAGAAATACGTGCAGGAGACAGGCGTGCTTGCATTGTTGTCGAATCCCATAATACACCTAGAAAGTGGTCCTCTGAGCTGGGAGGAGTACACTCTTTTTGGTGTTGAGCCGCAACCCCAACCTCCTTATGTGGGACAGAACGACATCTCGATGTTGAACTGCCAAAAGCTCGGACTGAGCTAAAAATCAACCAATCGTCGATATAATTTAATACGCGAATGCCCTGGAATCTCAGAGGAGCCAGAGCTGCATCCACGCATATTGTAAAGGTGTGGGGTGATAACCTAGGCCGAATGGAAGAACCCGATACTGGTATGCTTCGCCCCTGAAAGCAAACCTCAGGAACCTCCTGTGATGAGGATGGATAGATAAGTAAGCGTCCTTTAAGTCTATTGTGACAAACCAGTCCTCGGACTGAATCTGTGACACAATCATATTTAGCGTAAGCATAATATGCTGTTTAATTGACGCAGGTCTAGAGTAGGACGCAACCCCTCATCCTCTTTCGGAACAATGAAGTAATGGCAGTAAAACCCTGACTGTCTGCCGGGAGGAGGAACCCCTTCTACAGCTCCTTTTGCAGAAGTGTCAGTACTTCCTGCTCCATAACCAAAGCCTGCTCGGGGTCCACCACAGTGGGGAGGACCCCTAGAAATCTGGGCGGACAAGAACCGAATTCTGAACCCTTTTCTATAGTGTGCAGGACCCACCGAGAAATATGTGGCAGTAGTTTCCACGCTGCCAGAAATTCTACTAGGGGAACCAGTCTCTCAAGACTGGCCTCTGGATTTGGTTGAACAGTCAGTACGGTGCCCTGAAGCGGCGAACCGGCAGGGAACAACCGAACTGGCAGCGCTGCGACCCTCCTCAGAGAGTCGCACCCCAGAGGGCGCCGAGGAGAAACGATTTCTCAAAACCGTCCCTGCCCCGAAGGAGCCCTCAGAAGCTTTATTAGAGATGACAGTCCTCAGATCTTGCCTCCCTTTAAATAACTTAGTTCCAATGGCCCTCCTCGGAGGATCATTGGAAAAAGCAGGCACCTCGGCACCCTGAAACGGCGAACCGGCAGGGAAACCGAACTGACTGCTCTACCCCCTCGGAGGATCGTTTGGGGACACTGACACCTTGGTGTCCTGAACGGCGAACCGGCAGGAAAACCGAACTGGCAGCGCTGCGACCCTCCTCAGAGAGTCGCACCCCAGAGGGCGCCGAGGAGAAACGATTTTCTCAAAAACCATCCCTACCCCGGAGGGGACCACCCTTTAGAAGCCTGATAGCCTCGGCATCAGGGCTTCCTATTGTCCAAGCTTTTTTAGAGATAAAATAGTCCTCAGATCTTGCATATCTCTAACTGGCTAGACTGCTACCGCCACCCAAGTCCCCTTTGATTGTGGAGGAGCCCAAATGGCGATGCTCGCTGTGCTGCGAGGAGCTTAGTAGACTGAGACTGCTCCGCCCAGCAGTCTCAGGAACATAGATTGGTGAGGAAGAAACCTCTGGAACGCCGCTGAACGGTTTATTCTTAGTTTTTTGAAAGCGGAGCATCCAGAAGAACAGACATAATTTTATCTTATTTTTCTTTACTTTTAAATCAGAAAAACGTATAAATATATATATATCAGTCCGTGGCCACCAGCAGGAAAACAACCGAACTGGCCGTGTGCGACCCTCCTCAGAGAGTCGCCACCCAGAGGACGCAGAGGAGAAACGATTTCTCGAAACCGTCCCTCCCCAGGATAGTTTATCTGTTTTTGCACGACGCAATTCTCGAATAGCGTCAGTGCTGACAACCTCACATTCATCCATGTCTTTATAATTTACCCACCAGCGTTGCCTAATAAAAATTTTTTATTTAGATGGCTGGTGGGTAACGTCGGGGTTAAAAATTATGAACCCGACTCGGGAGAGAGAAAGCTAGCAAGCGTCTCTTTAACCCGAGGCACTGTCATACCATGATACTTAATACCCATAGCATTACTATAGTTAGACGTAGGGCATTAAACACATAAAATAGAAACCGACTTATTCCACGATCTTGACACCTCAGTGTGGTGTGGAGATAGGGAAAAACGGCAGTCCCCGACGAGGAGGCTGAGATACAGAGTTTTCCTGTTTTTAGATATATTTCATCTAATAAACTCCTTATTTTCACTCTCATAAAGCTCAGCTGGCCAGAAAATATTTAACTAGCAACAGCACTAGATAAACCTCCTTTTAAAGCTCCTCTTTATTCAACAGAGTTATGAGCTGACTTATTTATTCATTTATTGAAAACTCAAACATCTGCCTTTTTTTAATATCTTTATTTGTTTTGTTCTCTTTTTCTAAACAAAACACTAACGATACCAATTCCTCGGAACTGGAAATCGCCAGCACTGGATCTGACAGGTGAAAGCTGAGATAGGGCGGAGCCCGTCCCAACCCCCGCTGTCAGATCCGTTTGCGAACCCCAAAATGCGAGTCGCCGCCGTGCATCAGCAACAGCGGGACCCACGCGGGGAGCGCGAACCGAACCGTCCTCCTCGAAGAACGCCCGGCGGGAGCGGAGCGTCCTCACGGACAGCTTCTCGCAATGCTCACAGTCAGCCCCCTCGAGAACTGACTGTGGCATGCTCCACTCCCAAATAGTAACAAAAAGCTGATGTGTGTGTCCCCACCCGTGATATAACGTGGGCAGGGAACAACACAAAAGCTGCTTGCTCTCTTTTGCCATAATATATATATATATTGCAACTTGACAGACAACAATAAATATGACAAGGACAGAATACACAGATCGCTTGCTGAAGGCAACAGAAGCTGTCGCGGTCTGTTTTCTGGTGTGCTTTATAGCTTCCTGGTCTATGACGTCACCGCCTATGACGTCTCGCTCTTCCATTGGACTGATTATACACGTGCTTCACGACGCAATCACGCAGAGCGTTCCCACCGCGTCTCAACGCAGCTCGAGTTCCCTTGAAAGGGAACAGGGATGCTGGTTAAATCCTCTATAGTTAAGAGAGTCCTCCCTTATAAATTTGTTGTGTGATGCCCCCTCCTGAGAGTTCTCGTTTGGACGGTTACAATGTGCCGAATATGGCGATCTGAAGGCGTTTCAAAATCATCAGTGAACAGTTCCTTTGTCAGAGAGGGTATGTCTGTGCTTGGAATGTCTAATGCCAATATGTACATAAACTCCTCAATACAACACTCTCCAGACATGCGACCATACTGAAATATCAGAGCGTCGAGAGCACACATATGTAACCGGTCCTAATCTCCGGGATGGGAGCCGGGCGCACTAACAAGGACGCTAAAGATGCAGTGAAGTATGGATACTTCCCCACCCACTCCTCCTGGTACCTGCAAAGACGTTTTTGCTTTTTAGTGACGTGATGGGGTTCCGGTACACCAGCCAAGTCAATGAAATTATTTAATGAAAATTAGCTTATCAATGCATTTCTAAATTCGCGCCTATGGTCTCTTTATAGAACTTCAAAAAAAGAAACAGAAAAGGTGCTGCAGCCAATGAGCAGCCGGCGGGGGCTGGCTGCAGGAAACAGAAAAGGTGCTGTAGCCAATGAGCAGCCGGCGGGGGCTGGGACTCAACATCCGGGAACAATTTTTAATGTTTTATCAGACAATATGGCTCGTTTCCACTGAGCAGTACGATACAGTACACTACAGTACGGTACGCAATTCCACTGTCAAAAGTTGTGAATGGTACCAAAATGCCGAACCACTTTTTTCGGTACCCTTCCGTTGATGTACCTAGCAAAGTGGTACGGTACCTAAAGGGTGGAGCTAGTCTCACTGCAGAACGTTGATTGGTTGACAGAGAACCGTCACTTGCGCGTGCTACAAGGGGAACGACAACGCAAGAGGCCCAATTTTTAAAACGCAACACTGTTGCAAAACAATGTCAGCGCGCAGCATAACGTTACCGTGGTCGACCCAGGAGGTGCAGACCTTCCTGGGTATCATCGGTGAAGAAAGGGTGCAAAGGGAACTCGATGGCATGGAGACAAACGAAAAGGTTTTTCAGCATGTTTCTGAGAGGATGGTTGCCGAGGGGTACCAGCGGACATCTGAGCAGTGCCGCATTAAAAGCAAGAAAGGAGTGACTACCACAAGGTGAAAGACCACAACAGCTGGAGTGGTGTTTACAGAAAAAATTGGAAGTTGTTCGATATGATGGACGCCATCTATAGACACAGACCGGTGAGTTTGGGAAGAGAAGGAGGCATCAATACGGCCACCTTGTTGCTGGAGTCGATGATGGAGCCTGCCGGTAAGTTCTTATAACTTAGTTGTAAAATAAAGTATACAACGATCATGGGAAAGCTTAGCCTGGCTAACGTCAGACCCAGTCTCATTGAGACGTGGGTCTGGGAACCACATGTTCTTTTTCTCGTATTTGAGGCGTGGTTTACGAATGCCTAGAGCCATTTATTGGGTGCTACGAATGTCTATCAAATGCGCCTGTACGTAGCTCATAGCCAATCGTTTCAATTATACCAGATGACGTATGTAGAGCGACAGAAATTAGACGAGGAAGAAGACGATGGGTCAGAGATTTATGTGTACACAATGGCGTTGCGACATCGTCTTGCTGCTCCCTCTCCGTTCTGTGATTGGTCCCCTCGCTGAGGTGAAAATCTGGTCTATGGAATCCAGACTGCCTAGCAGCGTGGATAAAATCGCGCTGCATGCAAGGCAGCATGGGGAAACCCAGGCTAGGGAAAGCTTACTTTCGATGCACAACTTTTGAACAAGCTTGTTGTTTGTTGGTTGTTTGCTAGCCAGTGAGGTATCAACCAATAATTTGCAAGCTAGCAAGACGCTAGTTTATTAGCCAGTGGTACAGTACAAATCAAGTAACGTTACTTTAGTACATATACCCTTATAAAATATTACTACATTACTACTATGTACTACTACTACTTAACATATTCTACTAAATACCTATTAAAGAGATATGGGTCTAATGATAGTGCTTAAGGTAAGAGCTCAGTCTGATATTATTATGAAATATCAGAGAGATAAATGTGAAAATATGTCCACATTCAATGGGCTTAAACAGTACAGCAATGTTGCGGGGTAAAAAGTACAATATTATGCTTTGGAATGTATTGAAGTAAAAGTTTCTCAAAATAAAAGTACTCTAATAAAAATATAGATAGTTGAAAAATGTATTTATGTACACAGTAACAAATTAAAAATGAGTTGTTACTGTCCACCGCTGTATTTGGCTACACTCAGTTCTAATACGTTGTATGTTCTGTATTTGTTATCTCAAACCGTATTTTTGTGAACCGCAGTTTGTGTAATTAACGTGACTTTTGTAACTTTTCAGTTGAGGATCCTACCTGTCAGGAGGAAACAACAGAGGGACTTGACGAGATGTTGTCCACCTTTGAGAGCTCAAGTTCGCCTGCCAGGACAATCAACACCACCAGAATCTGCTCCATCAACTTCAAGTGAACCCCAGCGTATAGACCATTGGTAAGACATGAACACCAGAGTGAAATGTCTCACATGGAACATATAATATTATTATTACAGTATTATACAATTATATACAGTATAATCTGGACATTGTATTGTAGTACTGTAGATGTCTCCCCCTTATATTGGTTGGCTCAAATCACAAGGATAAAAATGCTTTGCTAAACAGCAGAGGAAAAGAGGAAGAGGATAAGAGGGCAACAGGATGTTGTTGCGGCCCTGGTACAGATGCAGGCAGCTGATGAGAGGCAGGAGAAGTGACTGGAGAGGATGGAGGACCGTCGTGACCAGTGCTTTGAAATGATGCTGGAGGATACCCGTGAGGCAAGGCGGGATGAGGCTGAAATAACTTCAACTTCTGCAAGCTTCAATCAGGCCTTCCTCGGCACACTCAGTCAGCTGGTGCTGGTGTTGAGTAGTTGCCGTGACCCTGTGCCACCATCCAGCCACTAGTGCTTTTGCACACAGTGCTTTACACTTGTTTACTTTTAATTTGCACTTGTTTAATTTTTGTTTGCACTCGTTTACTTTGTTTGCACTTGTTTACTTTTTGTTTGCACATCTTTTTTCTGTTATTGCACAGCACATTGTACTGAAGCATTTGTTTTACTTTTCTAATCAGTACTTTTGACTTTTCTAATCAGTACTTTTTTATTACTTCATGTGTCTTGTCATGTGTTCAATGTCCGTCTCACAGGTTTCCTCACTTACCCATTCTATAAATGTATGTCATTTGATTAACGTTCCTGCCATCTGGTGTCAACGAATGGACCTTTTGTTTGCTACCTTAATAAAATGACCATTTGGGAGATTATGCTTACCTTAAACTTACAAAATAGTTGTTAATGTGTTACTTCACATTTACAATAGCTAATCTTCAAAGATTTTACTCTGTACTCAAATATGACTTTTAAAGTAACCTACTGCAAACACAATCTGAATTAATTTCTTTTTACATGGTATTGCAGAGAATAAGTCCTCTCTTTTACAAAATATTAAGAGGCAGGGTAAAAGTAAAAATGATTTATTCATGTCCATAACAATATCAATCAAAACATAGGTAAACAAAACATAACTTGTTTTGCATTAAGCATTTACACAGGTGTGCCTTTGCTAACAGTACAACAGATTTAACTGTTCAAATACCGCATGAGACCCTCATGTACATCCCTGCCCTCCTCCTCTGCACCTTGTGCCAGTGGCACCACAGGCTCTGCAGCAACAGGTGTATCACATTCGTGCTGGTAATCCTCTCCATTACTTTCACAAAGATTGTGCTGAGCACAAGTCAACACCATGGATTTCACCAGTTCAATGTCGCTGTCATTCCTCTTCATAAGGCACCACCACCTCCCTTTGAGTCTCCCAAAAGCATTTTCTACCACCATCCGAGCCCTGCACACTTTCTTGTTGTTGGTCAGTTGTTCTGCTGTCAGCCGGCCATTGTCAGGGAATGGTTTTAGGAGCCAATTCTGCAAATGATAGGCAGAGTCTCCCAGCACATAATAGCCAGCATTCACCCCACTAATATTCACCACCACCTGGTGCAAGCTGGGTTAAGGCTTCCACGCTCAACTAACTCCCACAATGTCGACAGTCTCAGAACCCGAGCATCATGCAAACTTCCAGCTATTCCTGCATATAAACTCCAAAATAGTCCTTTTCTGTCGACTACTCCTTGCAGGATGATGGAATGCCAGCCTTTTCTGTAGAAGTTATCGCGGTGGTACCTCTTTTGGGGCTATTATAGGTATGTGTGACCCATCAATGGCACCAACACACTGCTGAAGCCCCCATCGGTTCTCAAAGTAGGCTGCCATCTCTTTAAGCTTCCACCAGTCAGGAAAACATATCTGTTCTAGAACTGACAACGTGCAAGCGGCCTTGCAGAATTCCTGGATGCACCGACACACTGTTTTGCTGAATCCAAAAAGATGGCCAATACTTCTGTAGTCGCTGTTGGTTGCCAGCTTCCATAGTGCAATGGCAATTCTTTTCTTATGGGGAACACACACTCTGAAGTTTGTGTCCTGCTTTTCCATTGCTGGATGCAGCATGGCACAAAGGGACAGAAATGTTTCTTCAGACATCCTGAATTCTGGAACGATCACATCCCACCAGTCATTTGAGTGGCTGAAAGTCCCTGTAAAGTCAAAATTAAGTATGTGTTCTGAGTTTGTCACACCACAGAAAAATGTGTTATTAGCCACCCAGACAAATTTGAATGATAAAAAAGCCGGCAAGTACATAAAATAAGCTATCAAAATCTTGAAAAAATGAGCAGTAGTCTCTGCTCTCAAATGCTGGGGGCGTGTCCGCTGTCTGCGCTGAAACCACACCCACTCGCGGGCAAGTTGCCGTCGCCACACTCAACTGTCACTGCTACAGCCGGAATGGATGCTTGCACAGTGGGTACGCACTGCCGATGATAGCACCAGTTGTCGGCGTGACGGGTGAATGAAGGCCGAGGCGGGAGATAGACGGTTCATCCCCACTCACTAGTAACAGCGGATTATCAGTGAATCCCAGTTGTCTCCGAAAGTTTATAAAACTATCCAGTGTAAAATGATGGTTTTGGCAGTGATCCTCAGTTCTCCATCAAGGTGGATCTTCACAAAATTAATCTACCTCTTCTTGATGTGATCTTTTTTCGGAAATTTAAATAAGGACACTGATCTGTTTTGCACGTGACCGCATCCAGGTAGTACGCATTTCTGTGACGAAGGCATAGCTAGCTAGCAAACTTTAGGCTGTAGTTACTAATAGTACTGACAGTATCTCGCGATTGAGTGGCAAACTTATGTTAATGTGCTCTATTTATATTGTTAGCGAGGGGCCAGCCTCAATGTCTCCAGTGCGTCATCAAGTAGGGGCGTGACCAGGAGCTCAGAGGCTTAGTTTTAAATCTGAAAGTGCACCGTATATAAAGTTATTGTCTTTCAAAAGTAAGAGTCGACTCTGAGTCAATGAAATGAATCATTTTTCAAATAGTTGTGATTCAAGACGAAACGTAAGCATATTGCCCGCCCACTTTTTTCTCGTGCAGACACCAGGGAAACTTGAAACCCCTTCAAACCTGCAGCTGATTCCTGTGGATACTGGATAGCATCATGTCGAGAAGATGCTGTGCTCTACAATGAAGGTAAAGCCAGTTTTTTCACTGCCCAAGGACGAGCATGTGAAGAATCAGTGGTTAAAATTAATCTTTACCACGATACCACAGCAGTATGATCCTAAACTTTTGCTGTGTTCCCTTTATTTTACTGACGACTGCTTCTCAAATCTCGTAGTTCAATGCAGGATTCGCAAACCTCTTACTCTTGAAAGATGGTGTTCAAAATACTTAGTTTTGAGTTTTATATTGTGTAGGTCTCCTGCTAACTGGTTTACTCACATTATTACTGTCTTACTGAAATACTTCTGCTAATCAGTTGTGGGGCATTATTACCTAAAACTGAAAGATTAAGCATGAAGTAAGTGTCAGGATACAGGCACGGAGACAGGGGTAAGTGAATCCAAACATAGTTTTATTTAAAGTGACACAAGTGCAAAGGTGAGTATTCAAAGTTCAGGTGCAGATTCGGTGAAGAGCACAACGTGCGGGGCAGATTACAGGTGAGCAGGTCCTCTTCAGGTTAGTTGATGTCAAGCAATCACAGTTCATTAATACTTGGCTTTTCTCTTACAGATGCAGTCACGAGCAAGTAAACTCAGCGTGAACACAGGGAACTCAGGTGAATACCGGATCTCGGGAAACATGGATTCAGGCAGGCTTTCTGGAAACAGCAGAACAAGGATACAGAGGTTAGTAATTCACAGGTATATGTTACTTCGCAGGTACTGGGTGCATCAGGGACTTCGGGAGACGATGGATAATGGTCTGTTCCTGTTGGAGGCTTGACAATTACTGAGGTTGTGGTGAGTGTTTTTATGCAGGGGTTGATGAGGCTTACTGATTGTGAAAAGGTGCAGGTGATTAGAATTCTGGGGAGAGTGATCGTTGTGTGGTGAAGGATGTGGTGTTTGATTGGCTCCTGACATTACCCCCTCCTCCAGAGTCCGCGCCAGCGGACCTTGGACCCCGACGTCGTGGTGGTCTACCTCTGGGCCGTGGTGCAGGTTTGTCATGTCAGGTTTGGATGTTGAGCGTGAAACTCAAGGAGCAAATTGGGATCAAGGACGTCGTTCCGGGGTATCCAACATCTTTCCTCTGGTCCATACCCCTTCCAATCTATTAGATACTCGAGCTGACCACCTCGACGTCGGGAGTCCAATATCTCCTTTATCAGATAAATGGGCTCTGGTTCAATAGGCGGTATCGGGGGGTTATCTTCCGGAACCGGTTCTGTGGCTGAGATGGGTACAGGAGGGTGATGAGGTTTCAGGAGGGAGACGTGAAAAGTGGGATGGATCCGATGTTCTGGGGGTAGACGAAGTTGGTAGGTGACTGGGTTGATTTGTCTTACAATGGGGAATGGTCCGATGTATCCGGGGTTGAGTTTGCGGCAAGGTTGACGTAGACGGATGTCTTTTGTGGAGAGCCAGACTAACTGTCCGGGTTGATACTCAGGGGTTTGACGGCGACGAGCATCTGCGAAATGCTGTTGGCGATTCACCGCTTGTTGGAGGTGAGGATGGGTTTGATTCCACACTCTTTCGCTTTCTTGAAACCACTTATTTACTGCTGGTACTTCTGAGGGTTCGCCGGACCATGGAAACAATGGGGGTTGGTAACCCAGCACACACTGGAACGGAGTTAACTGCGTGGATGACTGTCTGAGGGAGTTTTGTGCGTACTCTGCCCAAATTAGATATCGACTCCAGATATTATGGTTGGTGTGGCAGAATGTACGCAGGAAGCGTCCTACATCCTGGATCTTTCGCTCGGTTTGGCCATTTGTTTGCGGATGATACCCTGATGATAGGCTTACAGTCACGTTCATAAGAGTGAAAAAGGCTCGCCAAACTCGGGAGATGAATTGGGGACCTCTGTCGGAAGTTTTCAAAGTTTCAAAAAACATGTTCCATCAGAAGTTCAGCAGTGACAAAAGCCGTAGGGAGACCCTTCAGAGAAATTAGTTTGCATGCCTTGGAGAACCGATCGATGGTTACGAGGATACAGGTGTTGCCATCAGAAGGGGGAAGATCTGTGACGAAATCTACTCCAATGTGTGACCAGGGTCTATGTGGGACAGGAAGTGGTACTAATTTACCCGCAGGGAGATTTCTGGGAACTTTGGACATGGCGCAGGGAATACAACCTTGTATGAACGTTGTGATGTCCTGTTGCATGTTGGGCCACCAATATTTGGGTTGGAGAGTTTATAAAGTTTTGCCTATTCCAGGATGACCTGTGCCTACAGAGGAATGAGCTGATGAAATGAGAGAGTTGCGGAAATCCTCAGGTACGTAAATCTTCTCGGGGGGGCATCCTGGGACTCTAGGTTGTTGTCGTGACAATTCCAATAATCGCTCGTTGATTTCCCACTGGATGGGGTTGACAAACAGTTTCTCGGGCAGGATGGTCTCAGGTTCCTCCATCGGAGTTTCTGGGGCATGAATGCGAGAGAGGGCATCCGCTCTAGTATTCTTTGAGCCTGGACGATATGAGATTCTGAAATGGAAACGGGTGAAGAATAGTGCCCATCGGGCCTGACGTGGATTGAGTCTTTTAGCATCTCTCAAGTACTGGAGGTTCTTGTGGTCGGTAAGTACTAGGAATGGATGTTTCGCCCCCTCTAACCAATGCCTCCATTCCTCTAAGGCAAGTTTCACAGCCAGAAGCTCCCGGTTTCCAATGTCGTAGTTGCTTTCTGCTGTAGATAACTTCTTGGAAAAGAACGCGCAAGGTATGGTCTTGGAGGATGAGTCAGAGTACTGGGATAGAATTCCTCCTACCCCAGTAGTGGAGACATCTACTTCCACCACAAATACCCTCTCTGGATCTGGATGGTGGAGCAAGGGTGCAGTGGTGAATGCGGCCTTGAGTGAATTAAAGGCAAGCTCTGCTTCTGGGGTCCAAAGTAACATCTTCGGCTTTCCCTTTAACAGGGAGGTCAGAGGAGCTGTCAAGATACTGTAGTTGTGTATAAATCGTCTGTAAAAATTTGCGAAGCCGAGGAACCTCTGGAGTTCTTTTACCGACTGAGGAGGTGGCCAGGACATGATGGCTTCGGTCTTTCGTTTATACATTTCCACTCCTCTTTCACTCAGTTGGTATCCCAGGAATTCGACACTGGTCTGATGAAAAGTACACTTTTCTGCTTTTAGAAACAGGGTGAGTTCTCTGAGTCTTTGGAGTACCAGGGACACATGATGTTGATGTTCACCAGGGTTCTTGGAATAAATCAGAATATCATCGATATACACCAACACGAACGTTCCCAGGAAGTCTCGGAGTACCTCGTCCATAAAGCTTTGAAACACGGAAGGAGCGTTTACCAACCCATAAGGCATGACCAGGTATTCATAGTGCCCTGCAGGCGTGATAAAAGCAGTTTTCCACTCATCCCCTTCTCTAATTCTGACCAGATTGTATGCACTCCTCAGATCCAATTTGGTGAAGATCTTGGCTTCCCTGAGCTGTTCGAGGGCTGCTGGAATGAGAGGTAGTGGGTAACTGAATTTCACGGTGATTTGATTCAGGGCTCTGTAGTCGATACATGGTCTTAAACCTCCATCTTTCTTGGCAACAAAGCTTCTTCGATGTACTTCCGCATAGATTCCTGTTCAGGAATTGATAGAGAATAGATTCTACCCTTGGGAATCGATGCATCGGGACCAGATCAATGGCGCAATCCCATGGTCTATGAGGTGGTAAGTTGGATGCAGTGACAGGGTTAAATATGTCAGAGAACGAGGAATAACATGAGGGAATATTTGTGGACAGATTTTCTGTGGGGCTTTCGATGGAGGTGGAACTCACAGTGAGCGCTTTCTTAGGTTCAGCACCAGGTGGAGCAGAGTGTGGGCTTTTCTCAAGTGGGCAATGACATCCCCAACTGTTTATCTTACTGAACTGCCAATTTATGGTAGCTTGGTGACGAATTAGCCATGGACGGCCTAGGATTATGTCTTCTTGACTATTTTGAAGAATGAAAGGTTCGAACATTTCGTGGTGAATATTTTCAATGCATAACTGGATGGGTGTTATTTGAGCTGTAACATACCCCTTGTTAATGGGTTCGCCGTTCACTGCATGGATGGAATATCGCTTTGGAATATCGACCTTCCTGAAGTTTCTTGCAGAGCCGCCCTGATATGAAGTTCCCCGCTGATCCGGCATCGACGATGGCTGCTACAGATACATGGAAATTTTGGGTTTTCAACGTTACAGGAATAGTGAGTGGTGTGGATACGGCGAGGTGATTCTGAACGGAGCTTACCGTTGTAAGGAACTCAGCGTTTTGGAAATATTAATAATCAATAATATCTTGTTATTATTAATTATAAATATTTGGGTCAGTTAATTGGATTAACTTGATGTGGCTGAATTAATATTACAATCAATTAATCAGTTCTTCCAACGAACTCTTTTGATTATTAATTTATTCTAATAAAGGGTATCTTCCATGGCCACCGAAGAATAATTATTTCTTCGCCTGTACAGTACTTTGAGCCAGTAGCAAAAACGTGATCGTAAAGTGACTTGTATTGCAAACAAAACAGAACCAAATACATATTATGTACAAGTTTTATTAACTAAATATAGATATTTATATGAATATAAATAAACTAAACAACATACACAAATGAATACATAAATAGGTTAGTGATAGGATGAAATTGGAAACCGGAAGAGGGTCTATGAGAAGAACCATCAGAATTTCATTTTCACATTTCATTGAATTGAATACTTGCATTTGTAATGGGAACAATTCTTGAAGTTGTTGAAAATTGAAGTCGTTGATGGTTCCGGCAGTGTCAAGTGGGGTTGGTTGAGCGTTCTCTTTCTCCAGGAACGCATGGCTGGTTTGGTCAAGGCCTGGGACTCTGTTGAGGCCATGCCGAGCACCCAGGAGAAGTGAGGAAGTCGGAAGGATGGGTGATTGGAGTCGTTGTTGGTTGGAGTCTTTGTTCCAAAACTCTTGAGATTGTCCTTGGTTCTTTGTGAGAGAGTCATCTCTCTCCTGCCTGAGCCCATATCTGGTTGGAATCGAGGCCTGCTGGGCCCTGGGGCCCCCGTGGAGGGGGAGGGGGTTCCCCAGAATCACCAGAACAGTGTTGCGGCTGGATGAAAGAACTAAGAGAGGGAGGTCACATGTGGACTGTCTCTAATAAGGCCTGGAGAAGATCCTCCCCTAAGGGTTGAACTCGACCAATCAGAAAGGGGACATGTCTGAGAGGGAAAGTGGCTCTTAGTTGATTTATGGATCTTTGTCCCTAGCAAGATTATACCTTCATTAATGCTAAAATAGCTATAACACATCCACACTGCATTCTAGAAGAAGGTGATGTACATCAAAGTGTGAGTCATTAAATGAGGATTAGTTAGGTAGGAGGCATTATACAGGTGAGGTTACATTGATCGTTAGTTTGTTGTATACCAGGATACATACCATAATATATACCTAATAGTACATGAGACAGTAAACCATTTACACTGTTTCTTTCACAGTTTTATGCATGTTCATTTATAGATCAGTTAGTCTATGATTAATGCAGCAAAGTCTGTTTTAAAGAGGGTTTCTGTTTCATAGTCTCTCTCTTGAGTATGTGGCCACATTCCTCAGAGGTCGTAAAATCTCCTTGTCATGCCCTGTAACATGACACTGTTTCTGCCCTTGTGTTTGTTCATTTGGGCTGTGTGAGGAGTTTCATAAACCTTTGTATATAATGAATAATTAGTATGTGTCTGATTGGTCCATACCCTACACCGTCATCTGACATGGTCGAATGGGGCATGCGAGTCGAAAGTGACCTTTAACACCACAGTACAGACATAACTGCAATTCTCTACGACGAGAACGTTCAGCCTGGGTGAATCGGTGAGTATCGAATTGCATTTCTTCTGGGGTTCTTTCAGACTCATGGTTAGCGAGGACATGAGGGGATGTGGCATTAGAATGTCGAGCATCTCGATAACAGCCCTGAGATCGTTGATGGACACGGAGAGTTTGCTGTATGAATTTTTCCAGCCCCAGATTATCATCATAGATCGCCATTTGGAGACGGAGTGCAGGATTCAAACCACCATGATAAACAGCCAGAAGAGCCTTTTCGTTCCAACCACTCACTGAAGCTAGAGTTCGAAACTCAATGGAATACTCTGAAACAGGTTTCTTATCTTGTCGAAGTCACATTAACTTATCGCTGATGGATGAATCATTGACTGGGTGGCCGAAAACTTCCTTGAAATGGTTAATGAAACTTTGTAATGACATGTTAACCTCAGTTTCTTGTGCCCACAGCGACTCAGCCCATCTCAATGCTGTTCCAGATAATTGCTGAATGATGAAAGAGATTTGTGTGCGATCGGTGGGAAACAGATGAGGTTGCTTTTCAATGATGAGCGAACACTGCAATAGGAAGCCGTTGCAATCTTCCGCCCGGCCGGAGAATGTCGCTGGTCGAGAGGTGGAACTAGCAATGCATACCAGTGTGGGAGTGGGGTTTGCGGAAGTGGTGGTGGACTGAGGAAGCGAACTCGCCGCATCGGTTGCAAATTGCCCTGGAATGGCAGCGGATGGCGGTTGTGTTGGATCCATAGCGGTAGTTGGTCAAGCCTTCTGTCAGGATACAGGCACGGAGACAGGGGTAAGTGAATCCAAACACAGTTTTATTTAAAGTGACACAAGTGCAAAGGTGAGTATTCAAAGTTCAGGTGCAGATTCGGTGAAGAGCACAACGTGCGGGGCAGATTACAGGTGAGCAGGTCCTCTTCAGGTTAGTTGATGTCAAGCAATCACAGTTCATTAATACTTGGCTTTTCTCTTACAGATGCAGTCACGAGCAAGTAAACTCAGCGTGAACACAGGGAACTCAGGTGAATACCGGATCTCGGAAACATGGATTCAGGCAGGCTTTCTGGAAACAGCGGAACAAGGATACAGAGGTTAGTAATTCACAGGTGAGTATATGTTACTTCGCAGGTACTGGGTGCATCAGGGACTTCGGGAGACGATGGATAATGGTCTGTTCCTGTTGGAGGCTTGACAATGACTGAGGTTGTGGTGAGTGTTTTTATGCAGGGGTTGATGAGGCTTACTGATTGTGAACAGGTGCAGGTGATTAGTATTCTGGGGAGAGTGATCGTTGTGTGGTGAAGGATGTTGTGTTTGTTTGGCTCCTGACAGTAAGATTTGTTTTACCAACGTTTATGTTACATCAGTCATTCACGCTAGAGGTCGTCTAAAGTATACATTGTATACATGCACTGTTATCGATACAGTTTCCACGTGTTCACCGCAATATATTAGAAAAATACTTGGTAAATAAATTATTACAAGTAAAATTATCGGTTTGTTGATGGACATGCACTTTTTAATGCTAATGCTGAGGAATTACAGTTGCAACATCTCATAATTTACCTCAAACTAAGTAGTGTATCACTGAGAAACGTCCTGCTTGAGTCGTCCTTGCGATGGAGGTTCAGGTTAACTAGTTCTTCCAATGTTTTATCATCGTGCTCGCATTGATATGGTAAAATCGACATCATTGTTCACACAGGCGTCAGTTTGGTTTGAAATGTGCTGGGGACAGAGACGCATTCGGAAGTGCATTTTCAGAAGTGCTGGGTACAAACTTGTCAAACTGTGCAGCCTCTCTGCTCAACCCGTAAATAAATGCATCGATCCGCAAGGTTTGTTTGAGTTCTTAAATGGTCCAGTGGTAGATCTTTTTCCAAGCATGTCAGAGGTTACGGGTTCTAATACGCACTCGTATCGTTTTTTTTTATTTTCCTCTCATCAAAATTGAATATGTTCATCAGTGGTTACAGTCTATATCAAGCAGGGACTTATTTAATAGCAAACTAAATGAATGATCTGCTAGTTAACTGGAGATGTTTATTTGTATTAGGTACATCCGTGACTCAATGTTTCAAAAAGTGGTGGGTACAAAATGACTCATGACGAAATCTGATGAGGATGTGTACCCACCGTCCCCACCAAAATTGTGGTGGGGACAAACTATGATTGTTCATTACGGTGTTTAGTTTATGGTGTAGGAAGCCTCAGGACACGCAGAGCTGACGTTGTTATGGCAATGGGCGTTTTTGTTTTCGACGCACGCACTGTATGCGGTTAACCAATCACAACAGACTGAGCTGTCTGGCCAATCAGAGCAGAGTAGTTCGCGGAAAGGAGGGATATAGAGAGATTGATTGAATCATAGAAAATGTGGTGATGTGCAAATGCAGTGGTGTAGTCTACGTGATACGCAGGTATACGCCGTATACCCACTAGAAAATGTCAAGGATTTCCGTATGCCCACTAGGAAATGTCAAAGATCTCCGTATACCCACTTTAAAAAGCGTGAGGATTCGTAAACGTAATAACATCGTTTTGTGAAAGAACTTTTATTCATAAATTCACCCCGCCGTGACTTCTGTGTTTGCGCAGCGACACGGATCGAATCGCGTAATCCAGCAACAAATGTAACTTAGCCTACTGTAAAGCGGAACGTCACGCAATTTGGCCATTTTTGAATGAATAAATCAAAAGTAATGATACAATGAATCAAATCTCGATATGTACTAAGTGTCTATGAATATTAAAGCTCAAAAAGACTGCTATTGAAATAAACTCTGAATGTGCTGCGTGTTTCTGTGAATGAGAGCTCAATGTGTGCTCTACTACACACTGACGCACGCGTGACACTCGTGGTGTTTTCAGCGTCTATGAGGAAGACATGCACACATTTGAACTTCATTGCAGAGCTTTATGAGAGTCACTTCACAAGAATTTTACCATGTCATTTGATAAAACTATCGTCATTCATTCGTATCATATACACACTCACAAATTTTAAAGTCTTCATGACAACCTGTCAAAAAAAAAGTTTTGTATAACTTGAAGAAAATATAACAGAAATATACTACTACTGCACAGTAGAGTATACTTCAAGTAGGCATAATAATAATAATAATAGTTTATTAAAACACACAGAAGCTCAAATGTCTTTAATTTACAACCCACCAAAATAAAAGTTTGTAGAGATAAATAAAGTAACTCGAGGGAATTATTAAAGAAATTGCATAGTAAGATGTACTTTTTAAAATAATAATAATCAAATCTATTAAAACAGAATTTTAAAGGAATATCACACACGTTTTAAAAAAGTAAATTTTTATTTGTGCTTACAATGTTTAAGTCTTTTATTTGTCAGCTGATAAATCCTGTGCTTCAGGGGGGGTGAGGGGGATGGAGGGGGGCGAGGGGGTACGGGGGGCTTGGGCTGGTATATCACAGTATACTCACTGCAAAAAACTAGACTACACCACTGTGCAAATGTATATCATGAAAAAAATTTAACCGTTTTTTTACCTTTGATGCATGTAAACCTGTTGTAGGAGACTCCAAAACAACATTAGGAAACTTTAAAACAGCATAATAGGGGCACTTTAACGGTCTAACTCCACAATTCAGTATTTCACTTTGTTCTTTCAAAATTATATGTGCTCATTCATGTGTAATTTCTTCCACCAACTAAGCGAGTATTCTCGTAATCAAGCGAGTCACTCGAATGGCGGCAGCCATGTTGCGCCTCCATCTTGAAAATACATTAGCCAAAGAGGGACATACCTGGAAATTCAACCTTCGCCTTTTGCGCTTTTACAGTCAGTGGCACCGTGTCGAATGTGAGGGGGAGATTACTCACGACTGCCGGCAGATTTGAAAGCCTGTTGAAGATGGAGGATTCTAAACCTCAAAGAAATTCCACAATCAAGACCTCAAAGCAGATATGAGGGAGAAACACCCAGAAACACCAGCTGCTCCAAGTATACAGGTCTTTCCTTACCATTAATGCTTGGATAACACACATGCATCTCCTTCGATTAATGATAATGGCCAGTGCAGTGGCTGGGATATACGTAAACCTACCAACATCCGTCACCATGATTTTTGGAATGACTTATCGCAAGAGGAAAAAAATTGCGTTTTAGTCGCATAACATTGGTTAATGGAAACATCCGTCATTTCGCATAAAAAAATTGCAAAAGTTTTGCGCAAATCTGTAATGGAAACGCGCCTAGAGTCGCCAAGTTTACCTTTCCCTCTACATTTACCTTTCCCTCGCATCTCCGTCACATCAACTGTTCTCTGACTCTGCTCACAGAGAAAATTATGTAGCCTACGCTGTTAACATTGCCTTACACTATTAATCTCGTACAATATACAGAATAACGATAGCACTGATACTCTACTAACATTAGCTTGCATTTGTTTGGGAACCTGATAGCTGATGTTTGCAATGAAATGGTACCAAAATAATGAAAACGTAAAACTATTATTTTTACGAACGAGACGCTGCGTTGAGACGCGGTGGGAACGCTCTGCGTGATTGCGTCGTGAAGCACGTGTATAATCAGTCCAATGGAAGAGCGAGACGTCATAGGCGGTGACGTCATAGACCAGGAAGCTATAAAGCACACCAGAAAACAGACCGCGACAGCTTCTGTTGCCTTCAGCAAGCGATCTGTGTATTCTGTCCTTGTCATATTTATTGTTGTCTGTCAAGTTGCAATATATATATATATTATGGCAAAAGAGAGCGAGCAGCTTTTGTGTTGTTCCCTGCCCACGTTATATCACGGGTGGGGACACACTCATCAGCTTTTTGTTACTATTTGGGAGTGGAGCATGCCACAGTCAGTTCTCGAGCGGGCTGACTGTGAGCATTGCGAGAAGCTGTCCGTGAGGACGCTCCGCTCCCGCCGGGCGTTCTTCGAGGAGGACGGTTCGGTTCGCGCACCCCGCGCGGGTCCCGCTGTTGCCGATGTACAGCGGCGACTCGCATTTTGGGGTTTCGCAAACGGATCTGACAGCGGGGGTTGGGACGGGCTCCGCCCTATCTCAGCTTTCACCTGCCAGATCCAGTGCTGGCGATTTCCAGTTCCGAGGAATTGGTATTGTTAGTGTTTTGTTTAGAAAAAGAGAACAAAACAAATAAAGATATTAAGAAAAGGCAGATGTTTGAGTTTTCAATAAATGAATAAATAAGTCAGCTCATAACTCTGTTGAATAAAGAGGAGCTTTAAAAGGAGGTTTATCTAGTGCTGTTGCTAGTTAAATATTTTCTGGCCAGCTGAACATTATGAGAGTGAAAATAAAAAGAGTTTATTAGATGAAATAAATCTAAAAACAGAAAAACTCTGTATCTCAGCCTCCTCGTCGGGGACTGCCGTTTTTTCCCTATCTCCACACCACAGTGAGGTGTCGAGATCGTGGAATAAGTCGGTTTCTATTTTATGTGTTTAATGCCCAACGTCTAACTATAGTAATGCTATGGGTATTAAGTATCATGGTATGACAGTGCCTCGGGTTAAAGAGACGCTTGCTAGCTTTCTCTCTCCCGAGTCGGCGTCATCATTTTTAACCCCGACGTTACCCACAAGCCATCTAAATAAAAATTTTTTATTAGGCAACGCTGGTGGGTAAATTATAAAGACATGGATGAATGTGAGGTTGTCAGCACTGACGCTATTCGAGAATTGGTCGTGCAAAAACAGATAAACTATACTGGGGAGGGACGGTTTCGAGAAATCGTTTCTCCTCTGCGTCCTCTGGGTGGCGACTCTCTGAGGAGGGTCGCAGCACGGCCAGTTCGGTTGTTTTTCCTGCTGGTGGCCACGGAGTGATATATTTATATATATATATATATATATATATATATATATATATATATATATATATATATATATATATATATATATATATATATATATATATACGTTTTTCTGATTTAAAAATAAAGAAAAATAAGATAAGAATTATGTCTGTTCTTCTGGACGCTCCGCTTTCAAAAACAAAACAAAACAAAACTAAGAATAAACCGTTCAGCGGCGTTCCAGAGGTTTCTTCCTCACCAATCTATTGTTCCCGAGACTGCTGGGCGGAGCAGTCTCAGTCTACTAAGCTCCTCGCAGCACAGAGTGCAAGAACGAGCATCGCCATTTGGGCTCCTCCACAATCGAAGGGGACTTGGGTGGCCGTAGCAGTCTAGCCAGTTAGAGATATGCAAGATCTGAGGACTATTTTATCTCTAAAAAAGCTTGGACAATAGGAAGCCCTGACGCCGAGGCTATCAGGCTTCTAAAGGGTGGTCCCCTCCGGGGTAGGGATGGTTTTGAGAAAATCGTTTCTCCTCGGCGCCCTCTGGGCTGCGACTCTCTGAGGAGGGTCGCAGCGCTGCCAGTTCGGTTTTCCTGCCGGTTCGCCGTTCAGGACACCAAGGTGTCAGTGTCCCCAAACGATCCTCCGAGGGGGGTCGTAGAGCAGTCAGTTCGGTTTCCCTGCCGGTTCGCCGTTTCAGGGTGCCGAGGTGCCTACTTTTTCCAATGATCCTCCGAGGAGGGTCGTTGGAACTAAGTTATTTAAAGGGAGGCAAGATCTGAGGACTGTCGTCATCTCTAATAAAGCTTCTGAGGGCTCCTCCGGGGCAGGGACGGTTTTGAGAAATCGTTTCTCCTCGGCGCCCTCTGGGGTGCGACTCTCTGAGGAGGGTCGCAGCGCTGCCAGTTCGGTTGTTCCCTGCCGGTTCGCCGTTCAGGGCACCGAGGAGTCAGCGTCCCCATACGATCCTCCGAGGAGGGTCGTAGAACGGTCAGTTCGGTTGTTCCCTGCCGGTTCGCCGCTTCAGGGCACCGTAGTGACTGTTCAACCAAATCCAGAGGCCAGTCTTGAGAGACTGGTTCCCCTAGTAGAATTTCTGGCAGCGTGGAAACTACTGCCACATATTTCTCGGTGGGTCCTGCACACTATAGAAAAGGGTTCAGAGTTCGGTTCTTGTCCGCCCAGATTTCTAGGGGTCCTCCCCACTGTGGTGGACCCCGAGCAGGCTTTGGTTATGGAGCAGGAAGTACTGACACTTCTGCAAAAGGAGCTGTAGAAGGGGTTCCTCCTCCCGGCAGACAGTCAGGGTTTTACTGCCATTACTTCATTGTTCCGAAAGAGGATGAGGGGTTGCGTCCTACTCTAGACCTGCGTCAATTAAACAGCAGGTTTCAGAATCTTAAGTTCAAAGTATGCTTACGCTAAATATGATTGTGTCACAGATTCAGTCCGAGGACTGGTTTGTCACAATAGACTTAAAGGACGCTTACTTATCTATCCATCCTCATCACAGGAGGTTCCTGAGGTTTGCTTTCAGGGGCGAAGCATACCAGTATCGGGTTCTTCCATTCGGCCTAGGTTATCACCCCACACCTTTTACAATATGCGTGGATGCAGCTCTGGCTCCTCTGAGATTCCAGGGCATTCGCGTATTTAATTATATCGACGATTGGTTGATTTTAGCTCAGTCCGAGCTTTTGGCAGTTCAACATCGAGATGTCGTTCTGTCCCACATAAGGAGGTTGGGGTTGCGGCTCAACACCAAAAAGAGTGTACTCCTCCCAGCTCAGAGGACCACTTTCTAGGTGTATTATGGGATTCGACAACAATGCAAGCACGTCTGTCTCCTGCACGTATTTCTGCGATTCTCACAGCCGTAAAGAATGTAAAACTAGGTCAGTCACTCACTGCAAACAGTCTCTGAGACTGTTGGGGCTCATGGTAGTTGCGTCTAACGTAGTTACTTTTGGCGTTCTGTACATGAGACCCCTGCAGTGTTGGCTCGGGACCAAGGGGTTTTCTCCGAGGGGAAATCCGTTTTTCGCATGATCAAGGTCACGCGGCTATGCCTTCGTGCCTCGGTCATGTGGAAGAAACCTTGGTTCCTCGCCCAGGGCCCAGTGCTGGGTGCTTCTTGTCGACGCGTCATGCTATCGACAGATGCTTCCCTCACAGGATGGGGGGCGGTCATGAGTGGCAGCTCGGTGAAGGTCTTTGGCTGGGGCTCATGGCAGTTGCGTCCAACGTAGTTACTTTTGGCCTTCTGTACATGACACCCCTGCAGTGGTGGCTCGGGACCAAGGGGTTTTCTCCGAGGGGAAATCCGTTTTCGCATGATCAAGGTCACGCGGCTATGCCTTCGTGCCTCGGTCATGTGGAAGAACCTTGGTTCCTCGCCCAGGCCCAGTGTTGGGGGCTTCTTGTCGACGCATAATGCTATCGACGGATGTTTCCCTCACAAGTCGGGGGCAATCATGAGTGGTTGGTCGGCGAAGGGTCCGGACAACACACTGATGGTCTCGTATATCAGAGCAGATATCCTGTTGAGGCAGGGGCTGTGGCCCGGGGAATGGAGACTTCACCCCGAGGTGGTGGAGCTTCTTAGGGAGAACTTCGGTCAAACTACAAGTTGACCTTTCGCATCGCTTGTACAATGCATTGCCCTTGTGGTTCTCCCTCACGCATCCAGCTCCGCTTGGACTGGATGTAATGTAATAGGTGTGGTTGCCACTACACCTATACGCTTTTCCCGATATCTTTGCTCCTGGGAGCTCTGGAGTTGTGGATACTGTGGGCTCGGCCTCTGAGGGGGCCCAGGTCATAGATTCAGGTTTCTCGACCGAGGTCGTGGAGACCATACTCCAGTCTAGAGCTCCCTCCACGAGAAGACTAATATGCTGTTCTCTGCCTGGTGCCTTCTGAATCTCGTTTCTGCCCTGTTGGTACAGTACTTGATTTCTGTAATGAATGTTTCTTTGCTGGGCTATCTCTGAGGAGAGATCCTTAATTTCGTCTTCTCCGTGGTACATGAGGCTGAGGCCTGCACGTACTTGGATTTGTACCTGGTTGGTGGTAGTATTTCTTCACCCCAGATCGGGTTGTATTTCTAGGTCCCTACTAAATGAGCGGGTCATTTGTGCTCCAGGCCTTCTGTCCTCCACCTTTAATACCCCAGATCAGGAAAATCTTAAATCTGTTATGCCCTGTCCGGGCTTTGGATGCTTAGGTCCACAGAGCTGCTCAGTGGCGTTTATCAGAACAATTATTTGTCTGCTTCGGGTAACCTAAGATAGGTTGCCCTGCATCTAAACAGATAATGAGCAAGTGGGTAGTTGAGGCTATCTCACTTGCTTATGAAGCGGCCGGACAGCGTTCACCTGTGGCTGTTCAGGCCCATTCTACAAGGAGTATGGCTGCCTCTAGGCTTTAATTTCGGGTGTTTCCCTTCAGGATATTTGTAATGCGGCAGGCTGGTCCTCACCTCATACATTTGTCAGATTTTATGACCTACACCTCTCCACTCCCGGGGCTAGGTTTCTTGCTTCTAGTGTGCGCAAGGACTTCACACAGAACAGGCATTTGTCTTATGGCGTAGTGGGTATGGGGTTCCCACCGCGTCTCAACGCAGATCGAGTTCCCTTGAAAGGGAACGTCTCAGGTTACGTATGTAACCCTGTTCCCTTACGAAGGGAACTCAACGATGCGTCCATCGACGCCATGGGAACGCCCCCAGCGTGACTGCGTCTGAAGCATCTATGTCAACTAGTCCAATGGAAAGAATGAGCGTCACGGGCGGGTGACGTCATGACCAGGATATGATAAAAGCGCATCCGGTGCAAACCGGCATTAGCTTCTGTTGCCTCAGCAAGCGATCTGTGTCAAACTGGATGTTATATTTACTGTTGTTTGTCTGATATATATATTTATGGAAACTAAACAATTGCACAACTCTGTGTTCTCCCTGCTCGCGCTATTTAACGAGTAGGGACACACACGAGCTTTGTGTGATGTGTTTGGGAGTAGAGCATGCGGTATCAGCCTCCGAGGGGGCTGATTGCCAACATTGTGAGAAGCTTTCGCTTCGCATGCTCCGCTCCCGCCTGTCACTTTTCGAGGAAAGTGGCCGGGCTCGCAATTCTCAGGGTGACAGGTCCCGCGTCTGCCGAGGCAGCGCGGAGAATGCATTCCTGTGGATCGCGAATAGGATCTCTTTACGGGGTTGGAGACGGGTCCGCGGATCTTATCTCCTCCCTTTCCATGAGGGATCCAGTGCTCTCTCGCCGGTCTCGGAAGCCCGCGCTGCGGTCTCTTCCGCCCGGGGAGAGAGAGAAATCAATGCTTCAGTGCTCTACCTCCGAGGAGGTAGATGTGCTGGGCATTGAAAGTGACACAATCATGGGGGAAGTGAATTTGCCATCTCTTTCCCCAGCGTATGAGAAATATATATAGCCTATATATATATATATGATAGTTTATATATTATATATAAAATAAAGTGAATATATATAAAAAATATATATAAAAAATAATAAGCTGGTGGAAGTGTTTACTAAGGCTGTAGATAAATTAAATATTTATGGCCAGCAGAAATAAGGGGGCACTCGTCCTAAAAATAAAATAAAATAAACGAGTTTCCTTCCCTCTATTTTTCCACCTCCATCACGGGGCCTTCCATTTTTCCCGATCTGCACAGCGAGCTGTCTAGATCATGGAAAAAGCCTTACTCCTCTTGTCTTTTAGCCCCCACATTCATGTATATTCAGATATTTGGGGGTTAAGAGGGTATGGCTATGGGGCAATACCCCGGGTAGAACAGACGCTTGCGAGCTATCTGTCTCTCGGTTCAGTATCGTACCTGAAGGCGTCGGCTTCTCTCACTAAACCATTAAAGAAAACTATTTTTTAATCTAGTGGGAAAAGCATATATGGCAGTGCTTGCACACCATAGCAGTGCTACAAGCATATCAGGCTGACCTGCTGCGGTATTTGGACAGAAGTGAGGGAGTTTGGCCCGATGGGGTTTGAGAACTCCGTCGGGCCACAGATTTATCTCTCAGGGATGGCAGCCCTTGTGGTCACTGAGAGACACCTCTGGCTCAATTTGATGGGAATCATAGAGAAAGATACAAGATAATCTCTCCCTCGCTATGTCCAACCCCCTGGGGCTGCTGGGCGTGAGCAGCTCCAGCCGTCTAGTTTCTCATACACAACACAGCAGCCAAAGCCTTCAAAGCAGAAGCCGGATCCGAGGACCGTTCTTCACGCTGAGAAGGCTGCGGCTCAAAAGAAAAGGTCTGGCGCCACCGGCGTCAGACCGGTGAGGGCAGCCCCAACCGGGGTGGAATGGTGTACACCTCATTATACGGTGCCCTTTCCATCTCAGTGCCCTCAGGGGACCGTTCTGCCAACCCCGCCACCCTTGGTGCTTCGGGGCGCAGCGGTCTCCAGCGAGCTTCTGGCGCAGCGTCAACTCGACATTGCGTCGGAATGCGCCCTCTGAGGGGGGTTCGAAAACAGTCAGTTCGGGTGGTTCCTGCCAGTATGCTTCAGGTCCCCGAACTGGCTGTCTTTATTACACCAGAGGCCAGCCTCGAGGGGCTGGTTCCCTTGGTAGATTTTCTGGCAGCGCGGAAGCTACTGCCAAATATATCTCTATGGGTCCTGCAGTTAGTAGTAAGAGGCAGATTTGGTTCTCGTCCTCCAGGCTACAACGGGGTGTTGCTCACGTTAGTGCATTCCGAGCAGGCTCTGGTAATGGAGCAAGAGGTAAAGGCCCTGTTAGCAAAGAAAGCTATAGAGCAGGTGTACTCACCCGACATTGCGTCGGGTCTTTACAGTCGTTATCTCATTGTTCCAAAAAAGGATGGAGAGCTGCGTCACATACTAGATCTTCGTCTGTTGGAGTGTTTGGTGCTGGAACTCAAGTCCAAAATGCTGACACTCAAACAGATCGTGACTCAAATCAGATCCGAGGACTGGTTTGTCACGATAGATCTAAAAAACGCATACTTCCATATCTCCATCCTCCCTCAGCACAGGAGGTTCCTGAGGGTTTCTTTGGGGCAAAGAACACCGGTATCAGGCACTTCCTTTCGGTCTAGCTCTATCACCCCGCACATTCACGAAGCGTGTAGACGCAGCTCTGGCCCCGCCAGGCTGCAGTGCATATGCATTCTGAATTGCATAGATGACTGGCTGATTCTAGCGGAATCAGAACAGTTAGCGGTTCGGCACCGAGGTGTCGTTCTCGCTCCTATGCAGATGTTGGGGTTGAGGCTCAATGCCAAGAAGAGTGTGCTTTCTCCAGTACAGAGAACCACTTTCCTTGGTGTGGTATGGGATTCAGTGACGATGCGGGCCACTCTGTCGCCCGTTCGTGTAGCTGCTATCCTAACAGCCACAAAAGAGCTGAGGCTAGGCCAGTCACGCACTGTAAAACAGTTAGAGAGACTGTTGGGTCTTGTGACAGCAGCGTCCAACGGGATAACTTTTGGCCTGCTGTACATGAGACCTTTACAGTGGTGGCTCAGGACCAGAGGGTTCTCCCCGAGGGGAAACCCACTTCGTATGATCAAGATCACGCGGCGGTGTCTCCGCACCTTGGTTATATGGAGGAAACACTGGTTCTTAACCCAGGGTCCGGTGTTGGGAGCTCTTTGCCATCGAGTTGTGATCTCGACAGATGCTTCCCTCACCGGCTGGGGAGCGGTATTGGAAGGCCGCTCAGCTCAGGGCTTGTGGAGGAGTCATCATCTCTCTTGGCACATGAATTGCCTAGAGATGATGGTCGTCTTCAATGCGTTGAGACATCTCCTCCCAGACCTGAGGGGCCATCATGTGTTGTTCTGGAACAGTGACTGTTAGGCCTCAGGGCAGCAGCGCCCAATGTGATACCCTTTGACCTGCTGTACGTGAGACCTTTACAGAGGTGGCTCAGGACCAGAGGGTTCTCCCTGAGGGGAAACCCACTCCTTACGATCAAGATCACGCGGCAGTATCCCCGCGCCTTGGTTATATGGAGGAAACTCTGGTTCTTGACCCACAGACAACACGTTGGTGGCCTCTTATTTTGGTCCCTCAAGAAATTACGCTGTCTGAGGGCAGTGTATATTCCAGGGGGGGCCAGAATATTGGAGCAGACACCCTGTCGAGGCAGGGGCTGAGGCCAGGGGACTCCACCCCGAGGCGGTGGAGCAAATATGGGAGTTTTACGGCCAGGCAGAAGTGGATTTGTTCTCGTCTCAGCATACGACGCACTGTCCACTCTGGTTATCCCTCACTCAACCAGTCCCCTCGGGGCTGGATGCTATGGTGCAGACGTGGCCGAGGCTACGTCTGTACGCATTTCCCTCCGTTGCTCTGCTCCCAGGAGTTCTGGAGTGAATCCGCCAGGATGGAATAAGCCTATTTAGTAGCACCACCCTGGCCGAGCTGAATTTGGTTTGCGGACCTAATTTTTCTCCTCGACGGACCTCCCTTGGAGGTCCCGATCAGGAGAGACCTTCTGTCTCAGGCAGGGGATGCAATATTGCACCCCCGGCAGGGGATTTGGGAACTGTGGGTTTGGCCTCTGAGGGGGCCCAACTCATAGAGAGTGGTCTCTCAACCGAGGTTGTTTAGACCATTCTAAGCTCCAGAGCTCCCGCTACGAGGAAACTATATTCACTATTTCGAGAGTTTTTCACTTCTTGGTGTTACCAGCGTCAGTGGGATCCGGTTAACTGTTCAGTAAACACAGTATTCGAGTTTCTGCAAGAACGCTTTGTATCAGGTCTATGTCCTTCCACGCTTAAGGTATAATATGTGTGGCGGCCATTGCGGCTTTCCACGCCCTGGTGGGTAGTACATTTTTGGGTCGAGGACCCCTGATCACTCGTTTCCTTCGTGGCACTTTGAGGCTGAGGCATGCAACTTGCACTAAGGTGCTGGCTTGGGACCTTGCAATAGTTCTAGAAGGCCTATCTGGGGCTCCCTTCGAGCCCTTAGATTTGGTCTCAGAGAAGTTCCTTTCTTTTAAGACTATTTTCTGCTAGCTATTTCGTCCCTATAAGAGTCAGACCTTCAGGCCCTTTCGGTCCCCACCTGCCTTGAGTGCACCGGGATGGCCAAGGCAATCTTACCCGAAACATGGATATGTTCCAAAGGTGCCTACCATTATTCCGAGGCCTATTGTGCTGCAGGTTTCTGTCCTCCCCCATTTTTCGGACCAGGAAAAGCTGAACCTCTTGTGCCAGTGCGAGCACTGGACACTTATGTTCATCGGACTTCTCTGTCGAGAAAATCCAACCTATTGAGCATATAGATAGTCGAGACTATTCTTCTTGCTTGTGAGTCTTCTGGCCAACCATTTGGTGGTCAGGGCTCATTCCACTAGGAGTATGGCTTCTAAGCGTATTATCTGGAGTTCTCTCCAAGACGTTTGTGATGCGGCGGGCTGGTCCTCACCGCTCACATTCATGAGGTTTTACAGCTTGGACCTGGATGCTGCCCCAGGTTCTCAGGTGCTTAGTGCTTAGTTACAACAGACTGACACTCAGGTACTTGGAATTCTGGCGCTTTGGGTATTCTCGTTCCCATGGCGTCGATGGACGCATCGTTGAGTTCCCTTCGTAAGGGAACGTCTCAGGTTACTATTGTAACCATAGTTCTCTGAGAACAGGGAACGAGACGATGCGTCACCCTGCCATACTTCCTGCATCCCTGTGATCGGCTTGCTTCGGCAATTTTCGAAGCTAATGCCGGTTTGCACCGGATGCGCTTTTATCATATCCTGGTCATGACGTCACCCGCCCGTGACGCTCATTCTTTCCATTGGACTAGTTGACATAGATGCTTCAGACGCAGTCACGCTGGGGGCGTTCCCATGGCGTCGATGGACGCATCGTCTCGTTCCCTGTTCTCAGGGAACTATGGTTACAATAGTAACCTGAGACGGTTCCCTGAGAGGGAACGAGACGCTGCGTTCTCCTGCCATACTTCCTGCATGCCCTGATCGACTTGCTTCAGGCTTTTTCAGAAGCTGTCGCGGTCTGTTTTCTGGTGTGCTTTATAGCTTCCTGGTCTATGACGTCACCGCCTATGACATCTCGCTCTTCCATTGGACTGATTATACACGTGCTTCACGACGCAATCACGCAGAGCGTTCCCACCGCGTCTCAACGCAGCGTCTCGTTCCCTCTCAGGGAACCAGGGTTACATACGTAACCTGAGACGTTTTACATAGAGGTCATAACCTACATGTTAACTGACTAAATAATTAATGCAATTTGTAATAGTTTTCTAAAGTATCCTCATCACTTGAAGGAACACTCATGGATGAAGTGATGAGGATACTTTAGAAAACTATTACAAATTGCATATTTGTAAACTATACAGTACAAAAACTATGCTGTCTCAATATTGGAAATACTCGGATGTAAACATCAGCATGGATTGCACTGTTTATATACTACTGAACACATTGTTACACTAATTTATGATGTCTAAACTACGAAAACACATGGAAGCTGTGAAATCATATAGAGAAGGACTTAGTAAGCAGGAAAGAACGCGGAATTTTGAAGAACTAAAGTTAATATGTGGTAAAGATCCGAACGAGCTAGCTTCTCTAGCCCTTACCGCTATTCTTCCTTCCATTTCTTATCCCGACAGATTGCCAGTCCAAAAAAAGCACATGAAATCTGTTTCAAGCTACATCCATATGTGCTTTGAAATCCTATTCAAATCACATATCAGGAAATCCACTCAGTCTGAATGCTCTGATCGGATTTCTCGTGGTATGTGACTTTCTCACACCACGTAAAATGTAAACGTTGTTATAGGGAACATGCTGAAAGTTGCTGCCGAAATAAGGCTGTGTTGTTGGAAAGTGCCAGACAAGCAGAAAATTATTATATTTGAAACATATTTTGAAACCCGCGCAGATAAGAGCGTGGAAAAAAAAAGCTGTGCATACCAGCCTCCTACAGTACTGCAGCAGGCTCAAGACGCAGTAGTCCAGTGCGGCGGCTACTCATTTCCATGTTGTAAAATTTAAACAAGACAACATCTTTATTGCAAATGCAAACCCCTCTATCAAAGCAACGTCATTAACATATTGCCAAAGAGCTGCATGAACTCACAAATCGGATCTGAACAGTTACGATACACAGTGTGGACATCATTTTAGATTACAGGGCCTTCTCAAAAAAATAGCATATTGTGATAAAGTTCATTATTTCCCATAATGTAATGATAAAAATTCAACTTTCATATATTTTAGATTCATTGCACACCAACTGAAATATTTCAGGTCTTTTATTGTTTTAATACTGATGATTTTGGCATACAGCTCATGAAAACCCCAAATTCCTATCTCAAAAAATTTGCATATCATGAAAAGGGTCTCTAAACTAGCTATTTACCTAATCATCTGAATCAACTAATTAACACAAACACCTGCAAAAGATTCCTGAGGCTTTTAAAAACTCCCAGCCTGTTTCATTACTCAAAACCGCAATCATGGGTAAGACTGCCGACCTGACTGCTGTCCAGAAGGCCATCATTGACACCCTCAAGCAAGAGGGTAAGACACAGAAAGAAATTTATGAACAGCTAGGCTGTTCCCAGAGTGCTGTATCAAGGCACCTCAGTGGGAAGTCTGTGGGAAGGAAAAAGTGTGGCAAAAAACGCTGCACTACGAAAAGAGGTGACCGGACCCTGAGGAAGATTGTGGAGAAGGACCGATTCCAGAACCTTGGGGGACCTGCGGAAGCAGTGGACTGAGTCTGGAGTAGAAACATCCAGAGCCACCGTGCACAGGCGTGTGCAGGAAAAGGACTACAGGTGCCGCATTCCCCAGGTCAAGCCACTTTTGAACCAGAAACGGCAGCAGAAGCGCCTGACCTGGGCTACAGAGAAGCAGCACTGGACTTCAGGCATTTTGGCATTTCCTTCTCCCCAGTCTTCCTCCAGACTCTGGCACCTTGATTTCCGAATGACATGCAAAATTTGCTTTCATCCGAAAAAAGTACTTTGGACCATTGAGCAACAGTCCAGTGCTGCTTCTCTGTAGCCCAGGTCAGGCGCTTCTGCCGCTGTTTCTGGTTCAAAAGTGGCTTGACCTGGGGAATTACGACTGTAACCTATCTTCCCTGAGAACAGGGAACGAGACACTGTGTCGAAGTGCAAGGGGAACGCCTCAGCGTGACTGATGACTGAAACACTGTATAATCATGACAATTGTATTGCCGGCGTCATGCTCTAGCGCGACCAGGAAGTATAAAAGGGCGCCTAGAGAACATGTCAGCCACTTCTTCGTCTGAAGGGACTGTACAAGCAGACCGGAGACATGGCGACGAGACGCAGTGTCTCGTTCCCTGTTCTCAGGGAACATAGGTTACAGTCGTAACCTGAGACGTTCCCTTTCGAAAGGGAACTTGCACTGCGTCAAAGCGCCAGGGGAACGATATACCCACACTGTCATGCTGAGGGGATGCTTTAGCAACTATGGCTACAAGCAAAAACACATTAACTCAAAGTTAAAGCCCCTTACTGCTTACACGTCAGGCTGTCGGTAGCACTACTCCCTATGGCCACTGCCCAAGGTTTATGCTAAGCAAGGAAGTAATACGAAGGACTTGACCCGGAGCCAGCTCAAGGGCATGGACACCACAACCCGACTTTAGAGGGGGGATCCTTTAGGGGAGTACGGCCCAGAGTTTTAAGGGCCCTTGCCTGCTACTTCTGGGGGGACTAGTGTCAACCCCTATACCAGAGAGTCTATCATGCTTAACGCTGAAGCCAACAACCTGTTTGAGTTCACATTGCAAAGCTGTTTGCACGGAGGCCTCAGCAGGATCACTCTCGCAGGAGAGGAGTCCTGACATATGCTATAAAACAGATCACCACAGCAAACTGGAGATACGGACGCCTTAGCAGGATGACTCTCGAAGTAGAGGAGGCCTGACACATGCTATAAACCGATAACACAGCCTAACTGTATATATGGAGGCCTCAGCAGGATGACTCTCGAAGGAGAGGAGGCCTGACACATATAGTTATGCTAGTTCGACAAAGCAGTCTATAGAAACACCCTGCTAACTAGGGGAGTACTACGTCATCGGGCGCCTTGACCACTGTCTCAAATTTAGAGACACACACTGCCTTCACAAAGTTATGGGGAGCAGGGGCCAAGCAGAAAGACTCTAGGAAGAGGAGGCCTGCCATACTCCCATCCAAGTGGTCTTAAACTAGTTTATATATGTATATATTTATGTATATATTTATAATATATATATATATATATATATTTATTTAGTAGTGGAAACAACTATAGTGTATTAAATAAATCCAGCACAGAGCTCAAGAGGCGGAGGGCCAGGAAAAACTCTCTTAATTTAAGAGAGTGATCCCTAGTCTACCTCTACCTGCAGCAGCCGTGCTGCCTGCATGGGGCTCTAAGACCAGAGGTCTCAGCATGATGAATCTCGCATGAGAGGAGACCTAGATCTGGGCTACCCGAATCTCAGTGAACGGGAAGCAACAGAGTCCCTATAGCAATCTCACCACACGATAAGGGAAACTCATCCTATCCAGGAGGGGAACGGAGGCCGTTAAATTTACAGCCTGTCTACGTTTGTTTTAACTGGAGGAAGCATGTAGTGCCAACTACTCTGTTAACGGTGCTGGTAGGGTGTGGCCAGAGAGAAAGCGCTAATCACCTTTTTTTTTTTGCGCTTCCCCTCTGACGCGCTGCCATGGCATTACTCAAGCCTAGCAGGCGCGATCAATAGAGTGTTGGATCACTATCTGTTGGAACAGAGGATGCGTCAAAGTGCGCATCCCCGCCCAACAGTTCGTTCTCGCCACCCAACGATGAGTTTGAGAGATACACTCCTCTCTCAAACTCGTCAGCGAGCTCCCTCTGAGATCCCTGCGATCTGAGTCTCCTCTCGGCCTCGGCACAAGCGGGACCCGAACCGCGGGGCAAAGATGACTGTCCCTCCTCCCTTGAGAAGAAAGACAGAGTAGAACGGAGCGTTCTCATTGAGAAACGCTCACAGTCCGCACACTCTGTCCCCTCGAGAACAGAGCGCGCGTGCTGTTCACCCAGACAAAGCCCACAAAGGAAGTGAGTGCCACCAGGTGTGAGAACTCTCACATGGGTCGGCTCACTTCCCTTGTTTGCCATAGTTTCGTTTTACTCACAATGTCAGTGAAACAGTCCATGAAGACGAAAAAGAGGATGACATGTTCTCTAGGTGCCCTTTTCTACTTCCTGGTCGCGCTAGAGCATGACGTCATGGCTGACGCCGGCCAATATGATTGTCGTGATTATACAGTGTTTCAGTCATCAGTCACGATGTTTCCCTAGCGCTTTGACGCAGTGTCTCGTTCTCTTTCGAAAGGGAACCCTCTATTTGGACATGCATGCATGTCACAGAGAGTCACTTCAGCAGCATTTTAGCTTCATTTGAGAAAAACTATCATCATATCATAAAAACACAGAGAGTCTCAAAGGTCTACACAGCAACCCATCAAAATAAAAGGTTGGTTTAACTTTTGAAGAAAGTTTTGCTTAAATCATTACATTTTAAAGCATTGGTTATTACAATTTAATTAAACAATTGAAATAGAATCAATAAAAAAAGGGGAAAAAAGAAAACAGAATTTGGTAAAAAAAGTAATAATAAATAAATTCATAGTGCCCTAAAAATGTAATTTATTTTTCATTTGTTATAAATTATTGTTAAATTGTATAAGTTTCATAATTTCTATTAATTAGACATGCTTTTGATTACTTAAATTTAATTTAACCATTGAAATGGGAGTCGAAAAAAATTAAAACTGAAAAATCTGAATAAAAGGATTTCATAGGGCCCTATGACCGGTGCATTACCACCACCTTCTGCTCCGGATGGTGACATCACGTACCAATCTCAATCCATGGGGTGACACGGGAGACATTTACTTAATGGAAAGATGCACACACACTTGACACCTGGTTTTGTTATAGTTTTATAGACCTTATGTGCCAGACAAACATGTGCGCAGCCATCTTTAGAATCTTGTCTTTGAACTTCCGTTTTTGCGGTAGCTCCGTATATATCTGGCATCGCTGTACAGGAGTAATTAGTGAGTGGATTTACTTATTGTAGAGTAAACAAAAGTCATCATGAGCATTGTAATGTTTTGCAGATGTCTTAACAAATGTCTGTAGACTGGGAAGATTTTAAAACAGACAGTTCATTCATAAATATGTAAGATCGGAGTGAAAATACAAACCGGAACACAAGACAATGAGCGCAGAGCTGAAAGGGGGCGGGGCTACATAATGTTTATAGTTATGGTTTTGTTTTTTTTGTTTTCTCAAATTGGTTTGGAACAGTTGTTGAATAAACAATTGAACTCACAAATTATGCCTGCCTACATGTTTGACTGACAGTTTTGATCACTGAGATAGCATTTACTTGGAATGAAGTTGGTTCATTATAAAAATGAATAAATAAATAAATAAATAGCTTATATGTAGTAAACAACTTTTACCATATTGCTGTAGCTTAGCTTGCTACATTTCCCAGGGTGGTAGCTTCAGTGTAGTGAAGCTACATGTAATGTACAGTAACTGCTAGCTTACCTCACTACATTTTCCAAGTAGCTTGCTCAATACTGATTTTTCTTCTTCGCTGGTCATAACGACTCAAGAGCGGCCTCTGAGTTGCTTTTAAATGGAAAAAAACAAACATCATAAGAGCGTTTCACCGCTCAATGCTCATCAAACCGGAATTATTTAAGGCAAATCATGAATAAACATGAGAATCCATCAATTTTTCTCTATACACATGTCTACTAAATGGTTCCAGTGGATGTTGTTTGACATGGCAAATGTGTTAGAGCTGGCATATTTGAACCGGTACGTGCTGTGTTAAAACTAAAATAAGTTCCGTTTTAATTTGTAGCTACGACGCAAATTGTTTGTCGCTGAAACATTGTCATTATAAAATATTAATACTGAAGCTTAGTGTTGTTGTATAATTATAAAGTTATTATATATTTTTATAGTTCAATATGCAGTTATGTTAAAATATGTAAACAAAGAGGATGGCGATCACGTGCACCAACAGATTTCATAATGGAAATACCCATTCACGTGTAAAAGTCATGTCCAAAATTGCATAGCCTACTCTCTTGAGTAGTTGGGCCCATTTACAAATCCTCTCCCGTGGCCTCATAGAATTGCCTAAAGAGTCCATTGTTTGAACATTTTAGAATCTCGCCTGATGTTGGTCACCCGGCCCTTTTTGTAATCTTCATGAGTGCTGTGAATTCGGACACTTCTTTTGTCACATACTGTTTTTCGCACATGGAAACATCCATTTATTTATGTCTGTCTGTTTGTTTGTTTGTTTAGCAGTACACTCTTTAAAATAAGTTTCCAAAAATGGGTTTTTGCAGCAATGCTATAGAAGAACCATTTGAACCGAATGAAATGATTGGATGATTTTCTTGGTCCTGAGACTGCCACAGAAGATATGTCCATTTTATTTTTATTATTGTAGACCACTTCTGGTGGTTGCTATCAGGATGTGAAGAGAGTTTCAACCAGTATAAAAAAAATGATTTATGTGCAGTTTTTTTCTACACTTAAAATCTTTGATCACATGATATTGTCTGTATGTCTTTTTTAATTCTCAATAAAGGAAAAGCAGATGATTATGACTCTGAAGCTGTGAGATTTTATTACAGGCACGTATGGAGCGCTAGCTCTCATTAGCGAGGATAACGTATGATTTACACACTGCCAGAAATAACAGCAGTAATTAAGAGCACCTTAAACACGCATACACACGGCTCTCTGCCTGCTCGCCAGATCACTCCTGAGCTACCTTTTACCGTCCTGCCATAATGGTCTCTGGGCGATAGTATAGTCAGGATTGTTGACTGAAATGAGAGCGTATTGTCCAGCAGGGGGGTGATCTGATGTGAGTTGAAGGTTGGATCTGAATAATTTAACACATGTGGGAACCGAACAGCCACTCATATCATAGAGTAATACTGTGCTCTCATCTGGTCTGTACGTACGCAAATACACACTCACAAACTCACAGTGTGACCCCTGCAGTTTCAATGCTGTGTGCTTTTATGGCAGAGCCTCAAGCTATTAGTCCTGCCTCTGTAAGGCTTTCTGCTTGGGCTGATTAAAAATGTTGATCAAATTACATGATGTTCTGAGGAATTGATCAAATTAAGTGCAAATAATTACACTATATTAATGCATTAAATCGTCAACCCTACTACCAGTGTATTTATTGCACCATGTTAAATGTGGTAACTTGCAGTTATCTTAAAGACCAATATCTACCTGATTAAACCATGAAAGTTTTGTTGGTATACATGCACTCTTAAAAAATAAAGGTTCTTTATTGTCATCCATGGTTCCATGAAGAACCTTTTAGATCCATGGAACTGCTTACTTTCACAAAAGGTGCTTTATAGTGGAAAAAGGTTGTTCTTATTTTTTAAATATTCTTCACATTATAAGAATTTTTTTTTTTTTAAGAGCTGTTCAGGTTTTGAGAACTCAAAAAGGTTGTTATATAGCATTGCAAAAAATGCTTTTTAAAATAGTTTTAATTTTAAATTAAGAGTGTAATGTATTTAGGTTCATTGATGCTAAATAATATTTTTGAGTTGAATGAAGCCGGGTATTTTGGATATTAGTTTTTTCAGTATGCTGCCTCATTTCAGTATCTCTGAATTCTCTACATTGTCCCTTCAGATTTCTAGTTATATTTTCAAGGTGAGCCTTAGGTGCTCCTGATCAACTTGGTTTTGGGAGGGTGTTCCTTGCTGGATTCCTCTTACACTTGGAGCTGAGTATGTCATGTCCCTAGGAATCTGTCAGACCATGAAGGAGAGAGGGTAAGAGAAAACAGAAATGGGAGTGATGAAAGACACCACTTTTCTCCCTTCTCCCTCCATGTCTTGTTCCAAAGCTGTTCTGTACAAATCACACCATAAGCAGCGTTTCCACCGAAATAACCCGGAACAATTTGTCCCAGGATCTCTCCAATCCAACCGCATCGTGGTACCATAAAGATTACCATAAAGATAAGGGAAATTAGTCAGGTGACCTAGGAATGTGCGCGACTTTCCAGTTCCCACTGGATTTCGTCCTCTGCCTGAACCTCGTAGTCGGCCCATCTGTCGTATATTTTAACTCCATTGTTGATTCGAACTGCAAACAATTCTTACAGTACGCACCACAACAGATTTTGAAAAATGGTGGTTGAAATAAAATGCTGCATGACCTCAACCAAACAGCATGTTCAGTGCCCAAGTGCAAACCCCGAAAGTTCCTGAACTTTGAAAACGTACTACCTCGTGAGCAGGAACTTTCTGAGGGGGACTTTTTTACCCGGAACTTCATTTAGACCCTGGTCCCTGCGGCCTAAACTCACCGTGCCACCCCAAAGTCCCTGGTTCCTAGGAAATGTTGGACCCTGCGGCTGCGGTGGAAACATGGCTATAGAATAAAAACAATCTTGTTTGAAAAACAGTATGCCATAGAATATCTACACACTGTGTATAGTATACACATTTTCTTTTATGCATGGAATACCCACAGTACTGTATACCAAAATGAAGTTTGCTCAGTTTGACCTTTTATTTTCAGTATGACGAGTGAACTGGAAATCCATAAATACAATACATTATTAATAAAAATAAAAATATGAATTAATGATGTATTGTATGTATACATGTATGTATGTAATGTTCCCTTTCAGTCGATAACGTCAGACGTAGTCGACGGTCGACTGAATGGGGATCTCGCTAGAGAGCCTATCCTCTTCGAGTACTATTGAACGAGCCAATGTAATTGGCGTGCGTGATTCGCATCACACACTCCGCCCCCGTGGCGCGGGTATAAATACGGAAGTGGATGCATGCACTAGTTGCCTTTCGCTTCGGAGCCGATCGTTTGATGTCTCTGAGAGTGCTGTTGTCTACAACGAGCGAGTGTGTCGGTGTTCTTCAGGAAGACTCTCCCAGTGCTGGTGTTTCTACAGCGCGAGTGCAGTGGTGATCGCGAGCTTAGAGCTCTCAACTGCTGTTTTAACAGCAACAAATTTCTAGATGTTTGTGTGTGTTGATGGCTGGTTAGAGGGCGGAAAAGTGAGTGCTTCACTGTTTCAGTTCTCTGTTCAGTGTTGCCGCGGTCATTCCCCTGTGTGCTCCGGCACTGGTGACGGTCCTATTTTCTGAAAGAGCAACACGGGTGCGTTTGCGTCTATTTCAAGATGTCATTCCGCCAGTGCGTTTCTGGGTGTGGTCGTTCCCTGTCTCTCTCTGGTGGTCACAACTGTTGTGTCACGTGTTTGGGCTTACAGCACGCTGAGACAGCTTTTGTGGACAGCTAATGTTTTCACTGTGGGAACATGACTGTCGCAGTGTTGAGGGCGAGACTCGCCTTCGTTAAACGCGGAGAGCGAGTACCCATTACCATGCCCCACCCTGCATGGGTGCTGTGTGGGATGGGTGACCGGAGGATAGTTTTGGATGTCCCGCCCGGTAACCATTCCCTGTGGGCTCCTCACTCCTCCCTTCCACTGCAACCACTGGAGCCTCCTGTGTTGTCTGCTGATCCATCTGTAATGGGTGGGCCAGCGGTTTCACTCGGGGCTCCCCTGGAGGACAGGACGTCGATTGCAGCATCGGAGGGTGAGCTGACTTCTAGAGATGATGACTCGGCTGCATTGTCTCCCTCCGGGAGTTCAATGTTGCCCGAGCCGGATCCAGAATTATCAGCTATGCTGAAACGGGCCGCCGAGGCTGCCGGGCTCGAGTGGAACCTCCACCGTGTCCCGTTCAGTCTCGGTTGGAATCTGGAGTTTGGTGTCTTTGGGCGGGCCGCGCTGGTTCTCAGCTCGCCGCCCCAGTGCCTTTCTTTCCCGAAATGCATGGAGAGCTTATCAGGTGGTGAACAGCATCTTTCTCTGCCAGAAACTGCCTGAATAGCTTTTCCCCCTCATTACCCTTGATGGAGGAACGGTGAAGGGTTGCGACGGGTCCCTCCATTGGAGCGTTCTGTCGACACAGGTGCACCTGTGTCCGGCGGCCGCTGCCTTTTGGGGGGATCCTCGTCTCCCCCCTAAGGCCTGTGAGCTCGTCCGTTCCAACGGGCAGAGCTTATAAAGCCTGTGGGCAAGCCGCTTCCTCTTGCATGCCATGGCGTTGCTGCAGGCTAGGGCACCCATGGCATGCACGAGGGTAATCCAGACCGTGCGCTCATAGGTGAGCACCGCACTGCATCCGACCTCACCCTCCGGGGCACGAGTGTCGTAGCGTGCGTGATCGGTCTGGCGATGTCCAACGTGGTGGTCCAGTAGCGCCTTCGTTGGCTCAGCCTGGTTGGTATGGCGGATGCGGACAAGGTTCGGTTCCTGGTCTCCCCAATTTCTCAGGTTGGGCTGGTCGGCAACGCAGTGGAGAACTGCATCCAACAGTTCTCTGCCGCTCAAGCGCAGACGGAGGTCATCCGGCACATCCTGCCCCGGTGGCCAGCTGCTGCCTCCACCCACCGCCGGTGGCAGCTCCTCCGCCTGCTCGTCGCCGTGGGCGTTCCCCGGCCGCCGCTCCCGCTGGGCCTCCGCAGCAGCCTCCACCCAGGCCTCAGCATGGAGCCGCCCGCAGTAGAGACGCCCAGCCCGCTCCAGGCGCTGCCAAGCCAGGTGGCAAGCGACAGCGAAAGCATTCCGGAGCGGGCCGCCCAGGAATGGATGAGATGCTCTTGGAGTGGCATGATCACTCCCTCCCCCCGGGTGAGGGCCGGGTGGAGCCTTTTGTTTGTGTGTGTGTCTGTTCCGGCGCTGGCTTCCTAAAAAAAAAAACTAAAAAAAACGGAGCAAGCGGTACCCACACTTCAAAGGGAGAGCAATTTTATCTGTTCCTGGGTCCCAAGAGGGCCAGTCTGGCGGGTGTGACCCTGTATAGCCTTACACCCCTCAGCTTCCCCTTGGTCGCCAGCAGGCAGCTTGGTGCGTTCGAGAACCCGGTCATCCGCCTTCTCATGCGCCCCCTGCCGCTAGTGGAGACAGGTTAGTGTTGCACAGCACACTAACACCGCTCTCTCTACTTTGCTGCCCCACCTCAGGCTCGGCTACCCCGGTCAAGTCAGTGATAACCATCACATTAGGTGTTGAGCAGACGTGCTCCTGAAAATTCAGTGATATTCATCACACCGAGTGTTGAGCAGTGCTCCTGACTTGTGCGTGCTTATCTTATCCTTCTGGCGAAGGATTTGATATAGCCGTTCCTCCAGCCGGTACGAAGGCCAGTTGTAAACTCGTTCTTCGTGCTACTAGGGGGTGGGTCGTGACCATCTGGGCCCAAGATTGGTCTGCAGCTCCGACCTGAAAGACATGTGCTTCAGATCTCTACCTTCCGCACCGCAGGCCATCCTGTGTGTTGCGTGTAAGGGTGGAGTATCAGTACAGTGTCCTTCCCATCGAGTGCTCCAGAGCCCGTTGGGTCTTCAGGTCAACTGGAAGAGAGTAATCTCGCCCACGGGCTGAGTATCTCTTTTTTAGTTGCCAAACCCTCTTCAACAGAGGTCCCATGTACAAAGGGCGTGTTTTAACGGGGGTCTGGGCGACCCTCGACTACACGGGCATTCGTGCCTCGAGTTGTTAGACATTGCGACCGTTGCGCAAGCTTCCCTTGCATGTCACAACTCACCCGTCACCTCCTCCTTGGAGTCAGAAGCTTCTGAGGACGCTTTGTTCCACTCTTCCCGCTCTACTCAATCGTACCGCCATCGAGCCTCACGACAGTTATAGCCAGGGCAAGTGGAGACTCCATCCCCTGGGTCCAGCTGGGTCATAACCATTCCGGGGCCGCTCAGTTGCCCCTCCGGTTTCGTCTTCCTGCCATTGTTTGTATAAACCGAGCGGACTACCCTTGGACAAACACTGGCTCTCAGCTGCCCCAGGGGCCCGCAGAAATGCGTTTAACCCCAGTGAGCCTTCTAAAAGCGAATGCGACTCATGGTCGCTTTGCGCCTGCTCGAGTCAGTGAATTCATCGCACTTCATGTTGGGCAGAAATGCTCCTGAAACTCAGTGAAGTTCATCGCACTCAGGTGTTGAGCAGCAATGCTCCTGTAGCTCAGTGAGTTCATTACACTCAGGTGTTGAGCAGAAATGCTCCTGTAGCTCAGTGAATTCATCACACGCAGTGCTGAGCAGAAATGCTCCTGTGGCTCAGTGAAGTTCTTCGCACTCAAGTGTTGAGCAGAAATGCTCCTGAAGCTCTGTGAGTTTATCACACTCAGGTGTTGAACAGGAATGCTCCTGAAGCTCAGTGAACTTATCACACTCAAGTGCTGAGCAGAAAATGCTCCTGAAGCCCAGTTATCTTTACATGTTATGTTGAGCAATGCTCCTGTCTTTTTGCGCCCGTCGCTTGCACCTACGTGCCAAGTCAGGAGAGGAACAGGTCTTCATAGTTGCCCCTTATTGGCCCAACTAGACCTGGTTCCCATCGACCGCCTTCCTGACTTCCCCTGAAAACTCTTTCAGGGACTGGGCACGATGGCACATGCGGTCTTCCCCCGGAGATTCCGGGCGGTCTTACATCTGAACGCGGAGGTTCAGCTGGCTATCACAGGCATGTGATAGTTACCATCACTTCTGCGAGCACCCCCTAGAAATGGGTAGCGTGCTTACGCCTTTAGAAGTGGAACCTAGTCGTTGAGTGCGTCTTCTCTCCAGAGGAGATCCTGAAAGCTTTTCGATCACTTCAGTGCTCTCTTTGCTGCAAAATGGGTTGGAGTAGGCTGTTTTCCTTCACCCGCAAAATGATGTTGCCTCGGTGTTTAAACGACGCTCATCGTGTTACAGAAGTGTTCAGAAGCACGTTCTGATCGTCAGGTTCCTGAGCAGCAAGGTCTTGTAAATCCTTGCGTCCCTCTTTATCCTCTTGGGCCTTGTCCTTGGTGCGACTGCACTGCAGAGACCGCCCCTGAGCCACTGCAGTGGTGAGTTAAAAATTCAGTTATATCAGTTCTCCTGCTCGCGTGGTCTCTACTAGAGGGTAGGGACTTGCTCGCTTTCGGTCAACGTATTGTGCCTGGAGTCTGGGCCGGCTAACTCTCACAAGCTGAGACCCCGGCTCGGATTGTGCCCAAGGTTCCTACCTCTCCCGTAATAGGAGCAGGTGGTGAGCCTGCAAGTGCTGCCCTGGAGGAGGCAGATCCAGCCCTGGCTTCTCTGTCCGTTCGCTTGGACGTGTACAGAACGCAAGCCATAGACCTCAGACCAGCTCTACAAATATCTGTTGGAATTCAGCAGAGAGGGAAGGCTGTTTCCATGCAAAGTCGCACTAGTGCTTGCCTTCATTTCGGTAAAAGTCAGAGATGCAACATGTCCACGTAGGTGTTTAGCTCCTCTATGATGAGTGTTAAGTGCTCCGCCTGGGTGTTGACGATATGCTTTGCTAAAACAGATTCTAGAGTTGATGGCTGGACGACACCTAGTTGAACCGCTGCTTCCCGTGGGCTCCCTTCTCATGAAGCCAGTTTCACCGTGAGCCCGGTTCAAGTGTCGGCTTGCTGCGCCATTCCCCTCCTATGGACTGGATACGTGCGCCTTTCTACTCCAGTTGAGTTCCCTTAAAATTGAACCCTGTTGAGTTCCTCCACACCCCACCGACGTCGGACGTGCGGAACGTCTGGTGTTAGGCCTACCACTCGTAAGCAGTGTGGAACCTGTGTTAGGCTGGGTCCATATGTTGCGGTCCCTATGGCGACCCCATATGTGTATTCTTCCACGATACGGCTCCCTGCGGTGAGCTCGTGTCTTCCCTCGGCAGAGTCTCTCTGCCGTCACTGTCCGGTGTGTCTCCCCCCGTCTTAGGCTGGAGCCACCCCAGTGACATTCCATATGTTAGACTGCCCGGTTTCCGCCCAGTTCATATGTGTATTTTCCACGTTACCTCCCTCTGGGTTGGATATGGCTTCCGCAGCATCCCTTCCTTCCAATGTACGGGGAACGCTTTCCCAGTGGTCCTGTAGGAACAGCAGTGACTTCCCTGGCCTAAGCCCTGTCCTTCCCCGCCTTAAATTTGCGGGGGCATCAGGAGGCTTTGGTTTAGGCACTGGAAGGTGGCAGCGTTAGTGGCGTTTTCAAAGGTTATCCCAATTCAGTCGACCGTCGACTACGTCTGACGTTATCGACTGAAAGGGAACGTCCTGGTTGCGTATGCAACCCACCGTTCCCTGAAGGAGGGAACGGAGGACGTAGTCCCCTTGCCACTACCGCTGGACCACCGCTGACCCCGGGTTACTCTCGGCTCCTCAGCGAAAAGCAACTAGTGCGTGCATCCACTTTGTGTGATGCGAATCACGCACGCCAATTACATTGGCTCGTTCAACAGTACTCGAAGAGGATAGGCTCTCTAGCGAGATCCCCATTCAGTCGACCGTCGACTACGTCCTCCGTTCCCTCCTTCAGGGAACGGTGGGTTGCATACACAACCAGGACATTTTTTTTTTTTTTTTTAAACATACTTACAGTTAGCAGAAGCTATTGTACTAATCTACTGAAGGTGAAGGGATAAATTGGGATTATGCTCTTCAAATATTTATGCTTGCTGATTTGATAAGTTATGGAGACTCGTTTGTCATTGTCTCTGTTATAATTAAAGGTTTCAAAAAGCTGTTTTACAGTGTGATGCTGCAGAACAGGGATCTATCTATCTATCTATCTATCTATCTATCTATCTATCTATCTATCTATCTATCTATCTATCTATCTATCTATCTATCTATCTATCTATCTATCTATCTATCTATCTATCTATCATTTGCATTGCCTCATAGGATAGTTATTTCCCTTCATTATTAGTTACACAGTCTTTTTTTTTTATTCCATTTTTAAAATTCTTCAATGCCTCACATCAAAGTTTTGTTGTGATTCATCCTGTAGCTGGTTGGTTTGATTCATGGCTTATAATTCTTTAATGGAGACTTAAAAAAATATTTTCAAAAAACAAAAAAGAACTTCTGAGCCCAAACCACTGAAAAATAAAATAAAATGGACAGGCTCTGTTGCACTCTATATCAAGAACTCCTTCAGTCACCATAAGAAAAGAATAATGATAATAATAAAAAAACCTTAATAAACAACCTCATACAGGAAAAAGGGACCAGGAACCTTTACGCATTACACGCTAGATTGTCTGCAAATTTCTAAGAATATGCTTAGATTGCCTACAACATGTCAGGATGACCCATCATGCTCTAGTTTGCTCAGTTTGCTCGTAAGCCCCTCTGCTCTTGGACATGAGGTACCATTCTCATAAATCCCTGCATGAACTGTTTTCAGACTTCACACTTTCTTCTGTGTGCATTCATCCATTTTTTCTGACAAATCCCACTCTTTCTGCCTTATCATGTCATTCATGTTTAAGAGCAGGGTTGAATAATGCAGGTGAGGTCCACGGGCCAAAGAAGAACGCCTATAATTGGTCTGGATGAAGATAATTGAATCCTCTCTCGGCAGGAATGGAGTAGAGTCACAAACGCTGCTTTCACCTGACCTACCTGACACTTCAAAGTGTCATTACCCCACTCTCCCGTAGCCCCTCTCCTCTCACACTCCTCTACATGAAAAAAGACTGTGATGAGATACTTTTAACGGGTCGCTGTGTCACCTAGTCTTTTGTATGTGAGCGTGTGTGAGAGACCTTGTGGAATCTGATGCAGTGGCTTTACAGCAGGGGCTGCTGGGTAATGGAGGGTAATGATTCTGAATGGTTTGGAGCATTGTTGAATGAGTGATTGAGATGAAGGGTCAAGTCACTCCTGCAAAGGCTCTTGCAGCAGGAGGATCTTTTTTGAGACAATTAAATGCTGGAGGAGTCCTGGTTACCAACCCCAAGAGACTCTCTGCAATAATGCAGCACGCCAATAGATGAGGATATAATTAAGTTTTGGGAAGTTTTTCTGTGATTTTTTGACTGGTATTTTCGAAACCCTTGGAAGCAAAACTAAGGTTCTTCAGAGTTTGTAGCTGTCAAACAGTTCCTGCTGTGATGGGGAGTAGCTGATTTTCAAGTTACACTACACCAGTTAAATAAGTAAAACAATTTTTTTTTCACTCTTTGCTTAGGGTAAAAAGAACTTTAAAATACCATTGCAGTGGTATACAGTTAGTGAACATCTTGACACCTCCAACACTGCTGAGCTGATTAGATTAAAATGTAAGTATATACTGCGTTCTTTATGTTTTTACTCTCATCTGACCAAGACGAACTGAACAGAATAAACGAACCGGAGAAAATGTCCATGTCAAAAAATGCGAATCCACAATGCACACGCACTTACCACGGACCAATGCGTTTTCAAAGGTATTTACCAGCCTGAGCGAACCTTTCCAGAAATTTCACTTTGGCAGGCTACTTAAAACTCCCTGAACGAACTTCGAAATTATGTCACTTCAGTGTGTTTTTTGAATGACCTTGAAGTTTGGGCCTTAACAAGACTAATTAATGACAAATTCAGAAATGTGATTAACTTTAGCTATGTTTAAATGTTGTTATTTATTGATAAATAAATTACTTTTATCACTGAAAGTAATGTCAACTTTTTAACTATTTAGTCAGATGTTGATTCATTAATGTCTCTAATAGATTCAGTCAGTTCATTCTGTGAATGATTCATTAGACAGATTCAAACCTGTTAATCATGACTTCATTTTAAGAATGGCTCACAAGAATCAATTGCATTGGACTATGATGGTGGTGCTGTATGTTTTCGATTCCTTAAAAATAATTGACTTGTATGAGTCAATTTGTTTGTGCACTGGTCTAAATTGGTTGTTCTGTATGTTTTTGTCTCACCAAAAAAGAACCGGCTCATAAGGGTCAATTGTTTATGATCTGGTCTGAACTAGAAACTGTTTATAAGAGTCATTTGTCTTTGAATCAGTCTATGGTGGTTTGCTATTGTTTTTGATTCACCTAAATGAACTGGCTCATATATTAGTCATTTGTTAGTGAATTGATTTTCAGTTGTTGTTGGTTTTTTTTTCCTCAGTAACCACTCATCCAATATACTGATCTGTTAATTAGTCATTTCCTCTTAGCCATTCAAACAGAGATGGAGGTGGACATGTGGTGCTTCCTCTCCAAAGCAATTTTCTAAACTTAATTCCTTTGCATAATATATAAACGTCCATTTAGTTTTGGTAAAATTACATTTTCATTTTTTTTGCTTTTCCCCATTTGTTATGATATGGTTAAGTATTCGTTTACCCCTCACTTCTCTTTCTTTATCCCTCATCTGTGTTATTATCAGCTCTTGTAATAGTTCATATACTGTAGGTCTAAAGTACATATGAAGGTTAATTGGGGTCTCTTTCTTTCTGTTGCGGTTATAAATAGATTATATTGAGGAGACACCTTGAGACACGCTAATGAATGATTTGTTTTTCCTTGTTTTAATTAACATGGTGATTACTTCAGGGGGCCTTGCAATGCTTGGAACCCAACATCCTCCACTACAGAGAAATGTCATTCATGATTAGACTTCAGCACAACAACAGATCTTAGATAAAGCAAGCAGCAATGACTATTAGAGCCTGTGATTTTGTGATATTAGTGCCTGAATGGGTTGTCGTATCAAAATTAAAATAAATGACATTCTCTAATATGCAGGCAGTAGTGAGTAACAGGCTGGTTTGAAATGCCACTCAGTGACATGTACACGTGAGTAAAAATACTCTGAATTGGCTTAGATTACACTCATTAGATCTTTAACAGATTTTATCTATTTGGTTTAATTTGATGTGACAACTGTGTCCTTACAAGATAAAGCTCCATATTATAAGTTTGAAAAATGGCATACTCATCCCATAATGCTTAGTTCTAGTAAGAACAGCTGCTTTTTTCCCCTTTCAGTACAGCTTTGAAGAGTTGAAACAAAGTCCCTTTTGAAGGAAAGTCTGTTCACTTTGTGGCCATTTTTGCAATGCCTCTGTTCAGCTGTTTTGGGCATCCAATGCAAACTCCTATAGTCTTTTGAAATTCCAAAAAACGACTCGAATGATTTTAACATTTCGATTCCAATTCTTATCGATTCCCAGTTTACATTTAGATCTCAAACATATTTGAACAGAAATCAGCAGCCTTAAGAACCTATGGCTTTGCCTTTTGTCTAGATGGTTTTAACAAAAATACTACTGCAAAACAATTAGACTAAATAATATACATTTCAGACATTATTAGACAAGTAAACTAAAATAAGAACATATGAACAAATTGGCTATAGCACAAATAAATACAACAGTTTTTTAAGTTTTCTGGTACAGGTACAGAAACTAAAATCAAATGTAATCAAATGTAAAATTACACTCCATAGTCTTCAATTCATAAATAAAATAAACAGAATCAAGATTTTAATTTTATAACAAGCTTCCAATTCCTGACCTAAAGTTTCCAATTCCATAATAGGAATCGATTTTCGATTCCCAACCCTACTTTCACACTCGCATTTAAATAACATATTTTAAAATTGGCAACAAAATCTGACATGAACGGTACCATAAATGTTCTTTCTTATGCTTAAAATCAAACATAATCAAAATTACGTTTAAAAAGCTGGACCAGCCTATGCAAATGTGCAGTCCTAAGTGGTGTGCAGTGAATCAATGGCTTTAATAATTGGCGATTAGCTCCTTTATTAATCTTATCTTATCTTATTAATCTTATCTTATAGCCATCATTTGCGCATTACACTTTTTCCCATTCATAGTAATTTTAATATCTTGGTACCTAAGTCTTTGGTTGAACTAACATATATTCAGTACACAAACAACCTTCCCTCACGTGTCTTTTGAGGATGTTTTTTTGAGCCATTTTAGTCTCAATCTCTATATTCTAAAGCAAAGAGATAATGGTAGGAAATATACATTTTTCTATAACCCTAATAGAAAACAAGCAAACACGTTTTAACAGCGCTGGGTTGTGAGTTGTGATCATTTCCCCCTAAAGCCTCTTAGAACATCTCCTCTAATCCCAGTATTGTGCTCATCTACCAAAGTCTGATGTTTGCATTACAATGAAATGGCTGTGCATCGACTCATTGCTATTTAGCTCCCTCACCAACTGAACCCTCCCAATTTTCATTTCATATATTCATTGGTCGTTGAGGGTAAACGACACCTAAATGTAAAGTTTAGAAACTGTTGAGTGAAGTACTATATGGCTGCACTGATTTATGACGAATTACTGTGATATATGATCATGATGTAGTGATACAGTTGTGAATTTACCTTTGGGAGGTTCAGCTCCTATATGTTTTGGCCTAGCAAAACATTTCTTGCCTTTAGTTTCAGTCATAAGTTCAAATCTTGCTCTTTTTTTTAATGCAGCAATTAAAATTGCAGCCATTTGTCAGGACATGTGTATCAGTGATGAGGGCATGTTTTCATTGGACTGCAGAGCAGGACCACAATGAACACTAGAGAACTGAAGCCATAATCTGCCACCTACCACAGAGAATGATAATACTTTATTTTGGAACATTACATAGATTTTTTCATTTTTTATTTTATTTTTTAGGAATAGTAAAGTGAAATATCCTAAAATGCAGTTTACTGCAGTTGCTGACATGTCAGGAGAGATCACAACATGTTTTCAGGTTCATTTTATTAGTAGATTAGCAGATTTTTAGTGGAATTGCAGAGACTAGAAATTACTTGGTTAGTTCCAATATGTTCCATGGAACTGGTATATATTTGTGTGTGGACCATGGTACATCAATATTCAAAACCGCGGCATGGTATTTCGTGGTATTATTGATCATTTTCTTTATAAAGCTTAACATTTCATAAAAAAAAAAAACATTACAACTATTTTTAAATATAATTATTTTGATATATTATAGTTATTTTACTTACATACATTTAAACTTAATTATAAATAATAAACGTAGACAAAATCTATTAAAAAAAATTACATATCGTATAGGCTACTGTAACAAATTCATTATTTACTTTTTTTTTGTGTGTTGCAGCCAGTAAAAATGTCGGCATTGCAACAAAAAATACTTTTTTTAAAAGAAATTATTCTGGAAACCTGTGTAATACCATGTCCAAAAATACAATGGCACTTTTTGAGCATTTTTCAGTATCACTTGGTTTATAGTTTGCTTTTAATACAAGATCAAATGTTTGAACAATCGTTCCACACTTACTCTGTTTCTGAATTTAATTAGCACTGTGATTTGTGAGCATATGAATGGTTTTCGTGCTGTTTTGGAGCAATTGGCGCACCAGCTCTCTTCGTTTTTACCACAGAAAATTTAAACACGCGTCTTCCCTGATCTCTCACTTTCCTTCTACCTCTCCACCCACACAGTCACACATAACATAACAGGCACAGTCATTTTTAGAAAGCAGCTCTGAATATGAATCAAAGATGGCACCCCATAATCCCAGGGCAGATAAGTTTGAAATCCCCGAAGAGAAACGTGGTGTTCTTTTCACAGGGGCCAGATGGTGCTGGGAGCATTAATGCTGTATCTCTAGTGTGTCAGTTGGAGACAGACAGAGACAGAAATCCCATAAAGCCTGCTTTCACCCTTGCTCGCTCATTCCATCACTTTTGGATTTCACTTATCACATTTAGTTATTGCCGCAGACCTTAAGCCTCACATATGATCACATATTTACCTATTTATCACTGTTTGTCCATCTGATTGTGTCTCTGGGGCTTATGGGAGCTTTTATCTGACCCCATTTGTTGCCTCTTCTATTCTGGTTATGGCCACAGTGCCAATTTTTGTTGTGACTGTATTGTAGTTTGTTCGTCACAAGGCTGTTGATCTTTGATTTATCTTTCAAGGTCAAATCCTTCTGAACTGTAATTTCTGTGCCATTTGCAAAACTTATGGATCAAAAACTCCCCTATCTATCACTGGTCAGCCAATAGATGGGGTTTGAGCTAATGTTGCTGTGTTGGGTTGACCGAGATGATCAAATAAAACAGATCATTGTTTTAATAATGGTGTATTTACATTTTTTAGGGAAATCAGTTGTCTCTTTTAAGCTAGTATGGAAGCCTGTTTCTGCCTCAGAGGGAAAAAAATAAACTTTATATTTTTTTGTGAAAGAAATTAAGCTATGCATTTTTTTCCATTCATTGCAATGATTTTATTTTATATTTTCTTCTATATGTTTAAGTATGTGAATGTTTATGTACGGTATACAGTATATTTCTTCTATTGTCATGATTGTTTTAAATGTGTTATATAAATAGTTTAAATTTTGAAAGATGGACCCTTTACTGACAATGATTAGTTTCTCTCTCTCACTCTTTGTATCCCTAATGACCTTCACAATTTTTATTGGCTTCTTCTCACTATTTCCTCATCATTGTGTGCGTATGCGTATGAGTGTAAAACCTTTCCTGACCCCGGTGATGGCAGACGCAGGCTCTTGACGTGAACTCCCCCGCTGGCCGGGTGGCAGGGTTGGAATGTGGCGACCCAGAGAGCTGCGGCGGGATAAGGATATCTATACGGCACGTTCCCTTAACTTTGGAAAAGCTACACAGAATGTCAGCACTGACGTTAGTCCGGGGGCCGATCTCTCCTTTAGCTTTCATTTACATGTTTTTGGCTTCTTCCTCTCTTGCTGCGGAGTGTGTGGGTGTAAGGAGGTGGAGGGCGGGTGAGGTTATGTAGGGTTGAGAATTTCGGCCAGAGAAAGAAAGACTTGTCTGTGCACACCAAGGCTTGCTATATGACGTGGATTTTTTTCCAACATGTCGTCATTTGTTCAAATGTTGAAAAATATGGAATGATTGTAATGCTCACTTGCTCGAGAACCACATGCCATGACAGCTGCTCCTGGCTCACCTATTTCCATATGGTCACAGACAGACACACTTTATTACTGTTGTTTATGTATGGCCTGGTCAACACCCAAATGTTAACTGTTGTAAACAAGGACAGACTCTGGGCTAAATCGTGGTATTAGGAGGTTTAGATCATGAGACATCAGGTGTTTGAATGAAACAATGGTTGTAATCCTGAAAAAGCATAGTTCATTACTGTAAAAGGGTGGTCCGAATCAGATTAGCACCATCTATAATCCTACTTTCACATGGTACTCTGAAAGATGTTGTGAGATGAAACTTGGACATTTTCACTAAAACAACAGCTTTATCCTACTAAAAGATACAAGCATTTATTTGTGATTAGATGTTGACTACATTTTAATTTCAACAGTGTCTTTGGATGATTTTTTCTGTCAATTTTATATTGTCCTTTCACTGTCACTTGTTGGCTATGTTGACATACAGTCTTTTAATGGAGTAAAAACAGTAAAAAATTACCTGGGAAATTAGATATAAAGTAACACAGATGTAAAGCCACATTTACGAGAAAGAACTTTCAATTGGGATACAAATTTGCAATTGTGAGATATAAAGTGAAACTGTGATACATAAAGTTGCAATTATGGTCTTATTGTTTTTGTTTTTGAATCTGTGAATTCTGACATTTCAGTTCTCATTTGTCTCACTTTCATTATAAATATGGCTTCAGTAGCTGTGTTTCCATCCAAAATTGCAAATTTAACTTAAGGGCAAAATTGGAATATCGCATAAAACATCTGCGAATAAATCAGAGTTTCCATCCCATGTGTTCAAGAGAACAAAATCGTCACTTCCTGGGAGGTTGGCATAAAAAAATTGTAATAAGAATGGAAGTTGGTGCAATCAGGGAAGCCACTGTGGCTCCTTTTTCGCACATCATAAATTACCTGCGTGCAGACGAAACACAATAAATGCTGTCATGTCATCTTGCGTTCGGGTGACTGGTGTTTGGGAACGCAATCATACGAGATCCTTCTGGGAGAGAATTATGCAAAATTATTCTGATCCGCATAAAAATAGGTGGACGGAAAGATAGCGAGTGTGAACTGTCAGAATTATTTTGGATTTTACGTTATAACCAGACATTTTTGACCATTGTTCGCTTAAATTGCATTAGTGTTTTACTGGCGTCCCCACAACGAGTCCAAAGAATCCAGTACTATAATTTTGGGCCTCCTTGCACACATTATACAGTTTTGTGTAATTTCACTGTAACCATTTTTACATTATGTTTGTTTTTCTTTGTGTCTTTATAATATCTATGCTTTTTGATGTTTTCTTTCAGATCAGAGTTTCAGATCATTGCTGATTTGCTAACAGTTCTGCCGCCTGCCATCCTAACTGAGTTATTGTTATTTTCTTTTATGATTCACAATAAATTTATAATATAATTTATTGTATTCGCCTTGGTCCTTTTGGACTGATGGCCTGCTGGAAGCCTTTTGTAACTGTTTCTTTAATTTATTGCGTGTTACCCCTAGCAGACATAATACCAAAGTTGTTATTATGTTTTTGCTGTTAGCATTATTCTTTATTTATTTATGCATGTAGCATTAACATTTTAGGTGTTAAGAATGTTTTCTTCTTATCAGTCTTATCGGAGTTTCACTTGTTCAGATCAATGTCTGATATTTGACCAATGTTCAGCCTGTTTTATAGAAAATTTAGAGAAAAAAATAATCAGATTTGTGTCACATTCAGCAGTGAGTTGAATGAAGCCTTTTATTGTAGTTGTTTTAAGCATTTAACCCATGCAGTACGTGTATGTGGATATGTGTCTTTGTGTATTTATTTGTGTTAGTCCCAGGGTTTGATTGAGTGTGTGTAATTGTTTGCCTGTCAGCCAGCCCTCTGCATTCTCTTCTGCAGTTCTTTGAACTGCACCTTGCTGCCGCTGCTCCCCACAGGGAATTTTGAAGCTTAGAGATAGATGAAGTGTTTGTTAGTGGGGGGATATGCAAACACACACAAAAAAGAAAAAAATAATAATGCCAACCCTGAGAAGTAGGGCCTTTTGAATCTACGCTGAAAGCAGTTGACAATTTGTTGTTTAGTGGTGCTGATTGTGCAAGAACAGTTTGGCGAATTGAGTAGAAAAGCAATGTAGTTTATAAATTCAATAATTCTGTGATGTTTGTAATACACTTCACCATAACAGTAGTTATGGCATCATACAAGAGTGCTCATATTGGATGTAAACAGACCTTGCATATGAAAAATTGTCCTTTTTCCAAAACTGTCAAGATGTAAGTTCCAATGTGAGTGAGTTCATCTGTGTTCTTCAGGATTCATTGTTCTCTTCAAATCTATTAAGAATTTTAATACATCCAGTTAATTACACGATATGCCGATTTAATCAATCTCATATCTGTCACATTGATCTTTTTTTTTTGGCTAGCATAAAACAAAAGTAGATAAGTGAATCATTAGCACATTTTTACAAGCAGTTCTACCAGAAAGACTCGGGAGAATAAATACTGTAACAATAAATACAATTATTGATAGCCCAACAAGCAATACAATTCTTTGGTGTAGGCCCCGTCCATAGCTCGCAATCCGAGGGTCCGGACTCTGCATTTCCTGCCTGAAGACGAAGGCAGGGGCGCAGCCGACCCCCTGGGAGGTTTAGGAAGGGACCATCCTGGTGGTGGTGGGGAGGGTGGAAGGGAAGGACCATCTTGGAGATGGTGGGGAGGATGGAGGTAAATGAAAGCGTCAGCATCTGTGAACTCAAACATGTGTAAGTACCGCTCTTTTATACCGGTCTTTTATAACTTTTATATGCAAGTTTTAGACACAATTGGATAGATGAGAAGGTAATAAGTGACGTAGCAATTGAGTCTTCCTGGCAGAATTTAACACTAAAGCTTCCATTTCAAGCTTTCATGGTAACAAAATCTCACTACAGAATTTATTTAAAGATTACATTAATTGTTTTATTTTTTATGGCATTGTTTTTACTGCATTGTCTTTTTTAACTAAATTAACATGGTAAATTGATAGCTCAAATATCTAAATTGTCATGTAACATTAGCCTACCTCTTTCTTAGTTTTACCTCTAAGAGAGTAACACATTTAGACATTACATGACTACATGAGCAAAGGTTTATAAACATACTTTTTAGTTTGCAGACGGTCATGGAATCAAATCTATGAAGTTAAAAGTCTGATCATGTGTACATTTTATACATCTTTATACGTCTTGACTTGCAGATTCAAATGCCACTATTTAATAAGTGTTGTAATGGTAGTGGTTGAGGTTTAGGGTTGGTAAATGCAACGTTACTGGTTTGATCCCCCACAATGCATAATCCTTGAACAGTCATCATTGTGCACTGTGCAAGATTTCCCTTTAACAGGTTTATGGGACTGCTCTATGGCAACATTGTAAAAGTTGCAGAAACAAATTCCACCATAAACGGGTTACATGCTGTGCTAAATAAATACAATAAAGATTCTATAACCACTGTGGTCTTGAGCAAGGCACTTAACCCCAGGTCATTCCACAGGGACTGTCCTTGTAATTTAACATGGTGCCATATTGTTGTCTCATTAGTCATTGAAGTAGACTCCTGCAGCCCAGTTGTGTGATGGTAATAAAGATTATAGGTTATCTGTAGATTCATGACTTTCTAAAACATCCAGGTTATAATATGTTCAAACAAACTCTTGATTTAAAAATCACTGGACTACATCAAAAGAAATGACGAAACATTTTGGTGTTCATTCAAACACCATCTTCTGTTGTAAAAACACAATAAATAACTCTGGCAAATATACACATAAGTCACATGATCTGCACACATTTAGAAGTCACATGACTAACAAGTTGTCCACATAGTATGCTTGCCAGAGCTGATGGTATTCCCCACATTTTTAGAATCAAAGATGGTGTTTGGATGAACACAGAAACTTCTTGCCATTTTTTTATGTACAGGTCCTTCTCAAAAAATTAGCATATTGTGATAAAGTTAATTATTTTCCATAATGTAATGATAAAAATTAAACTTTCATATATTTTAGATTCATTGCACACCAACTGAAATATTTCAGGTCTTTTATTGTTTTAATACTGATGATTTTGGCATACAGCTCATGAAAACCCCAAATTCCTGTCTCAAAAAATTAGCATATCATGAAAAGGGTCTCTAAACAAGCTATTTACCAAATCATCTGAATCAACTAATTAATTATAAACACCTGCAAAAGATTCCTGAGGCTTTTAAAAACTCCCAGCCTTTTTCATTACTCAAAACCGCAATCATGGGTAAGACTGCCGACCTGACTGCTGTCCAGAAGGCCTTCATTGACACCCTCAAGCAAGAGGGTAAGACAGAAAGAAATTTCTGAACAAATAGGCTGTTCCCAGAGTGCTGTATCAAGGCACCTCAGCGGGAAGTCTGCGGGAAGGAAAAAGTGTGGCAAAAAACGCTGCACAACGAGAAGAGGTGACCGGAGCCTGAGGAAGATTGTGGAGAAGGACCGATTCCAGACCTTGGGGGACCTGCAGAAGCAGTGGACTGAGTCTGGAGTAGAAACATCCAGAGCCACCGTTCACAAGCGTGTGCAGGAAATGGGCTACAGGTGCCGCATTCCCCAGGTCAAGCCACTTTTGAACCAGAAACAGCGTCAGAAGCGCCTGACCTGGGCTACAGAGAAGCAGCACTGGACTGTTGCTCAGTTTTGCATGTCGTTCGGAAATCAAGGTGCCAGAGTCTGGAGGAAGACTGGGGAGAAGGAAATGCCAAAATGCCTGAAGTCCAGTGTCAAGTACCCACAGTCAGTGATGGTCTGGGGTGCCATGTCAGCCACTGGTGTTAGTGCACTGTGTTTTATCAAGGGCATGGCCAATGCAGCTAGCTATCAGGAGATTTTGGAGCACTTCATGCTTCCATCTGCTGAAAAGCTTTATGGAGATGAAGATTTCATTTTTCAGCACGACCTGGCACCTGCTCACAGTGCCAAAACCACTGGTAAATGGTTTACTGACCATGGTATTACTGTGCTCAATTGGCCTGCCAACTCTCCTGACCTGAACCCCATAGAGAATCTGTGGGATATTGTGAAGAGAAAGTTGAGAGACGCAAGACCCAACACTCTGGATGAGCTTAAGGCCGCTATCGAAGCATCCTGGGCCTCCATAACACCTCAGCAGTGCCACAGGCTGATTGCCTCCATGCCACGCCGCACTGAAGCAGTCATTTCTGCAAAAGGATTCCCGACCAAGTATTGACTATTGTGTGCATAACTGAACATAAGTATTTGAAGGTTGACTTTTTTTTTTGTATTAAAAACACTTCTTTTATTGGTCGGATTAAATATGCTAATTTTTTGAGACAGGAATTTTGGGTTTTCATGAGCTGTATGCCAAAATCATCAGTATTAAAACAATAAAACACCTGAAATATTTCAGTTGGTGTGCAATGAATCTAAAATATATGAAAGTTTAATTTTTATCATTACATTATGGAAAATAATGAACTTTATCACAATATGCAAATTTTTTGAGAAGGACCTAGTCCAGTGATTTTTAAATAAAGAGTTTTTTTGAAAGATTATAGATTGTTTTTGTAGCAATGTTCAGGGAAGAAGGAGGCGGGAACCGGCGAAAATTCAAACAAACTTTATTTAAAAGAAAACAAACAAACCAAAATACCGCCAGCAGCCCGTCGCGGACGACTGCTGGCTACCGAAAATAAACATAAAGAACTGCCAGCAGCCCCTCGTGGACGACTGCTGGCTAAAATAAAATACAAATACAAAAACCAAACACAACTAAAATACAGGCCTGTTCCTCTCTCGATCATCAACGTCGTCGCTCCTCCTTTATGCTTCCGCTCCTCCGTGAGAGATGCGAGACCGGTGTGCTTCACTGGTCTTGCTCATTAGCAATCGCACCACCGGCCGTTCTCTCACGTCCCTAGGCCGTCCTTCGCCACAATTTTCTTTTCTTTTTTTTGCATAGTTTTAAGGAGTATGTTACCACATGATGAGCTCACTGTAGATTGTAGATTGAGCTTTCAAAAAACATTAAAAGAAAATAGGAAAAAAATAAAGGTTTCATGTACTTTGATATGGAAATCCCACTGAGCTATTTGCTAAACTTCTCTGCATTTTAAACAACAACAACAACAATAAATATAGTATCCTTAAGTCTTCTGTTGGTTTAGTTTTTCCAGTCTAGGCTGTTAAAAGAGGAGATTCCTCCTGCATTTCTGTGAACTTGTCAACAGATAGTGGGAGTATGACCCAGATAATTCAATTCAAAAGAAGACATGTGCACAGGAGTTTTTCAGCAACCGTTAGTTAACCATCCATTCACTCCTGGGCAAGTGGCTGGGAAGAGAGAAGTAGGAGAAGTATGATACCTACCCACAAGACTTACCCACCAAAAGCCAGTTGTCAAAGTTCCTGCTAACACCAAAGTAGTGTTGGTAGAGCAGAAGAGTTTTGGGTTGAAAAAAGTATTGTGCCTGGAGTGCCAGGGAACTGTCAAGAGTTTGAAATGTCATTGTAGCTTCCTTAAACTTTTAGTGACCAGAGGCAGAGATAGCATGTTTATTCTTGCATCATGAAGGGAAAAAGAGGCTAATGCAACTGTATTATACTTGATCGTACAGGACACCACATGGTTTGGTCATTTTTTCAACATTGTAAACCCAATATGTGACCTGTCAAAGTTAACCCTTTTTAAGGTTACCTGTCATGGCTTGCTCAAATCTCAACCCTGGATTTCATCTCAAACTATTTGATTCCCCACAGAACTACACATCGTCTACTTGCCATTCTAACATTCTATCCCAGATGTTTGCTCCAATTGACACTTTCAAAGTGTTTGTGATTCACACCTTCATTGAAGTGACTACGAAAGCAATTTGGGATTGCATCACGTCATAATGTGTGACAGGTATAAATGCAAGAGCTGTTCTTAAGGTCCTACAACAATGAAGACACCTATATGAGTGACAACGATACCGTAAGGAACTCTCTTTCAAATGTCACCAGGTGAAGCCAAACTAGCAGTCTTTTACTACTTGGCTCCTTCTCGACTAGGACTGACTGTAGATATGTGGAGGAATTCAACAGCGAAAGATGAAGGAGCAGTAGATTGGACGGTCATCGATCCAAGACATCATTCCAACTTCTTGTTGGCTACAATGGGAATCGCTGTATGCTGGTCATTCCTGTAAAAGCACCATTGGAACCAAAATTTTCTGCAAAAGTGATTTAAAGTGTGACGAGTAAGGTGAGGTATAGCTTCATTTTGAATGGCAGGATTAGAAGATTAGAAGACATGTATTTACAGAACTTTTGGTAATCGGATTTTGTATGTTTATTGGAGGAGCTCAAATCAAATTCCCAATTAATGCCAACTTGACTAAATAATCAGTTTACCAATTCAGATTTCTCTTATTGTCATGAGACCTTTAAAACTAACCAGGGAAGAGTGTTTAATGATTGGCTAGAGGTTTACATCAAGAGCTTGATCCAGAAGGCCTCAGGTTCCACTCATGCCCACAGCAACTGTCTCTCCATTGAAGGTCTTTGAAGGACTTGTAATCGAAGTTGTTTACCCAGAGAGACTTCATGTTTATCTCTGTCCCATCCATTATTTACTCAGTCTGAGCTATATATCTTCTGTGCTGGATGCCCTGGGGAAATGCGAGCTGTTCTTAGAGCTTGGCTTGACTGATGAGTCTACATTTATTATCATCAACATAACTAATAAAAGGGAGGACTGCTCTGATGATAACTATAGGTAACAGAGGTCCATTTGTCTTGTAATTAATTGTTGTCATTGATTTGCAGCTCCATGGATAATGAGTGCTTTAGATTATTTGTGCGGAACAGGGGATGAAGGAACAGGATGATTCAAAGCATCGGTAGTGATTTAGATGTCTATGTGTTTGTGTCTGCTTGTCCCCCAGGGAGGCGGTTTGAAAGCTTGTGTCTGAGCATTGCTCTTTGGATCAGGAACTTTAAAAAGAATTGAGAGAACTGATCTGGTTGAGGATCTGTATACAAAACAGACTGTATAGCTGTATGTGAATATATACTGAAACATATTTTGCTCAATACTGCGAGTTTTGTACAGATGCACAACTCATAGTAAAATAATTTTCAGACACGTTAAAGCAGATATCTTTCCAATTTTCCATTTTGTTTCTTTATCCAAGTGGTGTGCTGGCAGAAGTAGTTGACAGATTATTCAGTTGCGCAGAGATATTCATAACTGTTGTGTGTGTCTGGGTGTTTGTTTACATCTTGTTTCATTTTCTGTATTTTTGCTGTTTTAGCCGCAATTTTTAATTATAATAACTGTTTTCGCGATGAAACCTATTTAAATTGCAGCTACAGCCATACACTGAGGCAGACATTTTAAAATGCTTTAAACAGATTGTGTCTTTGAGTGAATTTTGGAAATATGTTTGCATATATGCGTTTTTGACACTGGCCGCCATGCTTTTGGCTGCATGAGGCACGTCGAAGCAGACTCAGAAGACAAGGAACGGGCACAAGACAGATACAGGCTCAGGAACAGATACTGGCTTGGGGACAGACTCAGGTCTGGGAACAGGAACAGTTCTTGGAGCAGAAACAGGTCAAGGGACAGGAACAGGCTTTGACATGGCGAGCCCTGCCAAGCACTGACAGGCTCCATCCAGGCTGAGGGCTCAGGCAGTGTGGCGTCGGCGGCTATCATTGCTGAGGACTCAGGCGGCGGCCATCTTTGCCGAGGGCTCAGGCGGTGAGGCGGTGAGGCGGCGGCCATCTGCCATCTTTGTCGGAGAAGTCAAAGGCGTGGCGGCGGCCATCTTGGCCAGAGACGAGGGCTCAGGCGTGGCGGCGGCCATCTTGGCCGGAGACGAGGGCTCAGCGGCTCGGCGGCAGCCATCTTTGCAGAGGGCTCGGGAGCTGTGACGTGAACACATTCAAGCGGTGTGGCGAGGAAGATGGCTGGTGATGGTGGTTGAGTGGCAATGTCACCATCAGCCTCACCCACGGTGAAGGCTGAACCGCTCAACAATAGCATGTGGTCCAGATATTGGGCAAACATGCCTCGGATTGCTGCCACTGAAGCTTGCTGGTACAGATGCGTGTCCAATCCGAACCAAAATACAGTTTTTTGGACGTCATCTGCCCAATTTACCCAGTGAGAAATCTCCAGGAACTCGGCGACATATTCCTCGATCTGGCGGAAGCAGGTTACCAGTCGAGAGACAGGATCAGTAGGGGTGAGGAAAACGCCCATTCGGTTTTCTTTTTGGTCGGTTGTTCTGTCAAGCTTTTGGCTGTATGAGGCACATCGAAACAGACTCAGAAGACAGGATGAAGTGACAACAGGAATTTAATATAGACAGAAAAATACCAAAACTACAACTCAGTGTTGACAAGGACAGACAGAGAACCATGAGGAACTTAAATACACAGATGAAATAGGAAGACAAGGTAACAACAGCTGAATATGGTGAGTGATGATGATCGCTGGCAGGTGCGGGTAATTGTGAAGTAGGTGCAGGTGTGAGCCGGAGAGGATGATGGGACATATAGTGAAGACGATGACTAACAGGTGACCGTGACACTGGGTATGTTGTAAGAATAAAAATTGTGTCACCGAGCCAGTGTATAACTAATATAACTTACCTACAGTTAGTTATATTTAAAGTAACACTGAAAATAATTTAAATAAATGTAAAATTAAAATGATCCAAGCCTTTTTGCAAATCTAAAAGAGATTTAAAAAATATGACTCTGGATGTTTTTGCCGATAGTCTGAACTGTGTGTGTTCTTCCTAAAAATGAATACATGAATTCACTCACTGATTGTCAAACATTAAGGAAAGATCACTCTTAATGGCAAAACCATTAACAGAACACCACAGCCAGACATGTAAACAAAATAGTTTTAAAGAGTACACACACACACACGCACACACACACACACACACACACACACACACACACACACACACACACACACACACACACACACACACACACACACACACACACACACACACACACATACACACACAGGAGCTGGAAGATAACAACTGTGACAATGTGTGATAAAGCAGACACTGTTTACAGGCGGTGGTAATCCTGATAGCCCTACTAAGCAATGCTGAAATCCCTGCCGATTTGTGGTGACCGCACTGCTGGCTCGCTCACTCGATTAAAAAGGAGTGTGAGCGCAGCTGCTTTGTACACTCATGAAGTTCAGGCTGGAGGTTGTTTTGGTCTGACTGCTGACCTTGATATATAGTTTGAGTTGAATTTCTCTCTGTAAGCTTTCTGTCTTAGCATGACCTCTTGGCACAGTGTGTTAGTGGGCATCAGATAGTAACTTTGTTGAAGATATCTCTTGATTATTAGATAAGGTGCACTCAACATTCCTTTTGGCCTTATATTCCCTACTGTTTTCTCTCAGCGCATTTATTGAGGTTTATGACATAATTATGCTGATAATGACTTTTGTGAATCTGTCCATTTAAACTGTAATGCTTTTAAAATGAGAATTGAGATTATTTGCTTCATTTTTGTGCAAACACAAAAAGGTATTGTCTTCATATTCATTCTTGTGAAAAATTGTGCTTAATTGTAAATCTGCACTTGTAATGTACTTCAAATATCTAAAAACCTACATTTGCAGATAGATACTATAATATTAATTAAATAAAAGGCCACTTAAGTGTACTTAAAGAGTTTACTTTTATGTAACACTTCATTTTGCGGTGTCCTTGTTACACGTTACTTGTAGTTACTAAAGTAATTACTATAAATTGTGCATAATACCATGCAACGAACCAGAGCCGGCGCCAGCCGAGAACTGATGAGGGGGCGTCTGGAATACCGAGAGGGGGCGTTCCCATTAACGCACGTCACCACTTTTTTGCCAGGGTCGATATTCTCCCCACCACTTTTTAAAACATCTTTGCGGCATGTACCAATTTGTACCAATACAAATAATAAAACATCTCCAGTTAACTAGCAGAGCATTCATTTTGTTCGTTTGTCAAATTAGAGTCATTATAGCGCTGAAATGTGTAGTTTTTTTAAATCAAGTGATCAAAGTGCTCGTTGCCGCTTCGATCAGTGAAATTTTAAAACACACTAATGTCTATGGAAGCGGCAATAAATAATAATCCTTTCCATAACAATAAGACGACACGTTTTACATGTTGGATACACACTCTGTAAGTAGCTTTACATTTTGCTCTTTTCTTCTTCAGTTCACCGGCCACTTATGTATTTCATGATTAGTGGAGAAATTACGTGTTGTAAATCCAATAGATCTGATTCTCTGAACTGTGGCAGTGGCACAAACCACATGGCGCCGCCCATCGCACAAACAACAAAACACATCCACTTGCACATATTTGACAATCGGAATATCAGTGTTTCATGCTATAGCTAATACATTTGTGTATATTTTGAATAAAAAAGGAAAAATGACATAAAAGCAGATCATCATTCATTCAGCGCTGTGTTGCGGTTGCGCTCTGTCACGTGACAAGCAATGACGCGTCACCATGGAAACATTAAAGCGACAGGTTCTAAATAACGGTCGCCTTGAAAAACTCACGCTGGGTGGTCAGTTAGAATATTTTACACTTACGAGTGAAAGGGCTAACTAAAATATAAATTTAGGTTAATATTCACGAAAATGTGAAAATGTAATTGGCAAAATGTGATTTTTAAATAGCATATTTTATCAGTAAAATCCCGTTTACATTCATGGTGATCTGAGGGGGCGGGAGAGTCCCGTTGAGGGGGCGTCGCCCCCTCACGCCCCCCCGTGGCGCCGGCCCTGCAACGAACGCTAAACCAAACCAAACCCTATAGTAAGTATACGTGTATTTAAGTATAATTACACAGTACATAAATAGTTACACTGTAACAAGGACACCTTAAAACAAAGTGTAACCCACTTTTAACTGTTCCTTAATTAACTTAAAAATTTTGCTTTTATAGTGCACTTAATGTGTTGAGTAACATACAAAATCACATGTAAAGTACTTGATTATAATCTTAACTGTAGTGTGGTTTTCAATATTTTGTTTAAAATTAATTTATTTTTAAATGTACTTAATTGTAACCTCATCATTTCACATGTTTAATTACAATTATATTTAATTAAATGGTAAAGTTCTACAAGTTTTACAATGTTAAAAGTGTGCTTTTCACAAGGGCTTTCAATGAAATGTGATGACACCATGACTTTCCTTTGCAAAGTCTCTTGGGTTGTCCAAGCTGTTGGTTAAAGTTGAGCAAAGTCAATAATAACAAATAATGCTATACTTGAAAAAAAGGAAAAGTTGAGAAAAAGTTAAAATGCTCTCAAGGGTGAACCAAAAAGTCAGTGAGTGTGGTAAACTCAGATCTACAGTACCTTCATTCTGATGTTGAATCCCCTTTTTTTCACAATCCAATCAATTCATGATAAAATCTAGTACCGCCCTACAATTTTCCTTGTTGAACATTCTGTTTTCACTGTGCTATTGGAAGGAGGATTGGTTGGGAATACATGTAAACTTCACGTGCTAAATTAAGTGCTCTCATTTGTTATTAGAATTCAGAATAGTTCTTTCATAGTTAAACTGTGGTATTTGTAGTTAAACCACATGTAAAAGTGGATCCTCATTACAGGGATTAGAAGGGAACAACAGTATTTGTTTAGAAAAAAAGGAGCCGTCATTTTACCATAGTTGTAATAAAAGTGTTTCGCTCAATCCCCTTATAATTTAGTATGCAAAAACCTGAAATACCATAGTTTCTACAGTTAGTGCTACTAAAGTAAAATCAAAGAAAGTTTACACAAAGGTTGTCTCTCTCTACATATAAATATCCACACATACAGAATGAAATGAGGTGGGGATGAGAAGAGAATATTGAGACGGTCTT